>NC_056737.1:1365772416-1366084076 GCF_019279795.1 Protopterus annectens | reverse complement strand
TTGGGGGGCCCAAAAATATAAGTAAACATTAATGGTTTTAAATAAATTCATATGTCGTGGAAACATAATGGAAAACCCTGGACATAATTTCAGGTTTTCAGCTATTGATCACATCAATAAATGTATAGGAGAAGGCCCATGTGAATTGTTGTTGGAATACAGAGAACTTATATGGCAATTGAGAGTTAATGCTACCAAGCCCCTGGGAATTAATGACATGGTATCAATTTCTAGTTATTTAAAGTTAAAAGCAGTGTACCATGTGTAGCAGCCTATTATCATTAGGTACTAAAAACAAAACGTTTCTCAACATTTTGGGTGAAGGAAAAATAGATAATAAATAATAAAAAAATAAAAAATAAAAAACAAAGAACAAGAAATAAAAACTAAGGAAACTGTGTGTGAATGGGTGCTATGTATTTCACTTCAAGCAGTAACATTATTGTTGGTATTATTGGTTCTATGTATAAATACAAATACATGACACATTTTAGTATAGAGCATTTTAGAAATGCAATGTTTTGGTATAAACATGTGTAGGGGGTGTGCACACGCATATTATGTGTGTGCGGGTGTGTATGTTCATATACATTTATGCAAGTGTTTACATTCAGATTTTAAATAAAATTATTAAATAAAATGTTTGTATAATATTGGGGCATGTTAAAATATGGTAACTTGACTTGAAAAAATGTGGAGCCTGTTGAAATTTTAAAATCTTAAACTTTATGTTATGCAACTTGTCATGTGATCTTGCCATTTGATTTTTTGATTTAAAAAAAAAGTATTAGTGCATACTTCCTTATTCTGAAGAAGTCTATCTGCACTCACTGATGAAAGCACTCAATAAATTGTGAAGTCTTGCCAACCAGGTGTCTCTTTCATGGCATTGTACCAATAATAGAGTACAATGTTCCCTTTGGTATATTCCTTTCCAAAGCCCTGCAGAATTTGGAGAGACCACAAAGGTTCTTTACAAAGAAAATTCTGGGTCTTCAAGATCTGTCTTATGTGGACAGACTTAAATAATTGTCACTTTACTCTGTGCCACACAGACTGCTCAGAGGTGACCTGTGCCTTGCATATAGTGCAATCTCTGACCCAGTTGTAATGGAAATGCTGCAGATTCACAAGTTAAGTGGCACAAGGGTCACTTCATAAGTTCATAGGTTGGTACTAGGCTATCGGCCCTAAGGCCTATACAAGCCTAGCCATGACAATTCCATGGCTATTTCTTCCCACAACATTTTACTTCCCTGGACCCCTGTCTAGCAAGGTGACTGACATGATCTCTGGGGTGAATTTCCTTTCTCCCATCCAGTCATCAAGGTTCCTTTTGAAGAGGGCCAAAGAGGTGCTCTGCTTGACATGTATGAGCAGTCTATTCCAGAGTCTGGGGAGTCTCTGGGTCAGAAATCTATCCCTCCAGCATGTTTTGTTTATTGTGATGACAAGGTTTAGATCCCTGGAGCATGTGGCTCTGAGGGATTGGGATTTCTTTAAGTGTAGCATGTCCAACAGCTCTGGGTTTGACATGGCCTTGTATGTTAAGCAGAGATCGCCTCGGAGTAGACGATATGCGACAGAGTATAGCTGGAGATTTTTAAGGTGGTCAGCATAGGGCATCTGCTTTAGGCCTGTGATTCTTTTAGTGAGGTATTTCTGTGGCCTTTCCAGTTGTTGCAGATGTCTGGAGAGGTACATACCAAATGTGGTGTTGTATTCTATAATGGGTCTAATGAGGGATGAGTACAGTGGGACAATTACCTCCTTTTTTCTGGATGATAAGCCCTTAGTGATGAGGTGTGCCACATAGAAGGATTTCCTGACTGTTGTGGTGATGTGGTTATTGAAGGTGAGACCACTGTCCACCTGTGTCCCTAAGTCTCCTATCACACTTTCAGTGTTTATTGTACTGCCACCTATGTGGTAATTCATGGGTACATGTTTATTCCCAAAGGGGATAACTATACATTTCTTGGCATTGAGCTTGAGCCCATGGATCTGGCACCAAACATCTGTTTCTTTAAGGCCCTTTTGTAGAGTATCGACATAGGTTCATCATTTGGGGATTCAATAATGGCTCCCAGTTTGCAGTCATCTGTAAACTTTGTTAGCCAGAGTCCCTTAGTGTTGGCCTGTACTTCAGAGAAGTAGATGCCAAACAAGAGAAGTCCCAGGACTAAACCCTGAGGTACTCCACATGTCATTTGTCCAGAGCTGGATTCGGAGTCAGCTACTTTTACAGTGTGGGATCTGTCAGTAAGCCAGTTGGCAACCCATCGAGTGATGTAGGCATTAATGCCCAGCTTAGTAAGTTTATCTATGATTCCAGAGTGGTGGATGGTGTCAAAGGCCTTGGCAAGGTCCAGATAGGCTGTGTGGACTGCCTTACCCTCGTCCACGGCTCTGGAGACTGATTCAAAGAAGTCAGTCAGGTTCAGGAGAGAAGATCGGCCCTTCACGAACCCAAACTGGGTGGGGTCCAGTGTTTTAAGATTGCCAATGTCTTTGTTTATAAGTTCCTTGATAATACGTTCCATGGCCTTGCAGATAAGGCTCATCAGACTGATGGGGCTGTAGTTCCCGGGATCCAAGGTGGATCCCCCCTTGTGGAGTGGGATAACTGTAGCTGTGCACCACTCAGTGGGCATGAAGCCTGAGGTGAGGGCATGAAGCCTGAGGCTGATGACTTTAACCTGGTATGTGACATCAACAGTACTTATTGGAGAAACAGATTTTTCTCACAGTGGTTGCCACACCTTTGGAGCAAACTTCCTATTCATGTTAAACAAAGCCCCTCATTGACCCAATTTAAGCATAATGTAGATGATTTGATGGGTAACCAGAAATTCATCCCAGGGGTTACACATTTGTCCCTCTTGGACAGGGGCAATAGGTGCTAATTTTAGTGTCTGCTTGAACCAGACACCCTTGGGAGCATGGGTTGAACTTGGCTAGGCTTGTTTGAACCCTAGAGCCATTAGCCTAGTAACTTTCTATGATCCTATGAACAATGCCTGCTAAAGAAAACAATAACACAAAAATGTATTTGCCAGATATATAACTGTAAACCCCTTGTTCTGCAAATTAACTTGACTGTCATTTCTGGTATACCATACACATGTGCTTCCAGAATAGTAAATGCATACTAGCCTGAAACTGTTACCTTTTTTCTTACTAGCTACTTCCAGTCTGTCTTGGCTTTTCTGAAAATAAGTTACCTTTTCTGAAAATATGATATCTTGCCTGCCTGCACTTCTGCTGTGGCAGCCGAACTGGAATTTATTTTATCTTTACCCTATAAATCTGCTTGTTCATATCATCACTAATTCTTCATATTTTATACATTTGTACAAACTACTGAACACAAATTCTTGAAGTGTCATCTGTGTGCACTACTGTACATTCTGTACCATTTTTTATTTTTCAATAAAATCTTGTCACTGAAGTCTAAAACAGGATGCAACCAGGATGATATGTCCATACCTAGTATGGAACTGCTATACTCAGAACTGCTCACTGCAGTAACTTTTGACCCTTTAAATCCTGACATAGCTGCACAAGTGTACTCTAGAAGAGGTTTATTTGTAACTGAAATTGATGTGTCTGTTTCAGTGTATTCAATACATTATCCCATAATTTCTTTTCTGAAAACAATGGAATATTGTCATTTTTCTCAAACTTAAACAATGACAGATAAATAATCTGGTTTGGTGCTGGACTACCACAACCTTTAAAGATAAAGTGAACATCCTTTTTATAGAACTATCAACAAAACTGGCTTGTGCTACGGTATGTATTTCTTCTTTATTTTGCCCTGAAACACTACTAATAACATTGACTTAAGGTAAAGTATGCCTTTCTTCTTTCTTCCCCCCTCAGTGCAATATTTGTGCTGGCTTCTGAAAACAATAAACAAGAATTTATCACATTCTGACCATCTGTATTTGAAATAATGTGAACGTGAGAAATTGCAAATGTTTGCTTCTTGTCTTTTCTGGAAATCTGCATGTTACATACACTGTGTTTACGTCTGTACCTGCAATACTGCAACTTAACTTTGTATTTTGAGTTGCATGTAAACTAGAATTTATTACATTCTGAACATCTGTTGTTGAAGTAACATGAAGCTTCCCTGAGACATTACAAATGCTTGTTTTGTGTCTTGTCTGGCAATCTGCATATTATGCACACTGACTGCATTTATGTCTGCATCTGCAATACTAAAACTTAACTGTATTTTGAATTACATGTGCTGTAGCATTTACACTGATTTCTGAAGACTGCAAACTAGAATTTGTGTTAGTTAAGTCTAAAACCATACTGATAGAAGTTGTCTCATTTTGAGAATCATGAGAAAGTGTGTCTGTTACAGTCTGCTTCTGTGATGTAACTCTTTTGCGTCTAGAAAGATTTAACATTCTTGAACTAATAACCTTAAAATTTAAATTAACATTTCTGGAACACAGTTTTTTAGACTGCTTTACCCAATTTTTAAATTTAATCCACAAATTTACTGGTGCCTTTACTGTAGAAGTACTGTTTGACATATTTACACCATTTATATTTGTTGATGTATTTAAACATTTCTGAGATTTACTGTCTGACTTAGGTAGAAAAATGCATTGCAATAAAAATGAATGCTCACATAAGGAAAGTTGAAGTTGTTTTAAGTAGGTGGCCTGGAGTCTTTCAGGTTTTTCAAAATCCCGTTTGTTCCTTGGCTCTATGATGTCACAGTGGAAACTTGAAAGTCTGTTGTCTGTTTTGCAGACAGTGAAGTTTTCTGATACATTGCTGTTAAGTGAATAATGTCTTAATACATTGGTATCTTGGAGACCATGAAGTCCTGTGAGACTTCACTGTAGATTTACTGAAGTATTGTTGCTCTGTTGAAGTTCTTTGAGACTTTACTGTAGATTTTCTGAAGTAATGTTCTCAATGACCACTGCTACTCTGTAGGATACATGCAGTCTGAGTGCTGATAAGTTTGCTATGGGGTTTTGGGACTTACTTTAACTGCAAATATTGTCCCCCATCAATGGTGACTCACCATTGTAAGAACTATTATGACTACAGAATACTGGTATGAACTGGAAATAACTGGAAGAAACTGGAATGAGGCTGAAAAGACTGTCTTTATCTCTTAATTACCTAGAAATGTGCTGAAGAGGTGCCAGTGTCTCCTTTATGTGCCAAAACATATTGTACATTTCAGAATAAAGTCTGCAAACACTGCCATTCAATTAAGAATGCGTTATTATGTCAACAATATACAAATACTATCTCCAATAACAGTGCTGATAAATTGAAATAGGCTGTAGCTTCTGCACTCATATTCTTTATATTCCTTTAATCCTGAATTGTATAATTAATATTCTGGAATGCTGGATACTTGACCTGACGTTTGTGCTCATATGTCTGTGTCTGTACCACAATGACTTTCTGCACATCAGTCCAAATGAACTAACTAGCTGTGTCTGAAGTATTTCCTAATAATCTACATGCCTTTTTAACCTTGGTTCCCAAGTCTTGTAAGATCTGTTTGTTCTCAATGTACTCCACATTCTATTCTTATTAGTATTCTTGACTGAAGGTTATTTTCACTGATTGAAACTACATTCACTTAAACTGTATGCACACTGTGAAAGCCTGCTTTAATATGGTTGCATTTCTAGACTTTTGTAAAGAGAATACTGTATTCTTGTCTAACAAAATACATTTAAATGAAGCCTGATCTTACTGTATGTCTGGTAATAATGCAGATAATTATACATTTTGTTTGTAGGTATATACTTGGCTAATGACCACCAGGGACTTTATAAGCCAACCCAACTACATCTACTTGTACATGTGCATCTAAATTGGAGGGATATGTTAATTGGGGGGGTGCTAAAAATTTATGTGGGGGCTATATTTGGAAAATGTTTACTGTCTGCCTCTGTCCATAGGGGCCATCCCAGGGATAAATTTATGATTACCTATCTAATGTTAGCTAGGAACATTTACTATCAGCCTCTGTGTATAAGAGACATGGGGGCCAGCCCAGGGATGAATTTTTGATTTCCCACCCAATGGTCAATGTTATGTTTGAATACCGTATTAATGGACTCTGCTTCATATGAATGGGAAGCATAATTCAGCACATAGGGATCCTTTGAGACACACTTCTATCTCACCAACATATTCTATTTATGTTGCAGGCAAACTTTAAATCCCTGGACCTATTGTTTTTACTGCAGTTCATTTTGAGGATGTGCAAAAGCTCCATCAAGGCTGGATCTAAGGATGCCTTATATGCTAAGCACAGATCGCATCTCAACAACCTGTAGGAGACCAAATACAGATACAGGGCTCTAAAGCAATCTGTATAAGACAATGTGTTAATACCATGGATTCTCTTGGTGAGGAACCTCTATGGGCATTACAACTATTGCATATGTCTAGTCAGGTACATGCTAAAGGGGACATTGTACTCAATGATGGGTCTGATAAGGGTCAAGTACAGTGATACTATAACTTCCTTAGACCCGGATGCCATACCCCTACTTATAAGCTGGGCAATGTAGACTGATTTTCTTACCACCTTGGCTATGTGTTGGTCAAAGGACAGATTACTGTCAACATATGTTCCCAGATCTCTAACTACTGGTTCAACTCTTAGAGCTGACTTACCAATAGAGTAATTTGCCTAGGTGGACATTTTTCCCAAAAGGTATTATAATGCACTTCTTTGAGTTTTAATCAATAGCTTTGGCATCAGTCATTTGTCTGCATTAGACCCACTTGCAGCATATTGGAGTCATGAAAGGAATTTATAATAGTTCCCAATTTGCAGTCATCTACAAACCTGGTGAGCCAGAGGCTCTTGGCATTAGCTTTGATGCCAAACATGAAGTGGTCCAGCATGGAGCCCTGAAATACTCCCTTGGCTACCTGCCTCTAGGTGGAGGTGGTCTCACCAACCCTAACTTCTTGAGTCCTATATGTGAGTCAGCTAGAAATCCAGTGAGTTATGTATGGATTTAGGCACAGTTTGATGAGTTTGTCCACAATAAGTGAGTTGGTTATTGTATCAAATGCCTTAGCCAGGGCCAAGCAGGTGGTATGCACCATTTTTCCTCCATCCATTGATATGCTACCTTCTCAAAGAAGTTTAACAGGTTGAGTAGGCATCACCTTCCCTTGACAAAAGCAGACAGGGATGGGTCCAGTGTTTGAAGGAAATGTCTTTGTCAATCATTTCCATGATAATTAATTCCATGGTTTTGCATATTAGATTAGACAGACTAATTGGTTAACTGTTGCTGTCCTCTATTCACTTGGTATGTAGCCTGTTGTTTTGGCTATAGTTGAAAAGTGACTCAAGTGGTCCTGATAGGTCATGTTTCAGTCTATTTAGGAGACAACCTTAGATATTGTCAGGCCCCACTGAGGCTGTGTTTTTAGCCTTAATGAGTGCCACAATAACTTTTCCCTGCTGATTGTTGAGGAGTTATGCTGGCAGGGATGGATTTCACAAGGGGTGGCAGGGGAGTGGAGATAAAGTTTGATCTGAAATTGTTAGCTAGCAGATTCTGCTCATTGGAGGTTGTACTATTTATTCCCAATTCAACACACTGTTGCATATTACCTTTGAAGGTTTGGACATAGCTGTAGAAGGCCTCATTGTTGTCTTTGGCCTGAGATGCTATCTTGACATTGTAATTGGCCTTTTTGAATTTAATTAGTCCTGTTAATTTTCTGTTTAGTTTTATTAGTTAACTCTTGTCATTTTGACAGTTGCTCTTTTTGGCTTTGTCCATGACTTTTTTTTTCCTTTTTCTATACACCTTGTTAATATTAGGATTCCACCAGTGTGGTTTGTTTTGAGGGTTTGTTTTGTATTTACTTCTGGTAGGTACAGCAGCCTCTATGCAGCCATTTACATGGTTTGGACAGTGTTTCTATGAATAACTCTTTATAGGCTGTTATGAGCTCTAGGTTGAGCATGGCACTGAAGTTTGACAAATTGTCACTTAATAGGATGTAGCTTGCTTTAGAATCATTTCTAAATTTAACAGGTTTTGCTGGATTTTCCAAGTTGAATGTTATTTTAAATGAGACCGTACCAGTGAGAACATGATGGGGGTGCAGCATTCCCCATATTAATGAGAACAAACCCAAGTATGTTTGAACCTCTGGTTGAAGTGCACACTGTTAAAGTACAGGAAATACTGTGTCTCCAAGTTGTTGGCAGTCTATGTTTTCCCAGTCTGCGGATGAGTAGTTAAAGTCTCTAATGAACAGAGTGTTTGGTTGAATGGAGAGTTCCTCCAGAAAGTCTAGATAAGAGCTGTGTGATTCCTGAGGCAAATATGGTGACCTATAGCTTTCTAAGATATGGTAAGGGACTTTGCACATGGATGAACTCCAGGGTATCATCCTGTTTAACCAACTTTGAGGGATACTTGCTGCTAATGTAGATTGAGATAGCTCTACCTTTAGTCTCTGTCTGTGCAGCTCCTAGCACTGAGGTTTAACACCTTTAGGTTTATAAGACTTGATAGGCATGTAGAATACTAGAATAAGACTTGAAATAACTGAAATAACCTATAGTGAGACTGGAATGAATATATTTATCTTTTAATTATCCAGAACTGTGCTGAACAGGTGCACATCTCTCCATTCTGTGCCAAATATTCTTCTACCTTGCAAAATAAAAGCCTGCATACACTATAGTTCAGTTAAGAATGTGTTATTATGTACAGTGGAGGTAGCTGTCAACAATATCCAAATCAAATTTTAATGTCAGTAGATTCTGCACTTATTATATTCTCCTTAGATTCTGTACTCAGAATGTCAAATCTTACTGTCTCCAATAACAGTGCTGATAAACTGAAAAAGACTGAATAATTATGTCTGTAACTTTTGCACTTGTATTCCTTTTCTCCTGAATAATACAATGAATACTCTGGGAATACTGGATATTTGACCTGGCTTCTGCACTCACACTCGAACGCCTGTACCAAACTTCTGAGGACTGCTCTGCAATGACTTTCTGCATATCAGTCCAACTGAACTGTGTCTGAAGTATCTCCTAATAATACCAAAACACTGTAAATGTCTACATGCCTCTTTAACCTTGGTTCTCAAGTTACATACCATCTAAACAAGATCTGTTTATACTCAATGTACTACACATTCTGTTAGCACATTTTATTCTTATCAGTATTCTTGACTTACGTTTATTTTCACTGATTGAAACTGCAATCACTGAAACTGCATTCAAAATGTGAAGGTCTTTAATATGGCTGCATTTCTAGACTTATGCAAAGAGAATACTGTATTTTTTTCTAACAAACTACGTTTAAATGAAACCTGATATTGCAATCCCTCCTGAGATACTTGAACACAGTTATCAATTTCTCTAGTTACTTTAAAATATGAAATATACAATAAAAACACTGATTTAACCTTACATTTTCAGGCATATGCAACTAACTGCCTGTATGTAGGATTTATTCTGTAACAACTGTATCTGAAATTACTGAAATGGGATTTTCTTCTGTAATTACTTTATAAATCTACTCAAAACATAAAACATGAACCAAATATCAAACAAAGAAAGAAAATATGAAGGAGCCACACCTGGAAACACTGAAGTTTAATTGAGCGCTTTCATCTCACAATGGAAACTTCATCAGAATAAAAAACATAAAATCAACCCAACTTATATCCCTCAATCAATTATGTAATTACTTACATCATTGTTTCATTAAAGAGAAACCACTTCCCAAACATTATCCTACTATCCATAATAATGTCCTAATAAAAAATATATACATATGTATCTATATGTTAATATAGCAAGTACTCAAAATTATACAGCTAAAACATTATTCAATCAAGGCAGGAAAAGCATTTCTATTTACATAAAACCTTCAGCTTTTAACCTTAAAATAGAGCTTAAAGAGATGGTACTATTTAGACCTGGAGGTTCTGTAGCATTCAATCTGATTTGTCATCTTAATTCTCTTTCTACCAAAAAATCATTAAGTGGGCCTCCTCTATCCCCTAATACCACCTGTTCTGAGATAACAAATTTAAAATCATGACAAAATTGTGAGATGAAAGTGTTCAATTAAACTTATTTCAGTGTTTCCTGGTGTGGCTGCTTCATATTTTTTTACTTTATAAATCTGGTAATATTGTTTGCAAAGGATATTATAATGATCACTAGAACTAATAAAATGTTTTCTTTATCTGATAAAAAAAAAAAAACTTGCAATTTTAATTTTGACCATTAGGTGCCACTTGAGCATTTATATTTTGTTAATTATTTGAAAATCTATTAGACTGAATCTCTTAACTTTATAATGTAATAATTTCTGGGCAATTCTTTAACATATTATAACTGGTAAACTGTCTTTTTTACACCTATAATATATATGCAGATCCATCTACCCTCCCATATTATTCAAGCCACAAATTGGCCTCCTCACCTCCTACAAAACCACACTTGACACCAGTATCATCACCTAGGGATAAAAAACACTTCACATGGTACTCCTTCCTCATTACCTACCTACTCAAATGTGGAGACAGACATCCTAACCCTGGCCCACCTTCTAATCCTAACCAAAAGAGTAACCCCAAAAATTTAAACATACTTACACTGAACCTTAGAGGTATATGTAATAAAATAGCCCCATTGCATGCCTGGATTGATCAAAATAAACCTGACATACTAGCCCTTACAGAAACATGGCTACACCCCAGTGTAAATAATACCTCCAAACTTTGCAATAACCAGAAGAGATAAAGCTAAAAAAAGGGGGGGAGGGATAGCATTTCTATATCCCTCTACACTCAACATCACACCCTACACCAGTAATATACCCACCTTTTCCGATGCTGAGGTACTAATCTCCTTTTTGAACCTCAATATATCAAAAAGAATTTGCATAATAGTAATATATATCCCACCAGGTAACAATATACCAGTGTTGGAAAATATTTTATCCTGGATACCCCAAACAATAAACCTTGAAACAATAATCTTAGGAGACGTAAATATAGATTGGCATACCATAGCTTCCAACTCCCCCTCAAATGATATAAATATGTATGTTTTTTCTCAGCGTATCAATGCTCCAACAAGATACAAAAAAGATCTTAGACTGGATTCTAGTAACCCACTCTGCCAATTACCCCTATTGTGGTACACTGTCTAACTCCGTGAGCGATCATCTACCAGCTTATTCCCTTAGAACAAACGCCCAACAACTAAGAGTCCACACTATAAAATCAGTTAGGAAGTCAACTAATTTTTGTCAGCATAAATCCAACAATCTCCTACAGGAAATAGACTGGACACCCCTTAAACAACTACCCCTTAATGCTGCTGTACTGTACTTTAATAACACCTTCCTTCACATACTTAATACACTAGCTCCCATTCATATGAAAAAAGTCAGAAAGAACTCAGCACCATGGCTCTCTAAGGAATGTAAAAACATGATGAAGCAAAGGGACCTAGCCTAGTCAACCTGGAAATGAAACAATAATGAACAAAATCATTGTTAATTTCAAAACACTGCATAATAAAGTGACAACACGAATCAGCAGAGATAAGAAGTCATATTATTCCCAGCTTCAACTCCAGCATAAAATCAACCCCAGTAAATTATGGCACTCCATATCTTCTCTACTTAACCCTGGAAGAAATGGAGAGCACATCCTATCACCAGATACCTCTCCATCACAAATAAATTAAAACTTTCACAAACACTTCATAAAATCAATTTCAGACTTATTAATTAACACCCATAATGCTGGAACCCCCCACCCTTTAATCTATTCAGAGACCAACCCCATCAACTACTTCTAACCTTGTCATAACTAAACCCCCTACTCAACAAAATGTTACACAAACCCCATTCTCACTTCAGCCCATACTTACTGACACCATTAAGAAACTACAAAAACTACAACTCTGCTCTACCTCAGCTGATAATCTCCCCCCATACTACCTCAAACTAGCTGCTAACTCAGTCGCCTATCCAATCAGTATCCTTCTAAATAGGTCTTTATCTGAATCAGAAGTACCTACCATATGGAAACAATCTCACATCACCCCCATCCACAAAGGAGGCAACTCTTTTGATCTATCCAATTTCTGTCCTATATCCATCTTGTCATCCATATCCAAAACTCTCAAGAGAGGTATCCATCAGCAGGTAATGCAATATCTATTGCAAAATAATCTTTTAACCAAAACCCAACATGACGTCCAATCTAGAAACAGCATCTACAGCCCTATTATCTTTTACAGACACAGTGGACAAGGCCAGAGATGCAGGATGCTATACAGCCTCAGTATTCCTTGATCTCTCCAAGGCCTTTGACACAGTGTCGCCCCTCTTACTTTTGAACACACTGCCTAACCTAGGCTTCTCACATAACACAGTAAAATGGTTTCAGAGCTACCTCAAGGATCATAAACAAGCAGAGAAATTGTACAATGAACTCCCACCCTTCCTCCACAACCCTACTGGAGTCCTTCAAGGCAAAATATAAAGAAAACTCATCAAAAACTGGGACTCATATAGAAACAAACATTTCTTTACTGCAGCAACCAAAACTACCCTTGCAAAAGCATTTTTACTTCCATCCCTTCTTTATGGTATCCCTATCTTAACTAACTTACAAAATTCTACCCTAAGCATGTTGGAACAGTGCTACAACAAAGTTGCAAAGTTTGCCACAAACTCGAAATATCACACACACCACTGTAAACCACTCCTAGAATTAAACTGGCTTGAACTCCCCAATCAACTTGCCTTTATTCAGCTATCCACCTTACACAACCTTATTTTCAAGCCTACTGCCTGCCCTGCACTAACCAGTCTAGTTACACCTTACACACCAAATCGATCCTTACGATCAGAAGACAAAAATCTCTTAGCTATCTCAAAACCCACAAGAAAACCTGGTCACTATCTGTATTCATACTCTGTCTCTATACCTAGAATTCACTACCTCTAGCTACCAGGTCTATGCCTTCACTAACCTATTTCAAAGCCTCTTTAAAAAATCATCTAAAAAATACATGTCTCTGCTCCTGCATAAAGCCTGTGTAATGCTTAAGTCTTCCTCTTCTGTCACATTTCAATCCCTTACAGACTGCAAGAAACTAAGGCTCTTCTAACTCCTTCTCTGCTTCTATACCATATCCTTAAGCTACTGCTCAGGATTTATTGCTTCTATTCTTCTTAACTCTCTCTCACTATCTATCTGCATCACTAACTTTCTGGCTGCTATTTTCCTAACTGAAACTAACATTCGATTTTTCTTGTACTATTCCAGTCAATGTCACACAATGCACTACCTACATACTACTTTTTTGGACAATGTCTACATCATGTATGGTGACTATTATTGTCTGTAGTGTTTTAACTGCATAGAATTGTCTAGATGTGTAGTAATATATTTCAACATCTTGTAGCAGTTTGTTCTTTCAAGTTATTTTTTGTATAGTATTTCTAATGTAATTTTATTGTATTGGATTATACTGTATTTGTATTGTACTGTATGTGAAGCTTTTCTCCCCGGGCCTATGCTGAAAATGGGTTCTGTAACTCAGTTAGACCACCCCGGTAAACAAATGTCAAATAAATAAATAAATAAATGTATAAATAAATAAATAACTAAGTCTTGAAGAATAATTATATATTAACTTGTTCCTGTATATCTTCAGCAAGATTTGTTATCAATAATCTATTTACCTTTTTAACTTCTATGTGCTGTAATAGGTGTCTGCCTTTTAAATTTGTTTCTTAAATATCCTGTGAATATCTATGCGCTGTAATAGTAAAAGTACAATACTAAAACCAATGCTTTCTGTATATCAGATCTATACCTTTGCATTCCCTGTCAGTGTCCTGTATATCAGATCTATAACTTTGCATTCCCTGTCAGTGTCTTTTTAACTTTCTGTCTAATGTACAATAATTATATAATGTGCATTATATCTTGTAAATCAATCAGTAAATTAAGCTTGATCTCTAGGGCATATTAAATGCATATTACTACCTATTCTTTATATAACTTATCTTAATAACCCACTTACCAATTATCCTTAAAACTAATTACTGAATTATCTGAGGTGTGATGTAGTTGCATGTTGTAAAGTGTCTAATAACACTGTTAGAAATATATAGCTGAGTATGAATGTTATATTCTGAAACTTGACTGAAATTTACACTAAAGTGACACATATTTATACTGCATATCTAAATTAACTGTGAATAAAGGTTAAATTCTGAAAACTAGCTAAACTTATACTAAAGGTACACCTTTTCTGCCGGTATCATCTAATACAGATAAAAGCGTAAACTGAAATCTGGTAAATGCTATATTCTGGAAATGAAACCATCGCTACATAAATACCATGTTCTGCCGGTATCATTTCAACACAAATAAACTGAAAATTGGTAATGTTACACAATTGTCTAATATGATCAAAACAATTGTAAACAGCTTTAACTGCAAACTGTATAAATCTACATCCATTGTATACACATTTTAATGCTAAAGAATACTTTATTTAGATAAGTGAAATGCATTTACTGTACAGAATTAAACAAAAAACAACAATCTTCACTTCTCACATTGATGGCCTGGTCTTTCTGTAGATTCTTGACTTATGCACCACAGCTCATACCAAGTTTAGGCCATACTCTACATTGTCCCCATCACTGCTGAGGTGTTACAAAAGCTGCCATAATTTAAAAAATGGCAAATGTCCTGAGATTTTAGGACAAAGTTATTTCCTATATTGTATGCAATAGTTGCATAAAACAGTTATTCTGTATCTAAAATACCTGAATGTTATAAGAAACAGAATAAGCAACTAAAATGCTACAAGAATAAGCTTTTATTTAGGCAAAAAAGTTAAGTTCTATCCTTTGTACTGACAAATCTGATGTTTGTAGCCATAATGCCCCAGTATCCTTTCAAATGACACTTTTACATTTATACCTGCTAGTCCCTCCATCCCCATCTCCTGTCCAGGCTGAGGTAAAATTTTTTATTGACTATATTTAAAACCAAACTGGAAATTATTCAAATATGTTAAATCTCAGCATTTCTTTTTATAGTAATGGTTATTGGTTAAAAGTTATTTTCACTGATTAAAAGCAATTCAATTGTATGCACATTTAAACTCTAAAAAATATTTTCTTTAGATTAGTGAAATCCATTTACTGTATAGAACTAAATAAAAACAAAAATCTTCACTTCTTATGTTGATGCTCTTGTCTTTCTGTAGATACTTGACTTGTGCACCACAGGTCATGCCATGTCTAAGCCTTGCTCTGCATTATCCCAGTCACTGCTGAGGTATTGGAAAAGCCACCATAATGCCCCAGTGTCCGTTCCCATTACACTTTTGCATTTATACCTGCTAGCCCCCAGTCCACATCCAAGGCTGAGGTAATAATTTTTCTTTGCTGCATTTAAAATCAAAGTGGAAATTTTTCACATATGCTAAATGACAGTGTGTCTTTTTATAGTAATATCTACAAAGCACAAAAAAGCAGTATCAGGTCAACAAAATACAATTTTCAGTTTTACAATTATAAACCGATAGAACTGCTTGTTGCTCTGACTTTATTTACATTTTCTGCATGAAATAAAAATATATTGATAATAAACTCTTGAATGTCTGTAAGCAAACTGCAAATGTACTCTAGTGAAAAGACCTATGTTACAGTGTGTAACTGAATGATAATATACTACAGTGAAATAGAAAGTCTGTAACTTCATTGTTAAATCCAGAGGAAAACTCAGTGGCATTGTTTTTCTATCTCATAATCTCAAATGAAATTAAAGTAGTAATCTGACACTGTATTAATATTGCAACATTCTTTGCATTTCTGCACCTTTATAAAATTAGTCTTAAATCTTAAATTTTCTATGTTTACTCTTTGACCATTGGTTCATAATTTACAAGATAATTTCTTCAGTGTGTGGGTCTCAGCCAACTGCTTTATATGTAGCTTATCTTTAAGCTGATATCATTTAACTCTTTCAGTGCCACTGAATGCTGGAAGGATTTATCAGAACTGTCTACAATTTTCTTGGAAAAATAGTAAGAACAATTACTGCATAAAACAGTCACTAAGAATATTAAACTGATCTTTACCATACTGTTTTATGGCATAAAGTCCTGCATTTAATTCAGCTTGTTGAGCTGGCCTGTAATCTGATTACTTTATTACTTAAGTCTGTACCATTGGTGTGCTTGTTAAACTGCACTTTCTTCATGAAATTTATAAAATCTTGAACTGTTTCTATATATACATTTATTACTAGAAATGAAATGATCTGTTTCTGGAACTTTACTTGTCTGTCCTGTAAATCATTATGTGAAGTTTCTTACATTGCATTCCTTTCCTGAGATTTGAACCTTGTGGCTTTAATGACAAATAATATTTACTCTGCATTTTTTCTTGCATGGGATCTGAACTTTTGACTGAAATGTAACTTCAAAAATTTAACATTGGTTTTAAATTCTACATTCTGTAAACTAACAAAACATTGTTTAATATCTGTAAATGCTTTTCTAGATCTGTCTGTATCAAGGTATTATTTATGTACTACTTCACTCTACTACTATAATTCAAAGGTCTTAGCAATGTCTGCTAAAAAGCAATAACACAAAAATTCATTTGACAGATCAGTAACTGTAAACCCTTTATTATGTGCATTAACTTGACTGTCATTTCTGGTAAACAATACACAACATGTGATTCATTCCAGAATGGTAAATACGTATACCAATTTCAAGTCTACTACTAGCCTGAAACTGTTACCTTTTTTCTTACTGCCAATAAAAATGAATACAAATTTCTTGCCAGTCTGTCTTTACTTTTCTGAGAATGAGATACTTTTCCAGAAAATGTGGTAACTTGAGTGCCTTAACTTCAGCTGCGACAATTAAACCAGAATTTATTTTATCTTTAACCCCTGAATCTGTGTGTTTTTGTCATAATTGATTTTTCAAATTCTCTACATCATTTGCACAATGTAATGCGTAGAAATACTTACAAATATCATCTGAGTGCAATACTGTACATTTTATACCATCATTTTTCCATAAAAAAATTGTTACTGAAGTCTAATAAAACATGTAACTCTGATTACATGTCCATACTTCCTATGGTACTGTTACACTTAGAACTGCTCACTGATGTAAACTTTGACCCTTGAAATCCTGATATAACTGTACTTGTGCTGTCTAGTAGAGGTTTATTTAAAAATGAAATTGATGTATCTGAATTAATCAGTGCATTATTCAATAATTTCTTTTCCAAAAACAATGAAAAATTGCATTTCTCTCACCTTAAACAATGATAGATAACCTGTTTTGCCACAGGACTGCAACACCCTTTATAAGCAAGCAGAAATCATTTTATTACATCAAGTAACAACACTCACTTCAGCTATGGTATGCATTTCTTCATTGTTTTGCCCCAAAACACTAGTAATAACATTGATATGCACTATCAAATGCATTTCTTCTTTATTTTTGCCTGAAGTCTGTATATAATTTATGCTGGTGTTTACTTCATCAAGCTGATCATAATCTGCACTCTGATACTTTTGCACTGTCTTTTGAAAGTAATAGATTATATTTTATTACATTCTGAGCATCTGCATTTGAAGTAATGCAAACTGGAGACATTGCAAAATTTTCCTTTGTGTTTTCTCTGCAAATCTGCATGTTACATAACTGACTATGTTTACATCTGTATCTGCAATACTGCAACTTAACTCTGTATTTTGAATTACATGAGCTGTAGCATTTGCACTTATTTCTGATTTTGTGTCATAAAAAACAGTGTACAATACCATACTTATTGCAGTGAGCTTTTGTGTTTTAACTCATTTGCGCCTAAAAAGATTTAACATTCTTGAACTAAAACATTCAAATTTTAATGAACATTTCAGGAACACATCTTTGCTAGACTGATTTACTTATTTCAACTATAAACCACACACTTACTAGTGTCTTTATTGTAGGAATACTTGTTTGACTTACTTATACAATTTACATTTACTGATGTAATTAAACCTGTCTCAGATTTACAGTCTGATTTAGCTAGAAAAGAAATTAAAACAAATAATGCTCACTTAAGAAAAGTTGAAGCTGCTTTAAGATGGCTGTCAGGTATCTTGTAGCTTTTTCAAACTCCATATTCTATGGATTCTTTTGGCTCTGTGACATCATACTTCAAAGTTGAAAGTCTGTCACCTGCTTTGGAGATTGCAAAGTGTTCTGATTCATTGCTCTTAACTAGATAATGTCTTTAACACTGGCATATTGAAGAGTCTGAAGTTGTTTGAGACTTTTCTGTAGATTTTCTGAAATAGGAACACTGCTGCTCTGTAAAATATATATAGTCTGTATGCTAATAGATTTGCAAGGATGCTATGGGTTTTGCAACTTACTTATTCCCAACCCCCCATTCGATGATGGCTCACCATTGCAAGAATTGATGGGACTGTAGAATTCTGGAAGGAGACTTGAAATAACAGGAAGAAACTGGAATGAGACTGGAATGAATGTCATTATCTTTTAATTACCCAAATCTGTGCTGAACAGGTACCATTCTCTCCTTTATGTGCCAAAGCTTCTTGTGCATTTCAAAATAAAAGCCTGCATACACTGTAGTAGAGTTAACGATGTGTTATTATGTACAGTGGAGGGAGATGTCAACAATATCCAGAACAACTTTTAATGTCTGTACCTTCTGCAGTCATTATACTCTCCTGAAATTCTGTACTCAGAATGTCAAATGTTACTGTTTCCAATAACAGTGCTGATATACTGAAATAGAGTGAATAATTATGTCTGTAACTTCTGCAGTTGTATTCCTTTCCTCCTGAATAATATAATTACTATTCTGGAATGCTGGATATTTGACCTGATCTCTGCATTCACTCTGAACTGCCTGTCCAAACTTCAGAGGACTTCACTGCAATGACTTTCTGCATTTCAGTCCAAATTAACTATGTCTGAAGTATCTTTTACTAATACCAAAACCCTGTAAATTTCTACATGCCTCTTTAACCTTAGCTTCAAAGCCTCATATCATCTAAACAAGATCTGTTTGTACTCAATGTAGTATACCTTCTGTTAGCACATCTTATTCTTATCAGTATTCTTGACTGAAGGTTATTTTCACTAACTGAAACTGCATTCAATGAAACTGCATTCAAAATGTGAAGGTCATTAATTTGACTGCATTTCTAGACTTATGCAAAGAGAATACTGTCTTTTTGTCTAACAAACTACATTTAAATGAAAACTGATCCTACAGTTCCCCTTGAAATACTTGAACATGGGTATGTATTTCTGCTGTTACTTTAAAATATGAAACATACAATAAAGGCATAGGCCTAAACTTACATTTTCAGGCTTATGCAAGGTCTAGTCTACTAACTACATGTATGTAGGATTTATTCTGAAACATCTGTCTCTGAAATTAATGAAATGGGATTTAGTTCTGCAATTACTTCATAAATCTATTAATATAGTCTGCAAATGATATTACAATGATCACTAGAACTAATTATATCTCTCAAACTCTTAATGTAAGAAATCAGGAAAAAGCCTGTCAATGTAGAGGACAAAGACCCAAAAATAGGGACAGATTGTAAATAATGCTTTTATAAACTTAGAAAATTGCTAGAATAACAGGGTTTGTGTTAACATACATTTTCTGAGAGATTTGAAGACTGAAACCCAAATGTATATTATTAGTTAGTGACTTCAGTTCTAAGTTCATCCCAGTCATTAATCAGAAAAACACACATTTTATGAGGAATAGGCAAAAAATATGAAGCAAAAGTCTGGACATTCTGTGTAAATCTGCACAGTTAATAAATACTGAACCAAAACAATAAGTTTTCTTTATCTAGTAAGAAAAAAAAATTCCAATTTTAATTTTGACCATTACATTTTGTTAATTATTTGAAAATCTCTTAGACTGAATTTCTTAACTGTATGATTTTATCATAACTGTGCAATTCTTTAACATGTTATAACTGATAAATTCTCTTTTTTACACCTATAAAATATGCATCATGAAGCATAATTATGTATAACTTGTTTCTTTAAATCTACAGCTGGATTTGTTATTAATAATTCTACTTACCTTTTTAACTTCTATGTGCTGTGACAGATGTCTGCCTTTTAAAATTGTCTCTTAAATATCCTGTAAATATCTATGAACTGTAATACTAGAAGTACAGTTACTAAATTCAATGCTTTCTGTATTTCAGATCTACACCCCTGCATTCCATGTCGGTGTCTTTTTAACGTCTATCTAATGTGCAATAATTATGTAATATGCATTGCATCCTGTAAATTAATCAATAGATTTAGCCTGATCTCTTATGCCTAGAGGATATTAAATACCTATTGCTACTTATTGTTTAGATAACTTATCTTAATAACCCACTTACTAATAATTCTGTCATTTTATCCTTAAACTAATTACTGAATTATCTGAGGTGTGATGTAGTTACATGTTGTAAACTGTCTAATAATAATGCTGTTAGAAATGTATAACTGAGTATGAATGTTATATTGTGAAGCCTAAGTGAAATTTACACTAAAGTGATACATATTTATACTGAATATCTAAATTAACTGTGCATAAATGGTAAACTCTGAAAACTAGCTAAACTTATAGTAAAGGAATACCTTTACTGCCAGTATTATCTGAACACAGATAAAAGGATAAACTGAAATCCAGTAAATGTTATATTCTGGAAACGAAATCATCTCTAGACGAATACTTTTTTTCTGCCAGTATCATTTCAACACAGATAAACTGAAAATTGGTACTGTTATACAATTGTCTGAAACAATAAAAACAGTTGTAAACAGCTTTAACTGTAAGATGCATAAATGCACATCCATTGTGTACACATTTAACTCTAAAGAATACTTTCTTTAGATAAGTAAAATGCATTTACTGTACAGAATTAAACAAAAAATAACAATCTTCACTTTTCATGTTGATGGTCCTGTCTTTTGCTAGATACTTGACTTGTGCACCACAGCTTATGCCAAGTTTAGGCCTTATTCTACATTGTCACAGTCACTGCTGGGGTGTTGAAAAAGCTGCCATAATACCCCAGTGCCCTTTTCTGTGACCCTTTTATATTTATAACTGCCACCCCCCCATTCCCATCTCTGTCCAAGGCTGAGTGGCTGGGGTAATATTTTTTCTTGACTATACTTAAAACCAAACTGGAAATTATTCAGATATGCTAACTGGCAGCATGTCTTTTTGTAGTAATATCCAGAAAGCACAAAAAGCAGTATCAGGTCAATAAAATAACATTTGCAGCTCTATCAATTATAAACCAATAGCACTGCTTGTTGCTCTGATTTTATTTACATTCCCTGCATGAAATAAATATATGCTGCTAATAAGCTCTTGAAAGTCTGTAAGTAATCTGATAATGTAATATAGTAAAATAGACCTGTGTTACTGTCTGTAACTGAACTGATAATGTACTACAGTGAAATAGAAAGGCTGTAACTTCATTACTGAATCCAAAGGAAAACTCAGTGGCATTGTTTTCCATATCATAATCTCAATTTAAATTAAAGTAGTAATCTGACACTGTATTATTATTGCAACATTCTTTACATTTCTGCAACTTTATAAAATTCATCTTAAATCTTAAATTTACTGTGTTTACTCTGTGACTGTCAGGTCATAATTAACAAGAGAATATCTTCAGTGTGTACATCTCAGCCCACTGCTTAACATATAGCTGATCTTTTAGCTGGCATCATTTAACTCTTTCAGTACTACTGAATGCCAGAAGGGTTTATCATTGTTGTGCTTGGCTTGCTTGTTTTTTGGCTCGTTTCTGCTTATTGGATTTATTGGCTTTGTCTTCGCCCATGGCAGAAGGAATGGAAACCGGTAATTTTGGAGAAACACCTGTACTTTTAAGAGATGACCCTGACACTGCCCCCGTGACTCGGGGAGAATTCAAACAAATATTGACCCTCCTTACCCAGTTATCTAATACTATCAATGAATGCAACCTGGCTCCTGTTTCAGAATTGCCTGGTAATCGACTACAATTCCTAGATCGATCTGTAAGGCGCGTCACTCCATCAGCGCCTAATGCGAGTAATAATGTGCATGGCAATGGATCTCACAACACTGCTACAACTAACAGTCCGACAACGCAAATCAGGACTAACGCGGCTCATGCTAATGGAGTAGACTGTGATGCCAGGAACTTCGACTTTGGTGAACGGGCCGGACAACAATTCTTCTTCAAACAAGGTACTGTTTACAACGACCCTAATCTGAATATTGAATGTAATTTCACTGGCTTTAGGGACAAACTTTACGCTTACAAAAGCAATCAGCTTGAGATAGACTACTTGAAAGAATGTTTACAAGTGCAAAGAGTCCCTAAAGGTTTACGCTTTTTTAAATTTCCGAACAATGTGCAATTGGGCACTGTGTTTTATGACCAGCTTTGTGAAATTTTTAACAAAGCTGGTTTGAAAATGTTAAAGTGTATGGTTGTTAACTATGAAAGGAAAGCATTTTATTAAAGGAATTAAATGTTCTTAACAAAAAAATGGTTAAGGACACTAATTTTCCTCGTGTGAAAATGGATTATGATAAAGTGTTTGAAGAGGTTGACCAGCACTGTGTTAAAATTTTGAATCATAAAATTAGGAAACTAGAAAGAGATCTTGTCCAATACAGAGATGGGTTAGCTTACCCTCTTCCAAACACTAAGGGATGGAGAAGTAACAACACAGATAGTGTGTTTGTTAACAGAGGGGAGGGAACTAACCAAGATAATCATAAACAGTTTTGTTCTGAAACTCTGAGAAGAAGTGAAAGAATCGCAGAGAAAGGTAGAAAGCAATCTATACAGGATTTTCAGTACCCCCCCGGGGGGGGGGCAGAGGTACCAACACCACAACTGGAACAATCCTCAGAAATAAATTGTTTTCCCAATGCGATTCTTGCTTCAGAAACACATTCAGCAAGTGATAAACAAGTGGTCTGTAGAAAAAACAACTTCACTATTTTTAATTTTACTGAACTGGAACCCACTCAAGAATTTTTTGATTTATTTTCTAAGGGTTTCCACTTCGTTCCTTCACATCCTTCTTATTTAACAAACACATTGATAGATTTAAAACTTTTTTTAAGACAATTGAATTTAAATTTATTTTACAAAGGGCAAGCACACACTAACAAGGACTTAACAAGGAAAAGCACCTTCAACCCCCCTATTCACCCTTCTCTTAAAGTGTTTGAAGAACTGGTTGAAAGGGACATTAGGAAGATGGAACAAGGAAGTTTTATGACCCACCCTATTAACCTTAATGACAATGAGTTAGCTTTGATTAACTTTTTGAAACAAGAAGGGTGTAGGATAATGAAACCTGGCAAGGGTGGGGGAGTAGTTTTGATGTATACGGTTGATTATGACTCACACATTCACAACATGTTACAGGATGTGGATCAATATGAGTTGTTATCAATTAATGAAATTAATATTGCTTATGCTAAAATCAACTTTCAGTCATATGACCACCTTTTGCAAAATGTGATCAATGAACGCCTTTATAATTACTTACATGTAGACAAACCAAAAACTGCCCAGATATTTGGTATTCCTAAAACACATAAAACTTTGGACCCACTCAAGTTTAGACCAATAGTCTCTGGTTCTGGTAGTATTACAGAACCTTTAGCTAAGTTCATTGACTTTAGTCTAAAACAATATGTGACTACTATTGCGCATATATGTAAGGACTCATGGGACTTTCTGAGAGGCATTGATCAGAATTTATTTGACCCACAAATTCTTATGGTTACTGTAGACATAGTGGAACTTTTTCCGAGTATCCCTCACCTGACTGGCTTGGAAAGGTTTGGCCAAATTCTGATATCAGAATCAGGCCTTGGTGCCAAGACCATTAATCTTATCCTAGAATTTATGGAGACAGTGTTGGAGAACAATTTTATCCATTTCAATGGAGAATTTTACCGTCAGAGAAAAGGGGTAGCAATGGGGGCCTCCTGTGCCTCCTTATACGCCAATGTGGTGTTATACTACTGGGAAAAGTATTTTGTTTTTTCAAGTTCATGGTCTCCACATATACTACACTATAGAAGGTACCTGGATGACATTTGTATGTTTTGGAAGGGCAGTGAAGACAATTTGGTTGACTTTCTACACTATATTAACAATACAACAACATTCTTGAAGTTTACATACAAAATTGATAAGGATAGATTGCATTATTTGGATGTCACTTTAGTTAAAGACTATGAAAAACAATGTTTTCAATCAAGGTTATATAGGAAAAATTCATTTTCTAATTCTTACCTACATTTTAATAGTGGACATCCTTTCTATCAAAAGAAGGGTATTGTTAAAGGGCAGATAATTCGGGCATCACGAATGTCTAGCACTTGGGAGAGTTTTACGGATGAAGTAAAAACACTTAAAGGTTTCTTTTTAGAAAAAGGATACCCGGATACTTTGATAGATTGTTTGACACAGGAGGTCATTCAAAATAGAGAAACTAGTTACCCCCCTTTATTGGGAACTGGAAAGGTGGGCATCATGAATGTCTAGCACTTGGGAGAGTTTTACGGATGAAGTAAAAACACTTAAGGTTTTCTTTTTAGAAAAAGGATACCCGGATACTTTGATAGATTGTTTGACACAGGAGGTCATTCAAAATAGAGAAACTAGTTACCCCCTTTATTGGGAACTGGATTTAATAGTTTACAACAGAATGAACATTCCAATCAATTTAACAGTAAAAATAGTTTTATCCACACCTTCTCTACCAATTCTGACAGGATTGAACAGATTGTCTTTAAGTATTGGCCTATTCTTAGCTTGCAGGATGAATTAAAATCTTACGTACCACCCCGTCCACACTTTGGTAGGAAGAGAGACACAAATTTGAAAGAATTGTTTGAGAAAAAAAGTGACCCACCACCGAATAGAAAGGGAATGAAGCTTGGCACACATCAATGTGGGAGCTGCAAGCAGTGTTACGCTATGTTTAACCAAGATACACTACACATCCCCTCTAGGAAGTTTAGACACATCTCCACAAAATATTTTAACTGTGGAACGAAAGGAGTAGTGTATTTAGGTCTATGTGTCATGTGCCATAGTTCCTATGTGGGCAAAACTGAACGTCATCTGAGGAGAAGGGTTTATGAGCATTTTAACGACATCGCTAAGGGTAAAGAAAGTAATGCCTTTTTTAAGCATTCTCAGGTTTGCAAGAATATGCTCATAAAATTTATAGTTTTGGAACAAGTAACACCGGACATTAGGGGTGGCAGTTGGGAAACTAGACTGGAGTATCGAGAATTACATTGGCAACTGAAATTAGACTCAGGAAGGTTTCCCGGCTTGAACGAGAACATAAATATTAACAGTGTTCTAAAGTTGAGAAAGGCCCGTTTGTAATATATATTTTTTACCTGTGCATGACATATTGTTAAATAATCATATAAACATTTTATTACTTGTTATCTTGTCTGTACAGGGAACAAACTCGATCATCGATATTGTTATTTATTGCTTTAGGTAGATCGTGGTTTGGTGTTAAAATGGTCACCTTCGGCACTAAATGACCAAAATCTTTAATATATTTATTTTATATTTAAATATGTCCACAGTTCAACAATGAAATATTTATTGTCTTGGTTTACATTTTTATTTATTTTGTCATTTATTTTTTTCATTTCCATATAGTTTTTTCATATTGTTTACATATATATTTTTTATATTTTAACTAAAACTTGGAATATGTCACGGTCGTATTTTAAAGTTGTATTTTAAAGTTATATTCTGAATTTGGTCAATTAGGAGGGTCATGTGATGATTGAAATTGGTATTTAATGATCTGAATTGAGTCAGTATGTGTTTTTTGTTACCTTGAAAAAGCTCGGTAATAACCGAGCGAAAGCGCTTGGTTTTATTTTGGTTTTATTCCACAATAAAGTTGGTTTAATATGTTATTTTGCTGGTTTTTCCGGGTCCTGTTGTGCTTGGCTTGCTTGTTTTCTGAACTGATAATGTACTACAGTGAAATAGAAAGGCTGTAACTTCATTATTGAATCCAAAGTAAAACTCAGTGGCATTGTTTTCCATATCATAATCTCAACTTAAATTAAAGTAGTAATCTGACACTGTATTATTATTGCAATATTCTTTACATTTCTGCAACTTTATAAAATTCATCTTAAATCTTAAATTTACTGTGTTTACTCTGTGACTGTCAGGTCATAATTAACAAGAGAATATCTTCAGTGTGTACATCTCAGCCCACTGCTTAACATATAGCTGATCATTTAGCTGACATCATTTAACTCTTTCAGTGCTGCTGAATGCCAGAAGGGTTTATCATTACTATCTACAATTTTCCTGGAAAATTAGTAAGAACTACTATTACATAAAACTGTTACTAATAATCAGACTGATCTATGCCATATTGTTTTATGCCATAAAATCCTGCATTTATTTCAGCTTGCTGAGCTGGCATGTAATCTGATTATTCAGTTACTTAAGTCTGTACCATTGGTGGGCTTGTTAAACTGCACTTTCTGCATGAAATATATACAATCTTGAACTGTTTCCATATATACAATTATTATTAGAAATGAAGTGATCTGATTCTGGAACTTTACTTGTCTGTCCTGCAAATCATTATGTGAAGTTTCTTACATTGCATTCCTTTCCTAACATGAGATTTGAACCTTGAGGCTTTAATGACAAATAATATTTATGCTGCACTCTTTTCTTGCATGGGATCTGAACTTTTGACTGAACTGTAATTTCAAAATGTAACAACTTTAAATTCTACATTCTATAAACTAACAAAACATAATTTAATATCTGTAAATGCTTTTCTATCTCTCTCTGTATCCAGGTATTATTTATGTACTGCAACACTTTACTAATAAATTTCAAAGGTCATAGCAATGTCTGCTAAAAAAAAAAAAAAAAAAAACAACACAAAAATTAATTTGCCGGATCAGTAAATGTAAACCCTTTATTCTGTGCATAAACTTGACTGTCATTTCTGGCAAGCAATACACAACATATGATTCACTCCAGAATGGTAAATATGTATACCAATTCTAAATCTACTACTAGCCTGAAACTGTTACCTTTTTTTTCTTACTAACAATAAAATGGATGAAAAATTATCTTCCAGTCTGTCCTTCCTTTCCTGAGAATAGGATACTGTTTCTGAAAATGTGGTAACTTGATTGCCTTAACTTCAGCTGTGACAAGTGAACCAGAGTTTATTTTATCTTTAACACCTGAATCTGTGTGTTTCTGTTGTACCTGATTTTTCAAATTCTATACATCATTTGCACAATGTAATGCATATAAATACTTACAAGTGTCATCTGTGTGCAATACTGTGCATTCTATAGCATCTTCATTTTTCCACAAAAAACATGTTACTGAAGTCTAGTAAAACATGTAACTCTTAGGACCTGTCCATACCTGCTATTTATTTTTATTTATTTATTTAACATTTCTTAACCAGGAAAGTCCGACTTGGAACAAAGCCAATTTTCAGTGGAGGCCCGGGGAGAAATGTTCCAGATCTATGTCTTTGTAACATGGGAGGAAACCATAGCACCCAGAGGAAATCCACAAGAATGCAGGGAAGACATGCAAACTCTACACAGAAGGCACTTCAGCCAAGAATCAAACCAGAGAATGTCTTGCTATGAGGCAACAATGCTACCGCTGCACCACTGCGCCGTCCGAAGTCGTGCCAGACTGCAAAAGTGAATACACTCAACCATCTACATTTATGGTAAAGTCTTGGGTCCTGCGTCAGCTGCTGTCTCTTCTTCCATGACGTCAGGTCATCAGGGGTATAAAACATGCAGCCAGCACCATTACATCAGTTTTTCTTGCCCCAGATGTCAGGTGCCCCCCCAATGGGAAGCAATTAAATATAGAAATACAAAGATATACCTCCAACAAAAAAGCAAATAGACCAAAAATGCTTTTAAGCATAGTAAAGGAAAGTAGAGGTATAGCCAAAAGATGTTAGGGGGCTGGAGGGAGGGTAACCAGGACTGCAACAGTGAATACACTCGAACATCTACATTTATGGTAAGTGTACACAACGTAACAGCTATGGTACTGTTACACTCAGAACTGCGCACTGATGTAACCTTTGATCCTTCAAATCCTGATATAACTGCACTCATGCTGTCTAGTAGAGGTTTATTGACATATCTGTATTAATCAGTGCATTATTCAATAATTTCTTTTCTGAAAACAATGAAAAATTGTCATTTCTCTCAATCTTAAACCATGTTAGATAATCGGGGTCTATATCAGAAACCTGAAAGCCAAATTAAGCGAATCTGTGTACATCGACACATAAAGGTCGATGTACGAAATGAGCGAACACTGTAAATGCTGAAAGGGAGAATGCCAAACAGATTTTCTCAGCCAGCAGGGTGATTGTGGGGATGAGGAAGTAAATCCTTTTCCCCATTGTTGTGCAGTCTCGGAGTTGGTATATTTAAGTAGGGGGGTGTGGGGGGCACAGCCTCCCACATGGGGGTTCAGGGGGGCTTATCCCCCTGCAAAAACATTTTAAAAGTGTTTTACTTTAGGTTTTTTGGGTTGGGTTTATTTTACCTGTATGGCGCTGTTGCTTCCGGTATCATGTTCAGAGTTCTCCCTTTTGGCGTTTATGGTGTTTGCTCATTTCAGTCATCAACTTTTATGTGTCAATGAACTCAGATTTTCTTAATTCAGCTTCCGGGTTTATAATATAGACCCAGATAATTTGGTTTGACACAGGACTGCCACACCCTTTGTAGGCAAACAGAAAAATCCTTCTTATACATCAAGTAACAACACTGACTTCAGCTAAGGTATACATTTCTTCTTTATTTTACACCAAAACACTAGTAATAACATTGACTTGGACTATGGAATTCACTTTTTCTTTATTTTGCCTTGAAACACTAGCAATAACATTGACATGGACTATGGAATGCATTTCTTCTTTATTTTACCCTGAAGTCTGTAGATCATTTATGCCAGTTTTTACTTTAGCAATCCGATCAAAATCTGCACTCTGATCCTTTTATCAACAATCAGTGCAATATTTGCACTACCTTCTAAAAGTAATATATGAGAATTTATTACATTCTGAACATCTGGATTTGAAATAATGTGAACTGGAGACATTGCAAACTTTTCCTTTGCGTTTTGTCTGCAAATCTGCATATTAGGTACACTGACTGTGTTTACATCTGTATCTACAAAACTGCAACTTAACTCAGTATTTGGAATCACATGTGTTGTAGCATTTACACCTATTTCTAAAGACTGTAAACTAGAATTTGTGTCATGAGAAAGTGCGTCCATTACCAGAATTTTTGCAGTGTGCTTCTGTGTTTTAACCCCTTTGTGCCTAGAAAGATTTGACATTCTTGAACTAGAAACATTGAAATTTAAATAAACATTTCTGGAACATGGTTTTGTTAGACTAATTTACCTATTTTTAACTATAAATTGCACACTTCCTGGTGCCTTTACTGTAGAAATACTGTTTGAAATACTTATACAATTTACATTTATTGATGTATTTAAACCCGTCTGAGACTTACAATCTTATTTAGCTAGAAAATAAACTTTAAAAAATATAATGCTCACTTAAGAAAAGTTGATGTTGCTTTTAGAAGGCTGCAGATGTCTTGCAGCTTTTTCAAACTCCCTCTTCTATGGATTCCCTTGGATCTGTGACATCATACTTCAGTACTGAAAGTCTGTCACCTGCTTTGCAGACAGTGAAGTGTTCTGATGCATTGCTGTTAACTGGATAATGTCTTTTACATTGGCATTTTGGAGAGTCTGGAGTTGTTTGAGATTTTACTGTAGATTTTCTGAAGTAAGAACACTGCTGCTCTGTAAAATACACATAGTCTGTATGTTAATAGATTTCTAAGGATGCTATGGGTTTTGCAACTTACTTATTGGCCCCTCACCATTGCAAAAATTGATAAGACTGTAGAATTCTGGAAGGAGACTTGAAATAACTAGAAGAAACTGGAATGAGACTGGAATGAATGTCTTTATCTTTTAATTACCCAAATCTGTGCTGAACATGTACGATTCTCTCCTTTATGTGCCAAAGCTTTTTGTACCTTTCAAAATAAAAGCCTGCATACAATGTAGTTTGCTGGAAGGATTTATCATTACTGTCTACAATTTTCTTGGAAAAATAGAACTATTACTGCATAAAACTGTCACTAATAATATCAAACTCATCTTTACCATACTGTTTTATGGCATAAAGTCCTGCATTTAATTCAGCTTACTGAGCTGGCCTGTAATCTGATTACTCAGTTACTTAAGTCTGTGCTATTGGTGTGCTTGTTAAAGTGCACTTTCTGCATGAAATATATAAAATATTGAACTGCTTGCTTATATACATTTATTACTAGAAATGAAGTGATCTGATTCTGGAACTTTACTTGTCTGTCCTGTAAATCAGTATGTGAAGTTTCTTACATTGCATTCTTTTCCTATCATAAGATTTAAAAATTGAGGCTTTAATGGCAAACGTTGCACTCTTTTCTTCCATGGGATTTGAACTTTTGACTGAAGTGTAACTTCAGAAATGTAACATTTACTTTAAAATCTACAGTCTGTAAACTAACTAAACATCATTTAATATCTGTAAATGCTTTTCTATGTCTGTATCAAGGAATTATTTATGTACTACAACACTTTGCTACTAAAATTCAAAGGTGTTATCAATGTCTGATAAAAAACAATAACATAAAAATTAATTTGTCAGCTTCGTAACTGTAAATGCTTTATTCTGCACATTAACTTGACTATTATTACTGGTAAACAGTACACAACATGTGATTCATTCCAGAATGATAAATATATATACCAATTTTAAATTGGGTCTATATTAGCAAATCAAAACTACAAATAGCCAAATACCACACCATCAACACATAAAGAGCAAAATAGCAAAAGTATGAATGGCCACTTCCACAAATTTTTTCCCAGAGGAAAAAAAATCGCTCACCCGACCAAAACCAAAACAATCTATCAAACTCTACAAAAGTGGGGGGCTTTGCCCACACACACCCTGATGTGGGGGGATGTCCCCCATACCCCCAAACCAAATATACCAACTCCGACATCACTCTACAGTGGAGAAAAGGGCAAATTCCTGATAATGGCCAAGTGATTTTTTCACCTGGGAAAAAAATTGCAGAGGTGGCCATTCGCACTTTTGCTATTTTGCTCTTTATGTGCTGATGTTGTATTATTTGGTGATTTGGAGTTTTGATTTGCTAATATAGACCCTTTAAATTGACTATTAGCCTGAAACGGTTACCTTTTTTCTTACTGGCAATAAAAATAAATGAAAATGTATTTTTCAGTCTGTCTTTGCTTTTCTGAGAATGAGATACTGTTTCTGAAAATGTGGTAACTTGATTGCCTTAACTTCAACTGTGACAACTGAATGAGAATTTATTTTATCTTTAACCCTGAACCTGTGTGTTCCTGTTGTAATTGACTTTTCAAAATTTCTACTTCAATTCCACAATGTGCTTCATAGAAATACTTACAAGTGTCAGCTGTGTGCAATAATGTACATTCTTTAGCATTTTTATTTTTTCATAAAAACTTGTTAATGAAGTCTAATAAAACATGTAACTCTGAGGAAATGTCCATACCTGCTATGGTACTGTTACACTCAGAACTGCTCACTGATGTAACCTTTGACCCTTCAAATCCTGATATAATTGCACTCATGCTGTCTAGTAGATGTTTATTTAAAAATTAAGTTGACATGTCTGTATTAATCACTGCATTATTCAATAATTTCTTTTCTGAAAACAATGAAAAATTGTCATTTCTCTCAACCTTAAACCATGTTAGATAATCTGGTTTGGCACAAGACTGCCACACCCTTTGTAGACAAACAGAAAAGTCTTCTTGTACATCGAGTAACAACAGTGACTTCAGCTATGGTATGCATTTCTTCTTTATTTTACCCCAAAACAATAGTAATTCCATTGACTTGGACTATGGAATGCATTTTTCTTTATTTTATCTTGAAACACTAGCAATAACATTGACATGGACTATGGAATGCATTTTTCTTTATTTTACCCTGAAGTCTTTATATGCTATGCTGGTTCATAGGTTCATACTAGGCTATCTGCCCTGGGGCAATTATAAGCCTAGCCCGATTCTGTATGGCTTACGCCACCCCTTGATTTGAGTATACTGTGCCCTTTTTAAGGTTTAGTTTACTGTGCCTCTGTCTAATAGTGACACAGGAGTAATCCCTGGGACAAACCTATAATCCCCCATCCACCTATCGAGATTCTTCTTGAAGAGATTCAGTGAGGTGCTCTGCCTCACATGAACTGGAATTCTATTCCAGATGAAGGGAGCCTCTGGGTTATGAACCTGTCCCTCCAGCAAGTTCTATTTATTTCTGTGCTGAGGTTCAAGTCCCTCAAGCATATGGCTCTAAGGGATTTAGATTTACTGAGGTGGAGCATGTCCATTAATTCTGGATTTGACATAGCTTTGTATGTCAGGCATAGATCGCCTTGAAGTAGGTGGTATGCAACTGAGTAGAGCTGGAGTTTTTTTTAACCGAGCAGCATATGGCATCTGTTTGAGACCCTTGGTCCTCTTGGTGAGATACTTTTGAGGTCTTTCTAATTGCTGCAGGTGTCGGGTAAGGTACATCCCAAAAGGGGCATTGTATTCTATGATGGGCCTGATGAGGGATGAATAAAGGGGCACGATTTCCTCTCTTGATCTAAATGTGAAACCCTTTGTGATGAGGTGGGCTACGTAAAAGGTCTTTCTAACCACTTTGGCAATGTGGTTTTCAAAGGAGAGATTGCTATCAACTTGGGTCCCCAGGTCCCTAATAACTTTCTCTGTACTTAATGGGTTTCCGCCTATGTGGTAATTTGTGGGCACATTGTTTTTGCCAAAGGGTATGACTATACATTTTTTGGCATTTAGCTTTAAACCATGGCGCTGGCACCAGTTATCTGTCTCTGTGAGACCTTTTTGAAGGATGTTTGTGTCAGCTGGAGAGTCGATTATGGTGCCCAGTTTGCAGTCGTCTGCGAACTTGGTGAGCCATAGTCCTCCCACATTTGCCTGTACCTCGGAAAAGTATATACCGAACAAGAGTGGTCCCAGGACAGAACCCTGTGGGATGCCACTTGTGACCGGTTTTGAGTCTGACATGGCTCCAGCAACTCTCACTCTGTGGGTTCTGTCTTTGAGCCAGTTTGCGACCCATCTTGCGACATAGGGGTTTATATTTAAGCTGGATAGCTTATCTATGATGCCCGAGTCGGGTATTGTGTCAAATGCCTTTGCAAGGTCCAGATAGGCTGTGTGGGCTACCTTCCCTTCATCTATGGCTTTGGTGACTGTTTTGAAGAAGTCAACCAGGTTCAAAAGTCAGGATCTGCCCTTGACAAAGCCGAACTGGGTAGGATGGTGTTTACTTTATCAAGATTATCAAAATCTGGATTCTGATCCTTTTTATCCACAATCAGTGCAATATTTGCACTGCTTTCTAAAAGTAATATATGAAAATTTATTACATTCTGAACATCTGGATTTGAAATAAGGTGAACTAGAGACATTGCAAACTTTTCCTTTGCATTTTTTCTGCAAATCTGCATGTTAGGTACACTGACTGTGTTTACATCTGCATCTGCAAAACTGCAACTTAACTCAGTATTTAGAATCACATGTGTTGTAGCATTTACACTGATTTCTAAAGAAGTAAACTAGAATTTGTGTCATGACAAAGTGTGTCCATTACCATACTTATTGCACCTTTTCGCTTAGAAAAATGTAACATTCTTAAACTTAAAACATTGAAATTTAAATGAACATTTCTGGAGCATGGTTTTCTTAGACTGATTTACCTATTTGTAACTATAAACTGCACACTTACTGGTGCCTTTATTGTAGAAATACAGTTTGACATATTTATACAATTTACATTTACTGATGTAATAAAACCTTTCTGAGATTTACAGTCTGATTTAGCTAGAAAATAAATTGTAAAACAATTAATGCTGACTTAAGGAATGTTGCAGTTGCTTTACAAAAGCCATCAGATGTTTTGCAAAGTTTTCAAAGTCCCTCTTGTATGGATTCCATTGGCCCTGTGACATCACACTTGAAACTTGAAAGACTGTCATCTGCTTTGGAGATGGTGAAGTGTTCTGATACATTGTTGTTAACTAGATAAGGTATTTTACACTGGTATCCTGGAGAGTCTGAAGTTCTTTGAGACTTTACTTTAGATTTTCTGAAGTAGGAACACTGCTGCTCTATAAAATACATGTAGTCTGTCTGCTAATACACTTGCAAGGATCCTAAGCCTTTTTCAACTTACTTATTGTCCCCTCCTGATTTGATGGTGGCTCCCCATTCTAAGAATTGATAGAACTGTAAAATACTGGAGGAAGACTTGAAATAACTGGATGAAACTGGGATGTGACTGGAATGGATGCCTTTACCTATTAATTTCCCAAATCTGAGCTGAACAGGTACCAATCTCTCCTTTTTGTGCCAAATCTTCTTGTACCTTTCACAATAAAAGCCTGCATACACAGTAGTTCAGTTAAGAATGTGTTAATATGTACAGTGGAGGTAGATGTCAACAATATCTAAATTAAAATGTAATGTCCATGGCTTCTGCAGTCATTATACTCTCCTTAAATTCTGTACTCAGAATGTCAAATCTTACTGTCTGCAATAACAGTGCTGATAAAGTGAAATAGAGTGAATAATTGCGTCTGTAGCTTCTGCACTTGTATTCCTTTCCTCCTGAATAATATAATTAATATTCTGGAATGCTGGATATCTGATTTGACTTCTGCACTCACTCTGAAGTGTCTATTTCAAACTTCTGAGGACTGCAGTGCAATGACTTTCTGCATATCTGTCCAAATGAACTTACTGTGTCTAAAGTATCTACTAATAATACAAAACCCTAAAAATTTTACATGCCTTTTTAACCTAGGTTCCCAAGCCTCATACCATCTAAACAAGATCTCTTTGTACTCACTGTACTACACAGTCTGTTAGCACATTTTATTCTTATCAGTATTCTTGACTGATATTTTCTTTTATTGAAACTGCATTCAGTGAAACTGCATTCAAAATGAGAAGGTCTTTAATTGCGCTGCATTTCTGGACTTATGCAAGAAGAACACTTTATTTTTGTCTAACAAACTACATTTAAATAAAACCTGATCTTAGAATTCCTCTTGAGATACTTGAACACAGGTATCTATTTCAGTAGTTACTTTAAAATGTGAAATATACAATAAAGACATAGGCCTCACCTTACATTTTCAGGCCTATGCAAGGTCTAGTCTCCTAACTGCATCTATGTAGGATTTATTCTGTAACAACTGTCTCTGAAATTACTAAAATGGGATTTACTTCTGTAATTACTTTATTAATCTATTAGTATAGTCTGCAAAGGATATTATAATGCTCACTAGAACTAGTAAAATAGGGTTTCTTTATCTGGTAAAAATACTTGCAATTTTAATTTTGACCATTGGGTGTCACTTAAGCATTTATATTTTGCTAATTATTTGAAAATCTCTTCGATTGAATCTCTTAACTTTATGATTTAATCATAACTGAGCAAGTCTTTAATGTGTTATAACTGGTAAACTCTCTTTTTGCACCTATATGCATCTTGAAGCATAATTATAACTTGCTTCTGTAAATCTTCAGCAAGATTTGTTATTAATAATCATATTTATCTATTTAACATCTATGTGCTATAATATATGTCTGCCTTTTAAATTTTACTCCTAAGTATCCTATAAATATCTATGCACTGTAAGAGCAGACGTACAATTACCAAAACCAAAGAGATCTATACCCTTACATTCCCTGTCAGTGTCTTTTTAACTTTTTGTCTAATGTACAATAATTATGTATTCTGCAAAATAATCAATACATTTAGCCTGATCTGTTATACCTAGAGCATATTAAATATGTATTACTACTTATTCTTTCAATAACTTATCTTAATAACCCTCTTACCAATAATTCTGCCACTTTTTCCTTAAAAATAATAACTGATTTGTTTGAGGTGTGCTGTAATTGCATGTTGTAAAGTGTCTAGTAAAGCTGCCAGAAATGTATAACTGAGTGTGAATGTTATATTCTGAAACTTGACTGAAATTTACACTAAAATGATACACATTTATACTGAATATCTGAAATAACTGTGTATAAATGTTAAACTCTGTAAACTAACTAAACTAATACTAAAGGAATACCTTTTCTGCCAGTATCATCTGAACACAGATGAAAGCATAAAGTGAAATCTGGTAAATGTTACATTCTGGAAACTATACAATCACTAAACAAATACCTTATTTCTGCCAGTATTATTTAAACACAGACAAGCTGAAAATCGGTACTGTTATACAACTGTCTGAAACCATAAAAAGGTATGTATACTTGCTTTAACTGTAATATGCACAAATGCTCATCCACTGTATACACATTTTAACTCTAAAGAATACTTTCTTTAGATAAGTGAAATGCATTTACTATACAAAATTAATCAAAACACAACAATCTTCACTTCTGATCTTGATGGTCTTGTCTTTCTATTGATACTTGACTTGTCCAGAACAGCACCTGCCCAATTTTAGGCCTTACTCTGCATTGTCACAGTCTCTGCTGGAGTGATGGGAAAGCCACCATGATACCCCTGTGTCCTTTTTTGTGACCCCTTTGCATTTAGACCTGACAACCCCTCCCCTTTCCCCATCTCATGTCCAGGTCTGAGTGACTAAGGTAATATTTTTTCTTGACTGTATTTAAAACCAAACTTAAAATTATTCAAATATGCTAAATGACACTGTGTCTTTTTGTAGTAATATCTGCAAAGCACAAAAAGCAGTATCAGAATAACAAAATAACATTTTCAGGTTTAACAATTATAAACTAATAGCATTGCTTGTTGCTTTGACTTTATTTACATTTTTCTGCATAAAATAAATACATACTGCTAATAAACTCTTGTAAGTCCATAAGCAAACTGATAATGTGCTATATTGAAATAGACCTATATGACTGTCTGTAACTGAGCTGATAATGTACTACAGTGAAATAGAAAGGCTGTAACATCATTATTCATTCCAAAGGAAACCTCCGTGGCATTGTTTTTCCCTATCACAATATCAAAGGAAATTAGACAAGTAATCTGTGATTGTATTAATATTTCAACATTTTTGCACTTCTGCACCTTTATAAAATTCATCTTAAGTCTTAAATTTGTCTGTGTTTACTCTATGACCCTCAGGTCATGATTTACAAAATAATTAATTCAGTGTGTATGTCTCAGCCCACTGCTTTACATATAGCTGTTTTTTAGCTCATTTCATTTAACTCTTTCAGTGGTACTGAATGCTGCAAGAATTTATCATTACTGTCAACAATTTTCTTGAAAAAATAGTAAGAACTACAACTGAACAAAACTGTCACTAATAATATCAAACTGATCTTTACCATTCTGCTTTTGACATAAGGTCCTGCATTTAATTCAGCTTGCTAGGCTGGCTTGTAATCTGATTACTCAATTACACAAGTCTGTGCATCTGGTGTGCTTGTTAAATTGCAATTTCTGGATGAAATATGTAAACTCTTGAACTGTTTACATATATACATTTATTACTAGAAGTGAAATTATCTGATTTTGGAACTTTACTTGTCTGTCCTGTATATGAGTATGTGAAGTTTCTTACATTGTATTATTTTCCTAACATGAAATTTGAACCCATGGCTTTAGTGACAAATAATAGTTATGCTGCACTCTTTTCTTGCATGGGATCTGAACTTTTGACTAAACTGAAACTTCAAAAATGTAGCATTGACTTTACATTCTACATTCTGTAAACTAACAAAATATCATTTAATTTCTGTAAATGCTTTTTTCTGTCTGTATCAAGGTATTATTTATGTACTGCAACTCTTTACTAGTATAAATCAAAGATCTTAACAATATCTGTTAAAGCAAACAATAACACAAACATTCATTTGCCAGATCAGTAAATGTAAACCCGTTATTCTGCTCATTAACATGACTGTCATTTCTGGTAAATAATACACATCATGTGATTCCAGAATGGTAAATACATATACCAATTTTAAATATATTACCAGCCTGAAACTATTGCTTTTTTTTTCTTACTGGCAATAAAATGAATGAAAATTTCCTTTCCAATCTGTATTTGCCTTTCTGAGAATAAGATACTGTTTCTGAAAATGTGGTAACTTGACTGCCTTCACTTCAGCTGTGATAGCTGAACCAAAATTTATTTTATCTTCAACCCCAGAATCTGTATGTTCCTGTTGTAACCTATTTTTCAAATTCTCTATATCATTTGCACTATGTACTGTATAGAAATACTTACAAGTGTCATCTATTTAAATACGGTATATTCTCTAGAATTTTTATTTTTCCATGAAAACTTGTTACTGAAGTCTAATAAAACATGTAACTCTGATGACATGTCCATACCTACTATGATACTGTATTTTATATAGAATATATCATGGATAGATGTAGGTTAAAAATAAAGAAGATTGCTGGGTGCCCAAGTCCTAGGATAAAAAAGTGCCCAAACCAGGTCCACATACAGAGGTGATAAAATCAGCAAAAGGAGAAAAGTATTGCTGGAATTGAATTCATCCTCAAGTCTTGGTGAGTACCTCACAAGGTGGACCCTGTTTTTTCACAAAATCTCACCAAGAAAACACTGATATATAGACTTTAGTTTTGTATAGCATATATCATGGCCAGAAGTAAGTTAAAAATAAAGATAGCTGGGTGCACAAGTCCCAGGATAAAAAAATTCCCAACCCTGGTAGGCGTAATCAAACTGGAACCTTAGTTTGAGAGACAGCCTTACAGAAGTATCTTCAAGTTTATACAGCTGAGTATATTTTCTGTGTTATTATGTATTATAGAGCTAAATTGTCTGCTTGATATCTGTGTCTTACTGCTCTGCAAATATATAGAAAGCAGTATATATTTTTTTTTATAATTTGCACATTCCTTACATCTGTGTTGAAACTGTTCCCCCACCCCCCTCCCTATTCTTGGTTGTAGTTTAAATTTGGTGGCTTTTGCAGTGCCCGCCACACTGTAGATTTGATCTAAGACACTCCCCCAGGACATCTCTTTACCGCATTCTACCTAATAAACCCTTTCTGCACTTGATTTTAGTTCTTTTTAATTTAATTACATTTTTTCAAACTGTGTGTGGACTAATATTGCTACATATTCAAGTGTGCCAGCTTGCACTGCATGAGAATTGTATTTACTACTGCTTTTGCTACTTTTCTAAAAAAAAAAAAAAAAAAAAAAAAAATTCTTCTGCTTTTACTGTACTTGTGTTTCTTCCTACTTTATTTTGCTTTTGCGTCATCTTAAAAGTTCTCAATTGTATTTATTACTGCTTGGTGTAACTCATTCTAAGCCTTTTAGTTTAAACACTTGGGCTTCAGACCAGTTGTTTTACATTGAGAGGGTTTGTGGTCTGCACTGTAGTGGCAGAACAGGTAGCTTACATCTTTCTAAGTTGGGAACTGCTGATTGAGGGCTCAGTGTCTGTTATTCTAAAAGTATATTAATTCTGGTTTAAGCACTTGGGCTTTCAGGCCAGTTATTTTACATTAAGAGGGTTTCATGGTCTGCACTCTTGTGGGAGGAGAGGCTGGACTCTGCCCTTATGAGCTGGGAATTTCTGGTTGAAGGTTTATAGTGCATGCATATCTGAATTTCTTCTTACTGAAATTGGTACACCTTGTTTGCTGTAGCATAGACTAGATCCAGGCCTGCTGAATCTAGCTTTGTTTGTATAACTTGAGCACTAATCCAGGCATTATTTAAAGTATTCAGTTGTATTTATTACTGCTTGGTAGTAACTTGGTTAAAGTGTAGCTATCATTCTAAGTCTTTTGGATTAAGCACTTGGGCTTCAGACCAGTTGTTCTACATTAGGAAGGTTTGTGGCATGCACTGCGGTGGCAGGACAGGTAGCTTTCATCCTTCTAAGTTGGGAACTGCTGATTGAGAGCTCAGTGTCTGTTATTATTAAAGTGTATTAGCTCTGGTTTAAGCACTTGGGCTTCAGGCCAGTTATTTTACATTAAGAAGGTTCGTGGTCTGCACTCTTGTGGGAGGAGAGGCTGGACTCTGCCCTTCTGAGCTGGGAATTTCTGGTTAAAGGTTTATAGTGCCTGAATATTTGAACTGTATATTACTGAAATTAGTACACCTTGTTTGCTGCAGCATAGACTAGATCCAGACCTGCTGAATCTAGCTTTGTTTGTATGGTTGTTATTTCCCTGGAACGCTAATTACACCTAAAACACGGCTTCTCAGCGCTTCTGTGGATCCCTAGTGATATCTGCATTGCTTACTATACTTATTTCCTTGCTTCACTTGAAAGAAAGTTACTGTTTGTCGTTTTTGCATTTAAGTTACCTGTAACACATTGCACTTGTTACCTGGCACTTGCTAACTAAAGCAATTATAAGTCAGCACAAAAATTAAAAGCACTACACTCTTGCTCCCCATTGGCCCTTGTTTTCAATTATAAAGGAATTCCCAATATTATTCTAGCATGTCCAAAGGTCAGTTGTCAATCTCCTCTCCGGTCCAGCTAGTGAATATGGGAATCTTGAGGCAATGTTATAACTGCCTCATGTACACAGACAACCCCCTCCTCCTCCCAACAAATTCCAACACATGTGAGAGATGCAACCATATAGCCAAACTGGAGGCTAAGCTCTCTCAACTCAGTACTGGCGTAACCAGTCAGGAGGAGAAGGAAACCACATTCACTACAATTCCAGTCTCACATAGACCTACCACGACAGCAAACCAAACACATAATCATACAAAAACATACTCGGAGGCTCAAAATAAAGATCTGCCTAAGCAGCAGAGACCTCCAAAGCAGTCACCCAAGCAACCGCTACCCCAAAACAAAACACGTGCAACACATATCTCACAAAGCCAGTGTGCCGAACAGTCACAGCCCTTAAGGCTAAACAACACACCTGATACACTTATAATAGGTGACTCTATCGTCAGGCACACTGACATCCCACTCACCAGGTTGAACAAGGAGAAGGTCACGGTGAGCAGCCTGTCTGGTGCTAGGATCCGCCACATAACACAAGCACTCAGGTCACTCCAAGGCAAGTACAAATATGACTCAGTCATTGTCCATGCTGGTGTGAATGACCTGAGGCATACCTCCCTGGACTACATGAAAAGAGACATAGAGGAGCTCTCTGAGCATGTAGCCTAGGCTGGTATGACCCTGACCTTGAGTAGCATCTTACCCTCACCAAGAATGATGCCACAATATGAAGACAAGATGATCAATTTCAACAATTGGCTTAGGTATTGGTGTCATTCAAAGGGGATCCAATGCCTGTCAGCTTGGGATGATATGCACGAGAAGCCACGATGCTTTGCTAGGGATGGCTTGCACCTGTCACCCCTGGGCTTTCAGATATTGGCAAAGGCTCTTGCTACCCCCATAGTGCCTTTTTAGGCAAGGGTCAAAAGACAAACCCACCTCCATAGGTATCACAAGGGATAAGAAACTAAGAGTAATGCTACTCAACGCCAGAAGTCTAAACCTCAAGATGCATGCACTCAAAACTCTCCTTAGCATGGAGAACATTGATATCTGTGCAGTAACAGAAACCTGGTTCAGGACTCCCGAGAGCACCCCAGCACTACCAGGTTATACCTCATACCATGCTTTTCGGCCCCAAAACTTGGACCGAACCACAAAAGGAGGGGGAGTATCGATATTCATCAAAGATACCCACACCTCCAGGTTGGTGGTAAAGCACGAAGCATCAGAGACTATCCATGTGCAACTAACAGTGGGTAAAACTGCCTTCCAGTTTATAGCCTGCTACAGACCACCCTCCCAAACCTAGGAATCCCACTTGGCCTTCCTGAGAACACTGGAAAATATGAAGGTCACTCCGAACACCATTATATTGGGCGACTTCAACTACCCAAACATAGACTGGGAGCATTACTCTAGCTCCAACACCCTAGCCCAAAGGTTCCTAGAATTCATAAACTCAAATGCCATGGAACAACTTATTACCACTCCCACAAGAGGGGAAAACATACTGAACCTGATCATCACCAACATGGGGACTCTATGCTCCAGACCAGAAGTGTATCCCTCACTGGTAAGATCAGACCATAAACTAATCTCACTGGATATTCACATCCCGACCCCACCCCTGCCCAGAAAACTTCTCTAAAGCAAATTTCACACTCCTCAAAACCGAGGTGGAATCCTTCAAAGCCCCCGGGCCTGTGGAAAATACAGCCCAGACCGCAGAATCCTTTATAAATGCATTCTATGAACACCTTCAGGAATGCATGGATCATGCAATCCCAAATAAAACCAAGACCCAATCCTCCAAAGGCAGGCGTCCTGTCTGGTGGACCCCAGCCATAAACAAACTATACAATAGAAGGAGGAAGCTACTACATGATAGAGCAAAATCCCAAAAAGTGAAGGCATCTCTGATCAGTATTAGCAAAAACTAAGGGCACTCATAAAATCGTCAAAGGCCAGCTTCGAGAGAAAAATTGCACAGGACACTAAGGATAATCACAAGGCTTTCTTTGGTTATGTTAGGAACCTGGGTGGGAATTCCCAGATATGCTCAGAATTAGTCCAAAATGACAAAAATACACTGATCCCACAGACATTGCCAACATCCTAGCTGACAGGTTCAGCACAAACTCCCCCCCCCCCCCCCACCAAAAGGGCAAATATCTATCCCAGCAGAGTGCTGCCTTCCTGACATCTCAGATGCTCAGGTGGGAGCCGCCCTCTCCAAAGCAAAAAACACAGCATCAATGGGACCAGACGGTGTCCCAGGCTGCGTCCTACATGAACTCCAAGAAGAGCTAAACCCAAACATAAAACTACTGTTCAGTCTCAGCTTTACTACAGGATATGTACCCAAAGAGTGGTGTACAGCAACAGTGGTCCCTCTCCACAAAGGTGGCGCCTCAACGGACCCTGGAAACTATCGCCCCATAAGCCTGACTAGCTTGGTCTGCAAAGCTATGGAAAGGATCATCATGGACCTCATAAATAAAGATATTGGGGACCTACAGACACTGGATCCTACCCAGTTAGGCTTTGTTAAGGGCAGATCCTGCCTCTTAAACCTGGTTGACTTCTTTGAAACAGTCACCGAGGCCATTGACGAAGGGAAGGTGGTCCACACAGCCTATCTGGACCTCGCAAAAGCCTGCGATACAATACCCCACTCGGGCATTATAGATAAGCTCACCAGCTTAAATATAAACCCCTATGTCACTAGATGGGTTGCAAACTGGCTCAAGGACAGAACCCACATGGTTAGAATTGCTGGAGCCATGATAGACTCCAAACCAGTTACAAGTGGCATCCCACAAGGCTCAGTCCTGGGACCTCTCTTGTTTGGTATATATTTCTCGGAGGTACAGGCCAACACGGAAGGACTGTGGCTGACCAAGTTCGCAGATGACTGCAAACTGGGCACCATAATCGACTCTCCAGCCGACACAAGCATCCTTCAAAAGGGCCTCATAGAAACAGACAACTGGTGCCAGAGCCATGGCCTCAAGCTAAACGCCAAAAACTGCATAGTCATCCCCTTTGGCAAAAACAAAGTGCCCACAAATTACCACATAGGTGGTAATCCATTAAGTACAGAAGAAGTAATTAGGGACCTGGGGACCCAAGTTGATAGCAATCTCTCATTTGACAACCACGTGGCCAAAGTGGTTAGAAAAACATTTTATATAGCCCACCTAATCATGAAGGGATTCACATCTAGATTAGGGGAGGTCATCGTGCCTCTTTACTCATCCCTCATCAGGCCCATAATCGAGTACAATGCCCCTTTTGGGATGTACCTTACCAAACACCTGCAGCAACTGGAAAGACCCCAAAAGTACCTCACCAAGAGGATCAAAGGGCTCAAACAGATGCCATATGCTGCTCGATTAAAGAAACTCCAGCTCTACTCAGTGGCATACCGCCTGCTCAGAGGTGACCTGTGCCTGACGTATAAGGCCATGTCCAACCCGGAATTAAGGGACATGCTGCACCTCAAAAAATCCAAATCCCATCAAGCTACACGCTCGAGAGACTTGAACCTCAGCACTGAAATAAATAGGACATGCTGGAGGGACAGATTCATAACCCAGAGGCTCCCTTCACTCTGGAATAAAATCCCAGTACAGGTTAGTCCCTCACTGACTCTCTTCAAGAGGAATCTTGATGAGTGGATGGTAGATCATTGGTTTACCCCAGGTATCACTTCTGTGTCACTGTTAGACAGAGGCACAGTATACTAACCTCGAAAAAGAGCATAGCAAAATTAATTTAAAATGTGTGGCGAAAGCCAAACACATTCTGGCTAGGCTTATAAATGCCCTAGGGCAGATGCCTAGTATGAACCTATGAACCTATGAGCCATTGTTACTAGGACTGGAAAAATGACAGTGTAGAATCCTAAAAACATGGAAATATTCCTAAAATGGGTCTGATGGCTCCCCTGTTGTAGAAGAAAGTAGCAGTCCACAAAAATCATAAAAACTGATAGGCCAAAAGAGAGCCATAGAGATAATAGTGTGGACTACTGAGGATAAGAAGGAAATTGCATATTGTTACTATTATGCAAGAAGCCCAGAATTTCCAGACAAAGGATATACAAAAAGATTAAAAGAGAAATTAGATGAAACAATAATACTTCCACAAGAAAAACTGTCAGAAGCTTCAAATAAAAAAATGTGTTAATTAATACAACAGATCCATAAAAAACACTATATAGACCAAGAAACATTGTGCTATTTGGAAAAAGAAGTGACTGAGGAAGTGCAAACATTTAAAGAACAAATTTAGGGATGTTTGAAGGGTATAAAAAAAGAAATATGGACCCAGGAAAGAGAGATCTGATATGGTGCAATATTTATGTAAAGGAGAAACCCAAATTAATCAACACAAAAAGGCAGCTTCAAAGATATTCAAAGGGAAATATAGGTAAAGGCATCCAGATATTGAAAGTTTCACAATAAAAGATCACAAACAGGGAATGTAGAACAGAAGATTAGTCAAGCAGAAGTTAAAAAAAATAGAAGCTGAAGTTATGGAACATTTGTGAGGTGAAAGATTCAGTGTAAAATGTCTAACACAGGTCATATCACAGCATGATGGAACAACTAGTCCTCAAAGTAAGGAGAAACAAAATAAGCAGGAGACATCTGAAGAAGAAATATGGACATGGGAAAGAAAAATATATTTAATATGGTGCAATATTTATGCAAAGGAGAAGGCAAAACTAATCAATTCAAAAAGAGCAGCAGCAAAGATATCTGAAGAGAACTACAGGCAAAGACATCCAGAAATGAAAAATTTTACAATGCAAGAAAAAAAAACAAATAAGAAAAGAGGATTAGTAATGGAGAAGTTAAAGAAATAGAAACTGAGGTTATGGGCTATTTGCAAAATGAAGGGTTTAGTGTAGAAAAGTTAACTCAGATAACAACACAACAGGATAGAGCAATGTACAGCCAAATTAATAAGAAACCAGTGAAGCAGGAAGCATGTAATCAATTGACATATGAAGATACTTTGCAGCCTCCCATAGGAAACCCCTACAAATGTTCAGTTGGAGTTACACAGCAAGGGAAAGAACAGGAAACTGTGGCAACTCTGACACAGTCAATGTTATGGAGTGATAGGCCAGTGAGTTCCCATATGAAAGAGCAATGGATGACACAGGGTAAAAATGAAGAGAACTTGGCACAGGAAGAAGCTCTAGAACTTTCTATAGAATGCCTGCAGGAAAGGGTGAACAAAGAATGTGCCCTCAGTTTGGAAGAAAATGATCTAAGGGAAGAGTTACATGATTTACTAGAGATGGATAGATATATTAAAATCAATGAAAAGAAATAGACTGCAAAAGGTCAATAAAACCCAAAAAGTTAGAAGTTTGATAAAACAAACAAATACAGTAATTAGGACTGTCGATATAGACTCGTGTGATATAACAGAAGTAAACAGGATACATTACTGAACGCAGGCTAGTAAGGGAAAGGATGGGAGAAATCAAATGCCATTGTGGAAGTATCAAACAGAGAAAACTGTATAGTAATTAAAACAAGGTGTCACTGTTATAAGAGTATAGAAGAGGGAACAGATCAACAAAAATACTCAGAAATATAGACATGATAAAAGCAATGTGCAGTATTATAACAGATCAGGATTTATTATGCACTATCACAAATAAACTAAAAATATCAGCACAGGCAGAAGAACTTAGAAGACACACAGATAAATATAAAGGAAAAGTACAGAATAAGCAAGTTATTGATGACCCAAAAAGTTTTATAGAGAATTAGGAAAAAAGGATAAAGGAATTGAAAGACCACAGGAAAAAAAGAAGAACTACATACATTTTGGAGAAATATTTATGAAGATCCTGTGGAACATAACAAAGATGCTAAATGGATAGAAGAACTAAAGAAAGAATAAGATGTTCAAATGTACAGGATATGAAATGGGATGAAGTAACAGCCAGAGAGATTGAAACAAAGTTAAGAACAGCCTGTAACTAGAAAACCCCAGGCCCAGATGCAGTATCTAACTTCTGGCTAAAAGTATTAACATCTTTGCATGAAGATTTAACCATGAGTATGAATTATATGTGCACCCTGAACAGACACCAGCCTGGCTAACAACAACAAAAACAATGTTCCTACTTAAGAGTGAACCTGCAAGCTATGCTAAAAACTATAGACCAATAAACTATACAGTGGAATTGATGCTGACAGAGTTTATAGTCATTTAGAAGAAAACTCAACTATGGCAATAGAACAAAGGGTAATAAAACCAAGTCATATGGAACAAAGTATAATTTGTTGTTAAATAAAGTCATACTGGAGAGCTGTAAAAAGGAGAAGAATCTAAATATGACATTGATATACTACAAAAAAGCATTTGACAGTATCCCATATTCATGACTAAAGAGTGCTTAAAATGTATGAGATGTATCCTACACTGATAAATTACATGACCATGAAACAGTGGAAAAGTACTTTGCAGTTAAGCCATAATAAGGATGAATTATTATTCCAGGGATAAAAATCCAAATGGGGATATTCCAGGGTGACTCTCTGTCACCATTGCTCTTATGCCTTGTCCTTACCCCATTAAGCTGTCTGCTTAACAGATTAGGTCATGGCTATAATTTAGCTCTCAGAACACAACGAAGTGTAAAGACATCTCATTTTCTCTTTGTTGATGATTTAAAACAGTATACCTCATCAGATGAGGAACTGAAAGCACAACTGCAAATTCTGAAACCTTTTTCAGATGATAAAACAATGTAAATTGGTCTTGAGAAATGTGCAAATGCAACATTTAAAGAAAGAAAGCTGGAGCACCAAAAAACCATCCATTTGGGACAAGAATGTGATATAAAAGCACTTGAGCAAGAGGGAGTGCATACGTATTTGGGAACTGATGAAGGATCAACAAAAAAACATGAACAAATGAGAATAAAACTCAGTAAGGAATATTTTAGAAGACTTAAATCCTGAAAACAGCATTGACATCTAGGAACAAAGTTCAAGCTATAAACCAATTTGCTCTTCCTGTTCTAAATTACAGTTTTGGAGTGATTGACTGGCCCCAAAATGTGTTGGACAGATTAGACAAGAAAACAAGAAGGAGGCTTCATGCTCATCAAATGATTTATAAAACTGATTGCACACCAATATTATATATTCCCAGTTGCCAAGGGGGTATGGGCCTCCTTGAAATTAATTACATGTACATGAAAAATGTATTTTAATTTGGTTTCTGCTTCTATGCTGTGCTGGATCCAAAGTCTTGACTTTGCATGACTCCATCTGTAGTCTGTTTAAAGCACCAAGCCTTTCAAATTGCACACTGATAAAGAAATATATTTTGCAGCTATAAGCACAATTACAGATAACTTATTTTGTAATAAACCACACATACTCTTTCTGTCAGATTGTAGCATATATTTACAAAATTTTTCTTCATTACAGATGTGACTGATGACTTCTACAAAAATACCTCTCTCTGTCCCTCTCTCACATAACTGAACTACTACAATTGTTATATAGAGTGCTAGTCACACACATAGATTTTGTTATTTCCTCTTGGTATCTTTTTTGGCCTTCTGTGGGAAGTCACATAATGTCTGTGTTTAGACTTTTCTATTGTCCTGTCAGCAGTTATGCTGATGTGAAAATGCACAAATGCACGCAATCAGAATAACAGAAGTATGAAAGAAAACATCTGTTCTGTTCCTATTGAAAAAACATAACGTATTGCTGAGTTTATAAAAAAGGATGTCTGTTAATAGATATTTGTTCTGCAAATATAAGAAAATAATGTAATACTTGCTTTCCAATATTGCTTTGTTAGGCTTTTTCTGATACTGTGAAGAGAAGTCTGTCTGTTATACATATAGTATAAATACCCATTTTACATTGCTAAACTCTATACATACATACATTCAAGCAAACGTTTTACTCTATGCACTATCTTTCAGCATATTTACAACAGAATTAATTTCAGCCTTATATTCATAATCTCTAACAATTCCCTCTTTTTTAAACATACTCAAAACACTTTATACTGACATGTATTTTTGATCACATTATATAGAAAACACATTAAGAAACAAAACCTTTATTCTTCTTTTGATACAAGTCAAAATGCAATTTTACATAGTTAATACAATATGTATGCGGGACTGCATACATATCTGCTGAACTCACAAGATCCAAATATAGTGAAAGTTTTGAAATAGGAGAATAAATCTAAGATTACTTCCCTTCTTAGCCTAGTAGAAGCATATCAATGTCAAGTGGGAATGGAAATCAAACCAGAAGCAGATAAAAATCAGGCAGCAACTGAATTTGCCAAAAAAAAAAAAAACAAAAGAAAGAATATAAGGTAAATGATCAGATGAAAAGGCAAAAAAAATGGAAAATGCATAAATATAGTTTCAAGTACAGAAAACTCTTGGAACAACCTCATATGGATCAGGATTGAGCACAGGAGTGGTCAAGGAGAGGCAAATTCAAACCAAAAGATGAAAGGTTAATATTGGCGGCCAAAGATAGTGGACTATGTACACACTGGTTTACAAACTCCATTGAACATGTGGGAGAAACAGACAAATGTGGATTTTGTAAAACTGAATTGCAAACAGTTGCACACCTTGTTGCTGGTTGTTACATACTAATGGCAGAAGGACTGTATAATGAAAGGCATAATAAAGTGACAATGGGGATTCTGCAAAGATTATAATATTGAAGTAGCTGAAAAACCTTGGAAACATGAGCCACAAAGTATCATTATAAATGATGAAGTCTACATCACATGGGATCATCCACTACCAACAGTTCAAAAGATAAATGTGAGAAAACCAGATATATTGGCCCATGAAAAGAAGACAAACATAGCATTGATCATTGAAATTGCTACACCCAGTGACTACAGTGTCTTACATACAGAGAGACAAAAAGTCATAAAATATCAGGGTTTGCAGGCAGAAACAGGAGCAATGTGGAAGAAAGATATCAGGACAATTCCAATACTAGTAGGAGCAATGGGTCTTAAAAAAATAATCTACAGTTGTATTTAGATATGCTACTGATACATGTAACTCCATATGAATTGCAAAAGGAGTCATTACTGGGCACATTGCGGGTTCTGCAAAGAGCACGTCTGGCTGACATCAAAGATTGAAACAATATTAATTTCATGAACTTTGACTTAGGAATGGGATCCATTCCAGTCATTGTATTAGAAACCCAAAAGATTTGGATAAATTAAAAAAAAAAGCACTGTTACACTCAGAACTGCTCACTGATGTAACATTTGGCCCTTCAAATCTGGGTATAATTACACTTGTGCTGTCTAGTAGAGTTCTATTTAAAAATGAAATTAACATGTCTGTATCAATCAGTACATTATTCCATAATTTATTTTCTTTTTTTAAAACAATGAAAAATTGTCATTTATCTCAACCTTAAACAATGATAGATAAATAACCTGTTCTGGCACAGGACTGCTACACCCTTTATAGGCAAGTAGAAAATCCTTTTTACACAACAAGTAACAAGACTGACTTCAGCTATAGTATGCATTTCTTCTTCATTTTGCCCTAAAACACTAATAATAACATTGACTCAGACTATGGAATGCATTTCTTCTTTATTTTTCCCTGAAGTCTGTATATCATTTATGCCGGTGTTTACTTTATCTAGCTCATCAAAATCTGCATTTTGATCCCTTTATCCACAATCAGTACAATACTTGCACCACCTTCTTTAAAACAATAAATGAAAATTAATTACATTCCGAACACCTGTATTTGAAGCAATAACTGGAGACATTGCAAACTCTTCCTTTGTGTTTTGTCTGCAAATCTGAATGTTATATACACTGACTATGTTTACCATCTCTATCTGCAATACTGCAACTTAACTCTATTTTGAATTAAACATGCTGTAATATTTACACTGATTTCTGAAGACTGTAAATTAGAATTTGTGTCATGAGAAAGTATGTCTGTTACCATACTTATTGCAGTGTGCTTCTGTTGTTTTAACCCCTTTTGTCTAGAAATATTTCACATTCTTGAACTAAAAACATTGAAATTTAAATGAGCATTTCTAGAACACGGTTTTGTTAGTCTGCTTTACTTATTTTTAACTATAAACCATACACTTACTGGTGCCTTTACTGTAGAAATACTTTTTGACATACTTATACAATTTACATTTACTGATATAATTAAATCTTTCTGAGATTTACAGTCTGATTTAGCTAGAAAATCAATTGTAAAAAAAATGAATGCTCACTTAAGGAGAGTTGAAGTTGCTTTAAGAAGGATGTCAGATGTCTTGTAGATTTTTAGAGCTCCCTCTTCTATGGATTCCCTTGGCTCTGTGACATCACACTTGAAACTTGAAAGTCTGACATTTGCTTTGGAGCTGGTGAAGTGTTCTGATACATTGCTGTTAACTGGATAATCCCCAGGATTTAATAAAATCCAAGTAGGCACAGTGTAGAGCCTACACAGAATGTATCCATCTACATGGCCATGCTTCCCCCTCTACATTGCACCATGCATATTAATGAAGGCATTCTGCTAAGGGACAGCCGAGAAACATGGATATTGAATCAGTGTAGGTAGAGGTGTAGCAGATATCCGTGGCTACAGATACATGTTGTAATGTTGTGAAGTGCTGCCAACTCTATAATGTCAGTTTTATGATTTTTTTTAATTATTATTATTTTGTTACTGCATGTTTGTGTGGCACAGAGTGCATGCCAAGCTGGGATCAGATACAGACAGCTGACACCTGGCAGACATCTAAAAATAGAAATGGGGGCAGAGCCTGAATGGCTAACTGAAAGCAGTATTTTAGAGCTCCATATAACTAGTTAAATAAGACAGGAAAAATTTTCTTTTTTTTTCTTCAAAGTATAAAATCTTATAGATAAAGGTCTAATTTACATAATTAGAAACTTTGGTGAAGTTTTACAAATAATTTCCTGTCAAAAAGCTTGGAGATATATTCACTTATTAAAATGAGCAACTCAAGGAATTCTCAACAGGATGCTGCCTTAAAGAAGGAACTACAACAGATGGCATCTACCCTGCAGGAGTTGTAGTTGAAGATGGATGATTTTAAAGAAAACCTAGAAAATCTTAAAACAAGCAGTCAAAAACAGGCTGACACCCTCAACTAAATGCTACAACAACACCAGACAAGGATAATAGGAATAGAGGTTTCTCTAAATGACTTAGAAGCAGACTTAAGGAAGAGGGAACACAGAAAGAACTGCTTCTTAAACAAAACACTTGGTTAATAAAGTAGATGACTTGGAAAATAGGGAGAGGAGAAATAACATCAGGATTTTTGGATTACTTGAAAACACAGAAGGTGAGGATATTATTTCCTTTTTATCAAGCTGGATCCTTGACTTTCTAAATTTAAAAGAAGGACTTTCCTTTGGCATTGAGAGCGGACACAGAGCTCTTGGGAAACCTGCCACTAACTCAAACTCTCCTCCTAGGTCAATAATTATCAACTTTCTTTCATACTTGGACAAGGAACTGATTTTAAGATCTGCTTGGAGGAAGGCACCTCTAAATTATAAACAGAGCCTGTTAAGATTTGATAACAACTATTTATCTATAATAATGGAACTAAGGAAAAAAGTGTGGCCAATGATAAAGTTTCTGAAACAAAATAACATCAAGGCACAACTTGCATATCCAGCTAAGATAGGAATACTGTATGCCATTGAGATGAGGTCTTTTACTGACTTAGATAAAGCCTCTTCATTTATTAAAACTAATAATGTGATTAATTTACCAGAAAAATATGATTGGATGTCACCTTCTCTCAAGAGAACAAAAGAAACAAATGTCTGGACTGATGTCAAAAAGAAGAAGCAAAAGACTGATACTGTTACAGCCAAATCTCTCAAAGCATCTACTATGATATGAATTGTTTTAACGTTACTTTAAAGGTCCAATTTTACTGTTTGGAATTTTAAAACAAAGGTAACTAACTACTGGAATCTTTATCTATATTTTTTGAAAATAGATGGCACATGAGAGTTTTCACCTTACCTCAGGTATGAAAAACAGAGTACTTTTCTTTCACAGAAGGAGGGTTATATAGCACATAAAATATTTATACTGTAAATCAACATACATAGTATATGTGTATTTTCTCTTAATTTTCTCTTTTCCTTCTCTTCTCTCTTTTCTCATTATTATTTTAACTGCATCTTGTTTCCCTTTCTAAATTCTCTCCTATTTACTATGCTAATATAGTCTATATATATTTAATAACTCACTAGCTATATATAGATAAATAATAGTCTAAAATAATTTAGTTCTATGGTAGACTAATTGCAATAGTGAACTTAATTAATTATTACAATATGTATTCAGTTAATGATAGTCACTGTTATGCTTACTGGGATTGGGGCCATGCTTGTGATTAACTCTGAAATGTTCCATTCATGTACATATGTCCTTTGAATTATTTCCTTTTAGTATTAACAACTATATAAAAAAGGAGGAAAAATGTACTATTGGTCAAGAGGAGTGAAGCTTTCTTCACATTCTATTTGCATTGCCATAGCAACAGTAAATGACTGCTGCAGTTTCTAAGGACACTGTGAACCTGTGAAATGCATTTAGCCTCACAGATAACAAATAATAAGAAAAAGTAATGTTTAGTTATTAAAATGAAAAACAACCTAAGCAAGGTAAAATAAATACATAATAGGACTATTTGTAATATTCTATGATTTATCCTCATAGGATTACATATTCCTAGAAACACAACTGAAATGTTCCCAAACTACATGTGCACTTAAATGTAGCTGCTTGATTAAAAAGTATTATTCAGTTTAACATGCTGATTTCACAAGCTGTCTGCACTGTAAAAGTTACATTTTATATGTTACTTGACATTGTCAGTCTCTAGTGCGCATGAAAAGATACATATTACTTTTTACAACATGTTATCTTTGCAGTTACCTCACACTCTGTACAAACTCACTTGGTAACTGATAGCTATTCATTTAAAATATCAGTTTAAATATTAAATGTGCCCTTGAAATGCTATTTACATTTTGACAAAATATAATCTGAACTGTAAAATGAATGACTTGAAAGAAGTAATGCATAGAATTTCAAAAACAGCTCTTGACACTACAGTAAAAGTAAAAATATATATTCACAAGGAAGTATTGAAATGTTTTAGTCTTCCAGTTAAAATAGCTTACTGTCAACATTATGCAATATCAGAAAGTTTGAAGAGCAAGGAAATTACTATTCTTTGTCTTTATAATGATTATTAGACAGATGGTAGACTCTGCTTTGTTTAATGAATCGTGACACATGTTTATGTGGAAAAGTGGACTCAATTACTCACATTAGACTACACATTCCTGGAAACTCAACTGAAATGTCCCCAAAATACTTGTGAATTTAAATGAAACTGCCTGATTAATAAGCACAACTTACTTTAACAACCTGAATCCATAAGCTATCTGTTCTATATATGCTGCATTATATATGTCACCTGCATATGACAGTCTCTAGAGCACACAAAAAATACATATTATTTTTGCAACATGCTATATTTGCACTAACCATAAAGCTAACTCAATCGGCAACTGACAAGTTATTTATTTGAAACATCAGTCTAAATATTAATTGTGCCCTTGAAATATTGTTGCCGTTTTGACAAAACAAAACCTGAATTGACAAAGGAATGATTACATTTGTGCAGTGCACAGCGGAGTGCAACAGAGCCAAGTGGAGCTCATACATACATGGCCGACACCTGCCAGACATCTAAAACTAGAAACAGGATGTAATTAATTATTTCATTATAGTTGTGTTTAAGCATGTTTTCATGGCACAGCAAGGTGCTCAGCAATGCTAACAGGTAGCCTGGTCATATATGTAAAGGTATACTGGTTTTTATAACATCCAATAGCCACATGGGTAGAGTTGCGGTCTTATGTGTAGTAGGTCTTGGGTTTGAGTCCATAATAGGCAGCATATGTCTGTAAATTAATGTACTATTTTTCTTTAATTTCATTAAACTATTGTGAATTTTGGCATTGCTGTGATTTGCTAAGTACTGCTCATTCATGCTAAGCAGTGTATAAACATGCTAAAAGCTACCAATGTTTGCGCAGTGCTAAACTTCACTAAAACCATGATTCTGTGAGTTTTCACACTGCTTAGCTTTGCCCAGCTAGGTTGCTCACTACTAAGCAATGTGGTGCTTTTATTGAATGTTGTTGAATGATGCGTAAACAGCCTATATTAAGCCCAATAATTGGGAATTCTGCAACAGTCATTAGAGTTCAATCAACTGTTGGTATGGCTGGCAGTGTTGGGGAAGCTGTGCACTTTTGGGCACAGAGGTGGAGCATTCAGGAGTCCAGAGTTGTGGTTGAGCTCCTTGTTAAAAACCATGAACCCTGGCTGATGCAGGGCAGATTCCAGAGCTCAGAATGTAAGGCAGAGGCCTAGGATAGTTTGACCAGGGAACTCACCAGTGTTACTGGTATCCCCTCTACAGGTGAGCAGTGTCATCACTATTTTGATGAGATGAAAAGGAGAAAGAGGGAAACCTTGGATAACTGGGTCCAGGAAGCTTGATCTGTGACTGCTCCACAAGTATGTAAGTATGTCTTCCTCTGTCTAACCAAAATGCAAGCTGAATGCCTGCAAAACTTGTATGCATAATGATGTACTTCTCTCCCAACAGCTGCAGCTGAGAGAGCTTGCAATATCGAGTCCCATGCCAGGTGCCTGGCCAGGTTGTGCCATGGGGATGGTAAGTACAGATTTAGTATGCCAACTGTAGTGCAATAAGCAAGAAAGAGCAAAGCATTTACTGCAATAAAATATAGACAAGACAAAATGCAATAAATGGGCATGTAGAACTGTAGTGCAATAACTGGGCAGTTAAAGCTGTAGAGCTGTAGTGCCATAAATGAGCAATAAAAACTGTATTTCGATAAAGCATTAGCAATAGCAATAACAGAAAGAGAAATGTTGTTCAGCAGGACTGTGTTGTCAAAACAATTGCAGTAGAGCTGTATGCATTGATTGTCTATGGTAAGGTTGCTGCAGTGGAGTGTAACACTGTAATAGCTACAGCCAGAAAATCTAATGGCCTGCAAACTGCATTGCTTAAGTCATAGTACTGTTTAAGGATGTCTCCAGTCCAATATTGGTCACATAATGCTCTCTCTTCCTCAGACATCATGTAATAAAGGTATATGGGTAAGGTAGCCCAGTTCATGGGCAGATATTTTGTGTGGACTTCATAGATATTTCAAACCAATAACAATAAAATGTGTTCACTAGCATTGTTGATTCTAAACTACAACTTTTTTCATATATGCAGTATGGTTGTATTCCATGCATGTGTGTTCTACTGTCACTGCAGTCTAGTATAACACTGTAATAGTACTAGAATGCCAGAGGAATGTCCTGTAACTTGTATTGGTCAAGTCATAGTATAGTTCCAGGTGATCTCCAGGCAAGTACCAGTTACTCAATAGTCAATAGTCAGCAGTTAATCAGTAGCTCAGTCTATTAAATGCTTTGTATGCTGTACATATTGTCACACACCATCCTGGGTTCGAATCCAGTGGTATGTAGCACTACATTTTCAGTATCAGTCACGTAATGCTCACATTTTCTCTCTCACCAGCAACACAACAAATATATGGGTGAGGTAGCCCATATTATGAGCAGATACCATGTTTAGATTTCACATAATGTTAACATCAATACCAAGAATGTGTTCATCAGCATTGTTGATTCAGAAATAAAGCTGTGTAATCCCAGTATGGCTGTATCCTTTGCATGTCTGTACTAAGTTACTGCAGTCAATTATTACATTATTTTCAGATGTCCCCTGCAGTCACAGCAATTGGGTTCTACTCCCGTGCCTGCCGACTATGGCATGACAGCTGTCTAGTTTACTTACTGTACACAAACTTACTCTCAAGTGTCACAATTTCTCGTAATATAATTAAAACTGCCTAACTGGTCTGTCACGTGATTAGCAGACAAATTATTACCTGGAATACAATGTATTACCAAATCCATTTACAGTACACTTGGGTAGTTATATTAGTCCACATTATGTGAAACTATTGTGTGTAGTGGTGTACCTGCATTTGTTACTGCTTGGCCCATACTGACCCATCCTAACAGCTTGAGAGGTATGTACATGCTACATCAGTTATAGGAGAATTGTAGTCACTGTACTCAAACCTGACACTACACATCTGTAGAGTTTATATTTCACTGTTTTCAGGGATATAATCTGCAATTTCAGTAATGGAAAGCTTCTCTCTCTCTCTTTCCCCACCCCTTGTCTTCATTTATTTATTACTGTTATTTATTATTATGATTTAGTATTGACATATTTTGTTAAACTAACTATATTTTGGAAAATGTGTTTCATTATTGATATGTTTTATTATGATTTAATAATAACATATTTTATTAAACCAACTATATTTTGGAAAATGTGGTTGATTATTGTTATGTTTTATTATGATGCAATATTAACATATTTGTTAAACTAACTGTTTTGTTGGCCCTATGGTTTACTTTGTACTGGCATGCCGTTACTATACTGACTGCTATGTTACTTAATGTGTGTTGCACATAATGTACATTAATATGTATTTGGATGAATAAATATAATGTTTGATTCTGTTAATACTAACATTGGTTTGGTTGTTACTAACCATAACTTATTGCTATACCTCATTTACCACAGCACGTCAAGGTAGATCAGTTCTGGCTGATTCTCCAACCTTGCCTCAACCAGCTGTGGCACTAGGTCCTAGCCCTTCTGGGATCCAGACCAGTGGTCCCCCTCTGCTGCTGCTGCACTATCTGCAGCATCAGGTAGTATCACCTGGAGGGGATGGGGACTGACCCCCCCCCCCATCTGGGAGTGATGGCTGAGGGGATGTTGCCACCCATGTGGTGCTGCCATTCTTGGTGAGCAGGATAGTCCATCATGGCTATGAACGCTGCCTACGCTGGATTGAGGGCATGCTGACAAGCCTGGTGGGGCAGCCTAGCCCTGGTGCCCAGCATCCAGCACAGCCACCTTTGGGGCAGTGATGGAGCACTGTTGACAGTTCCATGCATGGGAACATGAGTCACACTGCTGCCATCTGGAGGCACATGGGACTCTGATTCCACAACACCCTCCCTATCCAAGGTGTTCACCCCCTCATGTCTCACACACCTCTCCCGTCTGCTGTCTTGCCTGTCTTGTCTGTTTGCAAATGCATCCTCACCTATCCAAATTACCTCCCCCACATGTCCTTATGTCCCTTCCCCAACATTCCACTCTTACCTTAAAAAAAAAAAATTGGGCACCTGTCCAAAAAATATATATATATCATCCCATACATAGCTCACCATTTCACACACGTGTCCACTGAACACACATAATTTGGTCCAATTGGCTTGACAACACATTTATGCTGTCTTCACCCCTCTCTCTGAGGTTTGAGAATCCAAATTCATCTACAAATCTGTCAAAGTGCACAGTTGTCGTAGTACAAGAAATGGATAGCTATGGTTCTTTCCTACATCCTTCTTGCACATCCCTCTATGCCATTCACTATGTTTCTCCCTTCTGCTTGTCCCCATTTTACCACTGTCCTATCTCTTTTCTTTATATTTTTTACAGCAGTGCTGGGTCACGCAGCTTCACTAAGCTCAGCTAAATAGAGTTATTATGACTATATGTGTTTCTAACATTGTAAAACACATGTACAAAATAAACACCTCTGCCATGTTTTGAACTCAAGCCCATCACACCTGCAGCACACTGCATTAACCCGCCATGCCACACAACTCTTAATTCAAACAGGTGGCTGGAACAAAACATAGTAATTGCAAACTACAGTCATTAGGCATGTTTCAGAGGAGCTGCGTGCTGCACAGCACCACGCAAACCGGAATAAAAAGTAATGGAATTAATGGAAGTGTACCTTGTAATCTGGTGCAAAAGTACACCACTAGACAGCCAAAGACATGATAATGGATGTAACTGAAGCCTGTGATAGCAGGTAAATGTGCCCTTTTATCAGAAACATGTAGAACGTCACTTGTTAAGGCATTCATGGCAAAAATACATATTCAACTGGGACTCTGGTACAGAAATACATTCATATAAAGCCATGCACATACTGATGGAGGTAGTAAATGTATGTCACAGTCTGTATTTGTACACATATATCTTGCAAACACATCCACTGTAGCAGTGACACAGTAGCTCAGTCTGTTAAATGCCTTGCATATAGTACAGTTTGCCACACACAGTCCTGAGTTCAAATCCAGTGTTCTGTTGCATTTCAATTACATTATTGTGAAGACAGCAATTAATAAATGGCTCATGCACTCATTATCCACACAAAGCATTGCAAAGTAAATAGCTGCTTTTCACTGCTGCAGGTAGGGACACACATCACATATATGATATCTGTATAGCATTACTATATGTCACCAAGTACTCTGTTATTGACACAGTTGACTAACATACGTACCTTAAACACATGCAGTAATTGGAGTGTAAAGGGTAATCTCACCCTCGCTCTGCCTCTACAACAAGGCTGACACAGCTGACACAGATACATCTACAGCTTATTGTCCTCTAAAGTGTTCACACTCACTGCCTATGTCCTTTACCTGCAGCAGCAGCTACAGCCTGTGGTACACACAGCTCTGTGTAAAGGTTTCTGCTTCAGACCTACCCTCTGCGACGATGTAGTCTCCTCACCCCAGTAATGTCCATTTCAACAGCTGTGAAAGAGGCCCTGTTCTACATGAAGGCCTTCTATATTGTACAGTGGTTGCATGTCATTGGCTAATGATAGTGCAACTCAGCTGTTTTGGCTGCAATTAGCATATCAGAGTCACAGACTGGTTTAGAGGCAATTACCTGCTAATGAGAAGCATGTTACAATGCAAGCAGCTGGCTATGGGAAAACATTCTGTATGGGATTTTCCTCACACAGAGCACACCTTTGCAAAACAGTACTATTAGCACATTTCAACAGAGGAGTACTGCACTCCACCGAGTATGTAACTGTTTTTTTGTGTATACCAGGATGCAGATGGGATGATAGAGGTATGGGGAATAGAGAGTACAGCAGTAAGCCTATGGTAATGACATGTCACTGATACCCTGCTGTTTTACACATAAAGGGGACATATAATATATCAGGGTTGCATTGTCTTTTGTCATTGTGGCACACTGGTGTTGTTGGACTGTCCCAATATATTGGTTGCAATAGCACACTGGTATTTGTCTGGCACTGATCTTATGACATATTATTGGGTGGCTGCGGTGGTGGTGCTGCAGTAGCATTGTCACCTCACAGTAAGACATTGTCCTGTTCGATTCTCAGCTAAAGCGTCTTCTGTGTGGAGACATGCGTGAATGGGCATACCTTCATTGAAGGTTGTGTGTCAGGCCTGGCAAGTCAGTACGTAAAATCTACTGCCAATCATTAGCGGACCGGAGTTCCGCTGTGGAGACCCCTAACCGGGATAAGCCGAAAGATACAACATTGGGTGGCTGGCCTTAGCAGACACACCACAGTGGACCAGAGTGATGGGTGTATGATCATACAGCAGAATCTCTCATGGCACACAGGGAACTACTTCAGTAATAAACAATAAAGTACTCAAAAAGTGTAACAAACTCCCGACCACCAAAAAAACAAAAAAATAAAAATGCCTCAACAAAAATGCTGTTATGGAACCTTGTTTAATAATATAACCAGTTAAAAACAAAAGACTAAGTGCTTTCACCCATTAATATTTACAGGGCATCATCAGAATAAATAATTTAATTAAAAACTCAACTTATGTAGACCTGGTGGTCGCATGATTACAAACAGTTAAACAGACATTACCTACAATCTAATATATCAAAACATACAAAGTTAATAACCTAACACCCCTACCTAAAAAACATAAAAAACATATAAATAATAAAACCTTATTATAAAATGTAATCCTTAGCCATAAGTTACCAAACTCAGACACCATAACATAACAAAAGCCAATATACAATAAAAACAATCATCTAACATAAAGATTTAACAGTTTGTTCTATATGTTTCAAACTCTAAGCTTCAACACACTAGCCATTGAACAACAATCGTTAATCCCTGGAGCTGTAGTGGCATTCAGTCTTAATTGCCATATTGTTTCTCTCATTTCTAACACAGTTTTACAGTCACCACCTCTATCAATTGGGACTACCCTATCAATAACAAAAAATATAAATCTCTTAAAATTCATACACGACAAGCTGTGAGAATACAATGTACTAGTTGTCTTCTTGTTCTTAATGTCTTGTGTGTTCAGCTATCCTGTCCCTTAGTGTACAAATGGTTTTACCTACATAAAAGGCAGGACAGCTCATGCAGGTAGCAATATAAACAACCATCTTGGTGTTACAATTACAATTCCTGGGGCATTGAATACTTTGAAAGTATCACTCCAGTGCTACAAATGGGCCTTCATTAATGTACTTACAAAATCTACACATGACACTTATTCATGCCAGATCTATAGTCTACAACATAGTCACCTTTCTTTTGTTCCAAAAGCCTCTTAAGATTTCTACCTCAACTATACGTAACATTAGATCTCATACCCAAGCTATTTTTCAAAATATGGCTAAATACACAGTCCCAACAATGATTTACTACTGATCTCAGTTCAACAGCCTCTTGGTTATAAGCAACACCATAACTTTTTCATGTTGAATAGAAGGGGTGGGGTTAAATGTTGCACCTTCCCCAGTTAACAAAATTGGGTTGAAACTGTCCAAACACTTTTTTCTAATTTCATTCCTAATTCTAATCAATAATTTCAATGGGTATCCTCTATCTTTAAATATTCCTATTAATGAAACATTTCCATCTCAGACCTTTGGTTGTCACTCACTAACCTTGATATTTGCACCATTTGTCCTTTAATTACACCCCTTTTTTGGTGCCAAGAGTATCAACTATTGAAATGAAGTAATGTATTGGAATATGTCTTTATTCCAAAGATACTAGACCCCAATTTTCTGGATTCAGTATCCTTATATAGAAATATGTACAAAAAGTCTATTTTTTGGACATTAACCTTGTGAGTAAATTGTAGGAAGGGAGTGGTTTTGTTAAGATACTCTATAAACAAACCTACTCCTTCTATATTGCCTCTCCATAAAATTAAGATGTCTTCTAAAAATCGTAAACATAAAATAATATCTGTCATGAATGGAGAAGTAAATACAAACTGTTTCTCCCATTCAGCTAAAACTAAATTAGCATACAGAGGGATGCATTTTGCTCCCATTGCTATCCCTAACGTCTGGCGAAAATATTCCCCTTCAAAGCACAAAAAATTATTATTTAACACAATGTCCATCAATTCTACTAATAAATTCCTTTTCACATTGTGTAAGCCATCAGTATTGCTAAGACTGTCTCCAAAATATTCTAATTCCACTTCATGCGGAATGACTGTGAACAAATTAATAACAGCTACTGTAACAAAGACAAAATCTTCATCCAGAGATAAATCCCTCAACATTTCCAAACAATGCCATGAATCCCTAAGAATGTGTTTGTTTTTCCCAACAGTTTTTTTACAGTATGTGTCAATGTATGCAGCTAACAGTTCAGTTTTGGAATTTTTAGCTGTCACAGTTGGTCTAAAAGGGGGTGTTGTTCAAACCTTTATGAACTTTGGGAATCCCAAAAAACAGTGGAATTATGGTGCTTCCACAGTTAGATAATCTGACCAATTACATCCTGAGAAAGAAAATCATATAGCAACCAATCACTCTTTGCATAAGCCATATTAATTTCATGAATAGACACTCTCTCATTTGTATTTTCATCATTCAAAATGTCATACATTTCAACTACATAATCTAACTGTGACATAATCACTACCCCCCCCCCCCCGCCCTTGTCAGGCTTTATGATTCTATATTCCTTAGACTCACACAATTGTTTTAAACAGTTTCTTTCCACCATAGAAAGATTGTCTTCACACTTGTTCCTTTTGTTCAAAACCTTCCATATTACCACCTCACACATCTGCTCAAACATATTTATAATTAGGTTAGAAGGTGGCATAAAAGTACTCTTTCCCTTAATCTTAATAGTATTGTTGCTAACTAAATTTGTCTTATCCATAAAAAACAAACTCAAATTAAGCTGCCTAGTGTACATCTTAAGGTTAATCAACACTTTTGGTACATTGAGTTTATAATTAGGAATGATCGAGAAACCTTTTTTCAACAAACTAAAATGTCCATCATTTATATCCAGTTCACTCAAGCTGTAAATTGAAAAAACATCTCAACAAAAAAGGGTAACAGGGTTAGGGTCACATGTGTTAGCAATTCCATCCAAACATGTTTATATTATTTATATATGAGTGTTGGAGGTGTGTGGTTGTTTTCTTTTTTATATCTCCCATTATTATACAGGAGGCTGGAAATGAGGAACTTTCCCAGTTCAGGCAACAGACCCCCTGCACAGATCTGTGTGTGTTATCCATGGCTGCAGAACTCAAAACTACTACTTGCTGGGTGCTACTCCATATCCATTCATGTGCCTTCTTGGAACTCCTAACTTCCTCTCTGTGTCAGCACTGGAGCTGAACAGGCTTTCCTCTTATCTTCATAGTCAGCCAGCCAGTGTTTCTCACTCACACCCTCCCTGTCCCATTCTCACTTAGTTTCTTCACTTACAAGTTCACTGCTCAAGCATGGAACCTCTGGCTTATATTCATCGAGCCAGCATAAAATAGTCATATGTTCCAAGAATAAGCCCTAACACATTAGAAACTACCCAAAAACTGACATACACATATGTTCTTAGATAACCATGGTGATTGCCACTCAAACATTAGGCTTGCAAGGTGGTATGAGCAGGTTGGCATGCATGTGTCATCCACTATCCAACTGCTAACCCCTTGCTATGAATGAAACCTGGATTAGCCACAGACTAACATTACATTTTTAGTAAAACAGCACTATGGGAATTAAATATTTTATCCTCTCTTGTGACTCTAGAATGGAGATCAGTCATGTCAACAGCTCATTAGAATGAATATTTTGATTGTGACTATCCCATCACATTAATGAAATTCATTAAACCCTCAATATCCTCCTATGTTTTTAAGATAGCTTGATGACATCTTTATTCTTTGCAATGGTCCACAAGACAGCATTGAGGGATTTACGAATTTCATCAGTGGGACAACATTTTAAAAATGTATCCACCATTATGATAATCATATGGTTAATTACTTGGACACAAGTATTTCTGTGGCTGGTGGGAATTTCTTATCCACCATTTATCATAACCCCATATTTAGTAACAGTCATTTACTCTTTGGGAGTTTTCACCCCTCTAAATTGAAGGAGAGTATACTAAAATGTTATTTTTTGGTATTCGTGATGAAATTAAAGAAAGGAAAAAAGTGATTTTCTACTAGTTTTGGGGGTTGGTTTATAGACACAGCTCATCAATGATACATCTAGGAACATGACAGAAACTGTAAGAAATGTTTATAGGGCCCTCATAACTATTAATTTTAATGTTATTGTTGTTGCTTAAATATCCATGCATGGTTTATTGTTGTTTGGGAGAAAACCCTGGCAAGACCTTAAATTAACAAGAGGACCATTCAGCTTACAGTTTATAACATGAAATAACATCTCAGTTTAATGCTGTAGGCAGTCTTGATTGCTGTAGTATCTATGTGTGGTTTTCTGTTTTGTTTAGGAAGGGTGGATGCTTCCATGCACTGATTATTCCACAAGCCAGAACATGGAGTGTGGAATGGGCTGTCCAGAACATGGAATGTAGAATGGACTGCTGATTTAATGCTTTAGACAACTTTTGTTTTTCAATGTATTTATATGTGGTTGTTTTGGGAGGGGATAAGGAGTAGTTTGCTTTTACTCATTTTTAATATGTCAGAACGTTAAATTAGCTATTGATTTAATGGTCTATCAAGTCTCTGTTACTAAAGTATCTTTGTGTGTTATTATTTCTGTTTGGGAAATAGTGCTGTTTGCTTATGCTGACTGTTGCACAGATCAGAACATGAACTAAGATACTCATTTTGTGCTGTGGTCAGTCATTTATGAACTATCTGGTTTTATGCTTGTTTGGGAAATGAGGCTTCTGTTTGCTTAGAGCAAAATATGCAAAAATTCACATTCCTTAAAATTATCTTGACAGTGTGTCAGCTTTCATTTTACACTTTTGTACAATGAAAAGAAACATTTCATTGACTTGATAAGATGATTTTATGATCAGTGCTTATAAATGTTTGAACTTTAACGTTTGTTGATATCTGATAATGCTTTCTCCAGCTAGTCTTGCATTTTTGCTGCTGATGCAATTAATGATCTCAGCAGCTTTAAAGCTGGATCAAATGTCAAGGCAGTCAGGGGAATCAAGACCACAGTTCTGAGTTCAAATGTTATCTAAATTCAAATAGAGAGCACATTTAGAAAATGGTTGTATTAGAAAGTTAAGCAATTTATATACTGTTTTTTTGAAAACTCCAATGAATCTCTAAGAAAGATCACTTCACGTTAAAAACTAGTATGTTATTATTAATATTTAGATTGCACAGAATGCTTGCATTCATACCTGCGTATACACACACACACACACACACACACACACACACACACACACACATACATACACACACACACACACACACACACACACACACACACACTCTGAATATTTATTATTCATGTATGTTATAATTGAAGATACAACTGCGTCTTCGAAGGTCAGTACAGTACAACTTCAGGTTATTTACTCTATACATGTTTTCCAGTAAGCTCAATTTATTTTTATGTTTTTCTTTTTAGGTTGACTGGCAAGACTGAATTTTCTCAGCCAAGGAGTGAAGACTATCATGCTACGGGTATATTATGACATCATACTGAACTTAATTTACAAAAGATGAAAATGCCAAATGAAAGGGATGGTGTTTTGTCATCTAATGTACAAACTGGAAAGTATACTATTGTGTCGATTGTTTGACAGCCTATAATCATTAATAACTATCCTCTTTTTAGTCAGCGTTAGTTCTGTTTATATAACTCTTTCGTGAAAATCATTTTGCAACAGCAAAGGGGAAGAAGGGATCACAGACACAGAGAAAGAGGGATGGCAACAGGATCCTTATAAAGAAAGGATGTTGTTTGATAAACAAAAAAGGAAGAATACCTCACTACAATGACCCCCAAAAGAGTATAAATACTTCAGGACGCAGTGTGTGTGTGTGTGTGTGTGTGTGTGTGTGTGTGTGTGTGTGTGTGTGTGTGTGTGTGTGTGTGTGTGTGTGTGTGTGTGTGTGTGTGTGTGTGTGTGTGTGTGTGTGTGTGTGTGTGTGTGTATCTGAACATAAAAACAGCAGATAGCATTCTCCAACTACAAAGCTGAATCTACATGACACTGTTTCAGAAATTAATTTGATAAAACATTTTCCATGTTTCCATGAGCGGTGCCAGTATATGCCTGCTCACCCAATATAGAATAAGCTACATTTTTAAAGAACTATTCAATCAAATTAAAAATAGGAGTAAAAGATACCCATTCCCTCCCATTGTAGCTGAACATATATCCCTGGAATTTGCAAACAATTTATATTTTAGCAAAAACCCACAACTGGATGTGGGTATCACAGGATTAACCCATGGTTGGTGTGGTTTAATCATGACAGCGAAGTATTTTTTCTCACTGTGATACACTATTCAGCACTGTTGGCAGCAAGTAAATATATAGTTTTGTCTAAAATGGATGGACTAAAAATGTCTAATGTAAAAAACAATGTGTTATATGATCCCACTCAATACCTCGTGAGTACTGAGGGGGCAGTAAACCTTAATATTTATCCATGCATTTAGAAAATGGAGATGAATTATAGGTTCATAGGAGGTTACTAGGTTAACGGCCCAAGAACCCTTACAAGCCTAGCGATATTTATTCAGAGTTTCCAAATTATCAACAGCTAAGTGAATGAACTTCACTGAGTTATGAGCCTATGTTATGGTAATTAATATATACTGCCTATGTCTCCACCCCAGGATTGTATTTACAATTACTCATCCATTGATCTAGGTTGCACTTGAAGAGGGTCAGGGAGGGGCTCTGCTTCACATGAATAGGAAACGTGTTCCAGAGAAGGGGTAGTCTTTAAGAGACATATCTATCTCTCCAGCGTAATTTGTTCATCTCATAAGTTATGTTAATCACCCTGGAGTGAGTGACCCTTATGTAGTTTGATTTCTTTATTTTATTTAACATTTGTTTGTCAGGATAGTCTGACTGGACAACAAGTGTCCATTTTCAGAGGAGTTCTGGATAGAAAAACACAAATGAATAAGAGTATATAAATGTTTAGATTTCCATATATACATTCGAGCAAATATACATGTAAGAGCATATACACACACACACACACACACACACACACACATATATATATATATATATATATATATATATATCATCTTCTTTCGGCTGTTCCCGTTAGGGGTCGCCACAGCGGATCAACTGTTTCCATTTCTTCCTTCCTCTGCATCTTGCTCTGTCATAACAACCACCTGCATGTCCTCTCTCACCACATCCATAAACCTATTCTTAGGCCTTCCTCTTTTCCTGTTACCTGGTAGCTTCATCCTTAGCATCTTTTTCCCAATATACTCAGCATCCCTCCTCAGGACATGTCCAAACCAAAGTAATCTTGCCTCTCTGGCTTTGTCTCCAAACCTTCCAACCTGGGCTGACCCTCTAATATACTTATTCCTAATCCTGTCCACCCTTGTCACACCCAGTGCAAATCTTAATATCTTTAACTCTGCCACATCCATCTCTAACTCCTGCCTTTTTGTCAGTGCCACTATCTCCAACCCATATAACATAGCTGGTCTCACTACCCTCTTGTAGACCTTCCCTTTCACTCTTTCTGGTACTCATCTGTCACAAATCACTCCTGACACTCTTCTCCACCCAATCCATCCTGCCTGTACTCTCATCTTCACCTCTCTTCCACACTCACCATTACTCTGAACTGTTGATCCCAAGTATTTAACCTCATAAACCTTCACCACCTCTACTCCTTGTATCCTCACCAATCCTCTAGCCTCCTTCTCATTCACACACATATATATTCTGTTTTAGTCCTGCTGACCTTCATTCCTCTTCTCTCTAGAGCATATCTCCATCTCTACTGGGTCTCTTCCACCTGTTCCCTACTCTCACTACAAATCACAATGTCATCTGCAAACATCATAGTCCACAAGTACTCCTGTCTTATCTCGTCTGTCAACCTGTCCATCACCATTGCAAATAAGAAAGGGCTCAGAGTCGATCCTTGATGTAATCTCACCTCCAACTTAAATGCATCTGTCACTCCCACTGCAGACCTCACCGCTGTCACACTACCCTCGTGCATATCCTGTACCACTCTTGCATACTTCTCTGACACTCCTGACTTCCTTATACAATACCACAACTCCTCTCTAGGCACCCTGTCATATGCTTTCTCTAAGTCTACAAAAACACAATGCAACTCCTTCTGACCTTCTCTGTACTTCTCCATCAACACTCTCAGAGCAAACATCGCATCTGCAGTGCTCTTTCCCGGCAATAAACCATACTGCTGATCACTAATCATCACATCCCTTCTTAACCTAGCTTCCACTACTCTTTCCCATAACTTCATGCTGTGACTGATCAATTTAATCCCTCTGTAGTTAATACAGCTCTGCACATCACCCTTATTCTTAAAAATTGGTACCAAATCACTTTTTCTCCATTCCTCAGGCATTCTCTCACTTTCCAAGATTTCATTAAACAATCTGGTTAGAAACTCCACTGCTATTTCACCTAAACACCTCCATGCTTCCCCAGGTATGTCATCTGGACCAACAGCCTTTCCATTCTTCATCCTCTTCATAGCTATCCTTACTTCCTCCTTGCTAATCCATTGCACTTCATGATTCACTATCCCCACATCATCTAACCTTCTCTCCCTCTCATTCTCTTCATTCATCAACCGCTCAAAGTACTCTTTCCATCTGCTCAGCACACTCTCCTTGTTTGCAAGTATGTTTCCCTTATTATCCTTTATCCCCCTTAACTGCTGCACATCTTTCCTAGCTCGTTCCCTCTGTCTAGCCAATCAGTAGAGGTCCTTTTCCCCCTCCTTAGTGTCCAACCTTTCATACAACTCTTCATATGCCTTATCCTTAGCCTTCGCCACCTCTCTCTTTGCCACGTATACTCCTGTCTACTTTCTTCATCTCTCTGACAATCCCACTTCTTCTTTGCCAAACTCTTTCTCTGTATACTCTCCTGTACTTCCTCATTCCACCACCATGTCTCCTTGTCATCCTTCCTCTGTCCATATGTCATCCCAAGCACCTTTCTAGCAGTCTCCCTTACTAGTTCTGCTGTAGTTATCCAGCTATTTGGTAACTCTTCACTGCCACCCAGTGCCTGTCTTAACACTTCCCTGAACTCCACCTCACAATTACTCTTTTTCAATTTCCGCCATTTGATCCTTGGTGCTGCCCCTAGACTCCTCCTCCTCTTCTTGCTCACCAACATCATCCTACAAACCACCATCCTATGCTGCCTAACTACACTTTCCCCGGTCACCACTTTACAGTCTCCAATCTCCTTTAAACTGGCCCTCCTACATAAGATATAATCCACCTGTGTGCATCTTCCTCCATTCTTGTATGTCACCCTATGCTCCTCCCTCTTGTTAAAATACATATTCACCACAGCCATATCCATCCTTTTCGCAAAACCCACTACCATCTGACCTTCTGCATTCCTTTGCTAAACACCATACCTACCCACCACTTCCTCATCCCCTCTGTTCCCTTCACCAACATGCCCATTGAAATCTGCTCCAATCACCACTCTCTCACCCTTGGGTACAGTCATCACCACTTCATCCAACTCTCTCCAAAATTTTTCTTTCTCATCCATTGCACACCCAACTTGTGGAGCATATGCACTAACAACATTCATCATTACACCATCAATTTCCAGCTTCATAAACATCATTCTATCCAACACTCTTTTCACTTCCAAAACACTCTTAGCATACTGTTCCTTCAGGATAACTCCTACGCCATTTCTCCTCCCATTCACACCATGATAAAACAATTTGAATCCACCTCCGTTACACCTAGCCTTACTCAATTTCCATCTGGTCTCTTGCACACACAATATACCAACCTTCCTTCTGTTCATCATATCGGCGAGCTCTCTCCCTATATCAGTCATACTGCCAACATTCAAAGTTCCGACCCTCACTACCACAGTCGTAGCCTCTCTCCTCTCTTCCAGCCTTTGGCCATGCCTTCTCCCTCTTCTCCTCCTTTGGCCAACAGTAGCCTAATTTCTGCCAACACCCTGTTGGCTAACAGTATGTGGATATATAAATATATATATATATATATATATATATATATATATATATATATATGGGTCTAATGTATATATAATTGAAAACTCACTTTTTCGAAAATAAACAGGAGATCCACGGTTACGCAAAAGTGCACTTAAGTGAAAGTGCACTTCCACGAACATTGGTTAAACAAACCAATAAAGAACAGAGAAACCTTGTTTTTGCAGGGGGGCAAGCCCCCTGCACACCCCCCTACTTAAATATACCAACTCTGAGATCACACTACAGTGGGGAAACACGTAAATTCCCTTTTCCCACTGTAGTGTGCTTCGGCACCTTTGTTCCTTAATGCTTCGTTGAACCATACTCGGAAGTGCACTTTCGCATAAGTGCACATTAGCTTAACCGAGGATCCACTGTTCGTTTTCGAACAAGTGGATTTTCGGTCTTTTACAGTAGACCCATATATATATATATATATATATATATATATATATATATATATATATATATTTATATGGGTCCAGGACTGTTTACCAAATGCACAGTTTACTGAAACACAAACGCTAGCGCACAGTTTCACGAAAGTGCTTTTTCACCGAAAATGCATGTTCGCGAAACAGAAATAAAAAAGTAAAAAACATCACAAAAGGGCTGTTGGTAAGATCGCGGCACAGTGGGGATAAGGGAATATTCCCTTTTCCCCACTGTAGTGCGATCTCAGAGTGAGAATATAAAAGTAGGGTGTGGGGGGGCGCGGCCCACCACATGGGGGTGGAGGGGGGCTTGCCCTCCTGCATAAACGTGATTAATGTTGGGTTTTTTTTTAGATTGTTATGTTTTTTTTATTTTTTTATTACTGTTTCATGAAAGTGCATTTTCGGTGAAAACCACTTTCATGAAACTGTGCGCAAGCATTTGTGTTTCAGTAAATACTGATTTCAGTAAATAGTCCTAAATCCATATATGTATATATAATTTTATATATATATATATATATATATATATATATATATATATATATATATATATATATATATATATATATATATATATATATATATATATATATATATATATATGTATATACACACTCCAAAACTTCGCCAATTAAACCAAGTACTTAAAACTGCAGGAAAATAAATCAGAGAGACAATCATTTTATATATATATATATATATATATATATATATATATATATATATATATGTAGGGTTCCTATCACGTAGTCAAACTTTTACAAGTTCGATCCTCATATGGTCGAGACCATAAGTTCAAATTTGTAAAAGTTCGAGCATTTGAATGAAAATCTCCATAAGCAGAGGTTTCTATTTTCTTCAATGGGGTGCGATCTCGGAGTTGGTATATTTAAGTAGCGGGGGTGTGGGGGGTGCAGGGGGGCTTGCTCCCCTCCTTAAAATAGTTTATTTTGTTTTCCATTGTTTTGTTTTTTTACCCATAGTCAGAATTTTGTAACTTCGAACATAATGGTTATAATAAGACTTTGACTATGTGATATAGACCCTATATATATATATATATATATATATATATATATATATATATATATATATATATATATATATATATATACACACACACACACACACACACACACACACACACACACACACACACACACACACACACACACACACACACACACACACACATGTACATACACTCATATATAGGTTATTGCTCACACATGGATAGGTATAGTTAAATGGTGTTTGTGTTGTCCAGAACAGATGGGGTGTAGAAACAGTGAGTGGACAAGGCTTCACGGGGTCAATTACAGTTGCATAGATGGTTGGTGAAGAGGCATGTTTTAGGTAGGCTTTTGAAGGAGGATGTGGAGTTTTGTAGTCTGAGGTCAGGGGGAAGGTTGTTCCATATTTTTGTTGTTTCATGGGCAAATAGGGATTCCCCAGAGTTGTTTGTGCATGTGCTTGGTTTCGATTAAGGCTTTGTTTGAGGACCGAAGTTGTCTATTTGAATTGTAGAAGTTCAGCATGACAATTAGGTCAGGGGTTTCCTCGGGATAGTACAGAATAAGATGAGCTAGGCTGAGTTAATGGTACCTTAATAGGTTAATAAATTCAAGCCAGTGCAAGGCTTGTAGGGAAAGGCTGTGGTGGGATCATGATTTGGCATTGGTAGCAAATTCAACGATTTTGTTGGAACAGATGGAAAGTTTTTAAGGTTAGTTTTGTAAAGATTAGTTAGAATTGGGGATGCATAAAGTAGAGCAGATAGGAGGTGGGTCCTGGTTATTGCAATTCGAGATTTGGTGGTTATATAACTTTTACAGCAACAGAGGGAACCTAGCTTTTTGTGAACTTTAGTGATGATTGTTGATATGTTTTGTGAATTTGAGTTGCTGGTCCATGGTAACTTCTAGGAGTTTAGCCTCAGTGACAGGGTTGATTTGGGTTTTGCTGGTGGAGTATATAAAGAAGGTATGGTTGCTCATTTTAGTAGAGTGGAATACCATTAGTTGTGTTTTCTTGGGATTTAGTATGAGTTGTGAGTTGTTAAGCCAGTTCTCTATTTCAGAGAAGGCTTCTTGGGCTTTTTGTTGGAGAAGTTGGATGTTGGGTGCAGAGCATATGAGAGTTGTGTCATCAGCGTATTGGACTATGTCAGCTTTAGAGGTAATTGAGTGGAGCTGGTTTGTGAATATATTAAAAAGAAGGGGTCCTAGGATTGATCCTTGTGGCATGCCTAAGGAGGTTGGGTGTGGGGGTATAGAGAGTTGTACCATTTGATGGATTGTTGGTGGTTATCTAAATAGCTTTTAAACCAGAGTAGGTTATTAAGGTTGAGGTCAAAGAGACAAGACAGTAGTTTATTATGTGATACTGTGTTGAATGCCTTGGATAAATCTAGGAAGGTAGCTGAGACAAATTTACCTAAGATCCCTGTGGTAGCTAATAGTATTGGTGAATTTGAGTAGGGTAGTGGTGGTGCTGTGGGAGAGGCAAAATTCATGTTGGGTTGAGGAGAGAAGGCTGCCGGTAAGTAGATAGGAAAGGAACTGGTGATGAATACATCTTTCTAGCATCTTAAAGAGGAGTGAGAGAATTGCAATTGGTCGATAGTTGGAAAGGTTTAGGGAGGGACCACTTTTGTGGAATGGTATGATATATGAGGTTTTCCACAGGGATGGAATAGTCTGTTCGGTGATGGATCTATTTATTAGAAGTGAAATGGGATAGGCTATAGCTATGGATGCAATTTGGAGGTATTTAGCAGGAAGGTTATTGGCTGCAAGTGTGGTTGGTTTGAGTTTGGCTAGGAGTTTTTGGATAGTAGAGGTAGGAACAGACTTAAGTGTGAAAGGTGTGGTATTGATTTAGTCCTGAGGTGGTTGTGAAGTATTGGAGGAAGTGATGTTGTTTAAGAGTTTGAGTACTCAGGAGGTGAAATAGTTATTAAAGCTGGAGGCTATGTACAGGTCTGTACCTGTTATACAGGGGGTGGGAGTGTTGGTTCTTCTAGGCTGTAGGATGTTGTTTATTGTTGCTCTGAATTTTTGCCAGTTGTTTTGTTGAGTGATATAGTAATTTTGTTTATTGAGCTTAACTTGCTTTTTTGCTTTGTCCAGGAGCTCGTGAAAGGTTTACCTAGCTGCAGGTGATCTGGTGTGGTGCCAGGTTTTCCTGGTTTTATCCCTGGCTCTAAGTAGGGCTTTTGTGGTTTTCTGGAGACAAGGGGTGGGATTTCTATGTATCCTGATAAATTTTAAGGGGGCTATTTGGTTGAGGATATTTAGGAATGTGGAGTTGAAGTAATCAACTGTTTTGTCTAATGAAAGAGTTTTGATGGGAGACCAGTTGCAATGTTGCAAAGCTCTTATGAAGTGGTATCTTGGAAAATGTTTGTTAGAGCGGGTTTGTAGAAGGGAGAGAGAGTTCATTATTTTAAGTTTGTGCCTGAGGATAAAAGTGGGACTGTGGTCACTCAGAGAGTTTAGTAGGATGCCACATTGATGGGCAGTATTTGGTTGATTTGTGAGGATCCAGTCAAACATAGATTCGCTTTTGTGGCCTTATCAATGCATGTGAGAGTATCTGTAAGTTGGGTAAAGTTATATAGGTTAATGTGGTGGGTGGGGGTGGAGAATGGATGGAGTTCCAGTCAATGTTTACATCACCTAGCATGATAGTTTCTTGAGGGAGGGAGTATGAGGTCCAGTGAAGTATGGATTCTAGGGTTGTTAGGTTGTCACCTGGGAGTATATATATACCCAGTAGGTTTAGGTGCTTGTGTTGGTTAAGGAATAGTTTTGCAAATAGAGTCTCTGTGTTGATGAAGTTGAGAGAATCCTTTTTGAGGAGTTGGAGTTGTTGGTTGGTTCTGTGAAGTAGAGCTAAGCCTCTGCCTCTTTTATGTACCCGGTCTGCCCTGAGAATGTTATAACCAGGTAGGGTGATGGAATTGTCTTTAATATGTGGTTTAAGCCATGCATCGGTGATGAGAATAATATCAGGGTTATTTAAGGAGATGGCAGTGTGAAGGTCTTCTATTTTATTCATGATACTGTGGGTATTCATATTTAGTATCAGTAAGTTGGTGGGTTTGTGCTTAGCTGGATAGTGATGGGTGCATGACTTATTAGCAGGGTTTGCTGGTCTGGGTTTGGGATGAATGTCTCCTCCTAGTAGTAGCTGGGTAGTTATACAGGTGATAGTTTTAGGTATTGGACAATTAGGTAGAGAAATTGTAGACTTGGTTGCTTTTTAGATGGGTAAAAGTGGTACATGGGAGGGGCATGGTATATGGGGGGTTGGGTGTATATGGTGGGGTGTATGCTTGCGTGAGTGGCAGTGTTAGTAATGTTGTGGGTTAGGGTGGGGGAGTTGGGGTGGATACAGTGAGTGTGAGGAGATAAGAGGTGGTGATGGTGGCTATGCAGAGACAGGTGAATAGGGAGGTTAATCTCAGGAGGGTAATAGTGGAGATGAGACTGGAGATAATGAGACATAGTGGGAGTAAGGTTGTGGAGTTAGAGCAGGAATTTATATTTGGTGAGAGTGTGAGTTGGGTGAGTAGGAGATGGGTGTGTATATTGAACTGGTAGGTGGGCTGGATTGGTGGGAAGTGGAAGGACATGTGTAGATGGTGCTGATGGATGTAATTATTGGATAATGGGAGGATGAAGGGAGGGTCTTAGTAAAGGAGGTTACCTATAAATTCAGAGTATGCAGGGGTGAGTGGGAATTGAGGGCAGGTTAGGGGAGTGGAGTGAGCCCATAGGGCGAATGGAGTGGGATGAGCCAATCAAGGTATGTGCAACTCAAAAAAAAAACATCTATAATGTTAGTCCTTCTTTTGTTACTAATGTTTTTTTTAAAGAGTGAAAGCCCTTTTTAATTTTACCAGTTGGATGCTCTAAGAAATTACCTTGTCTGAACGCTGAGAGAGAGTTTATGAATGTGAAACATTTCCATCAGGGTCGTGTCAGAGACTGCCCCCTAAGCCAGACACAGATCAGCCCTTAGTAGCCTTTAGGAGACAGAATACAGTGACAGAGCTTTCAATCTTCCCAAGCAGGACATTTTTGCGTACCCTGTATTTTCTTGGTGAGAAACATCTATGATCTCTACAAGCTGTTGAAGGTGTCTGGTGAGGTACATGCAAAAAGGTGCTTTTTACTCAATTATTGGTCTGATGAGTGCTGAGTATAATGTAATTATAACATCTTTTGATATGGATGCCATGCCTTCACTTATGAGATGTACCACATAAAAGGATTTCCTCACCACTATGGACACATGGTGGTTGAAGTTCAGATTGCTGTCAACCTGAGTACTAAGGTTACACACCACTAAGTCTACTCTTGCATAGGTGCTGTCTATATTGTAATTAGCATGGGTGGTAGCTTTCCCAAAGGGACTAATTATGCATTTTTTTGCATTAGTTTCTATAATTTTTGGCTTTAGTAGCAATCATTTGTCAGTGTTAATCAGTTCTGCAGTATAGTCATACCATTCACAGACTCAGTGATTGCTCCCAATTTGTAGTCATCAGTGAACTTGGTCAGCCATAGGCTGTCCACATTTGCCTGGACTCCTGAGAAATAAATTCTAAACAGTTAAGGACCCAGTACGCTACTGCTGACTGGCCTTTTGCTAGAGGTGAATTCATCCACTTTGTATGTGTCCTGTTGGTTAGCCATTTGGTTACCCACCTGGTGATGTAGGGTTTAATTCCCAATTGAGGCAGTTTCTCTATAATACCTGAGTGGGGGATTGCATCAAATGCCTTGACTAGGTCAAGGTAGGTGATATGCACAGTCATTCCCTCATCCATGGCCTTGGTGACCTTGTTGAAGAAGTCAACCAGGTTTAACAGACATGATCTACCCTTAACAAATCCAAACTGGGTTGGGTCCAGAGTTTGGAAATTACCTATATCCTTGTTGATAAGGTCCATAATGATTCTTTCCATGGCCTTGTAGATGAGGCTAGTCAGCTTATGTCTCTATAATTTCCTGGGCTGGTTGATGGTCCTCCTTTGTGCAGAGGGATGACTGTTGCTGTCATCTATTCTGCCAGAACATAGCATATCCTAAAATTGTGGTTGAATATGGATCCAAAAGGGTCTGCTAGATCATATTTTAAGTTGTGTAAAAGGCAACCTGTGATTTTGTCTGGTCCTATCAGTGCTGTGTTTTAGGCTTTAGAGAGCGCAGAGATGACCTGCTCTCTTGAGATAGTAGGCTGAGGAATGGTGGCATGTATACTTTGGGGATGACCAGTGAGGACAGGGGGTGAAGTTTGATCCAAATCTGTCAGTTAGCAAGTTGGCAATTTACTCCAGTTGAGTATGGGTGTTAACATCCACAACCAGCTCTGTGCATAGCTGGGTATTCCCTTTAAAATTTTAGACATAATGAAAAAATACCTTGTGATTTTCTTAGCTAGGGAGGTTATTTTTGTTTTGTAATTTGCTTTGAAGGACTTGACAAGATCTCTAATTTGTTTCCTTAGTCTAGTGATGGATTTCTTTTTTGGACATTAGTTTCTTTATTTTGTTGTATAAGCTGTTTATACCAGGATTCCACCAGGGTGGCTTGCTTTTTCAGCAAGACCTGTTTTTAATCTGGCCCAGTGCAACTGATTCTATACAGTTGTTTAAGTTGTTAAGTTGGTGTACACCTCTGCATAGGAGTCTATATTTTCTGGGTTTGGAGGAGCTTTGAAATTTCTTATGCCATTGCTTAATAGGAGGTAACTTGTTTTGGAAAAATTCTTAAACATTTCTGAGCTTGATGGGGTATCTGAACTTTTAATTATTTCAAAAGAGACTGACTAATGGTCCAATCTTAACAAGGAGGACATCATATGGCAGGGCAATTGTCCACTGTGTTAGTGAGTACTATGTCCAGGATATTTGAGCCCCTTATGGTTGTGCTTACCAGCTGTTCCAGAGCATTAACACTGACAAAGTCCAAGAATCTGGAAAGGCCACAGAAATACCTCTCTAAGAGGATTACTGGCCTCAAACAGATCCCATATGCAGACCATCTCAAAAAACTCCAACTCTACTCCATCGCATATCACCTACTCAGAGGCAATCTCTGCCTAATATACAAAGCTATGTCAAACCCAGAGCTGTTGGACATGCTACACTTAACAAAATCCCAATCTCTCCAAACCGCATGCTCCAGGGACATAAACTTTGTCACCACAATAAACAGAACATTCTGGAGGGATAGATTCCTGTCCCAGAGACTTCCCAAACTCTGGAACAAACTACCCTTTCATGTCAAGTAAAGCTCCTCATTGACCCTCTTTAAGAAAAACCTTGATGACTGGATGGGAAATAGAAAATTCACCCCGGGGATCTCTTCCACAGCACTGCTTGACAGGGGCACATAAAAATAATTTTCTTGAGTGGCAAAAGCCAGGGAACCTTTTTGGCTAAGCTTATATAGGTCCCAGGTTTGATAGCCTAGTACCTACATATGAACCTATGAACCTCTGCACCTTCATATTTGTGGTTGTGTATGCTCCCAGTCAATCATAGGATGGTTAAAATCACCCAGGAGTAAGGTATTGAGCTACACGGTAAGTGACTCCAGTAAGTCCAGGTACATGGTATGCTTTTCCTGGTTCATGGTGGGGTATCAATAGCTAGCTATGATGTGGTAGGGGATTTTGCCTATGGTTAATTGGACATGGAGTAGCTCAAGATAGTCATAATGTTTGATCAGTCTCAATGTGTATTTAGCCTTTAAGAAGACAGATACACCTCTTTCTTTGGTTCTTTCCTGCTTTGTGGTCTAAATGTATGGAAGGAGTTATAACCCTGCACAGCTGGGATGTTTTCCATGGCTTTGAACCATGTCTTAATGACTGCACAGATGTCAACATCATCCAAAGTGAGGGCTGCTTCCAGGGAGTGCAGTTTCTTGTTTAGACTCCTAGCACTGAGCAGCAGTTTCTTTTTTTTCCTCAAAAAATATTTTATTTAAGAGTATGAATTTGATAACACAGAAATAGTAACCATAAGAATGAACCTTACATTAATGAAAATAAAGCAAATATTTCATTAACAACAAAAACAGTAACATCAATTATTTACAAGGTGTCTACATGAATAAGAAAGATGTCAATTATGTTCAATGTATTAATTATTGTTTCAGTTTATGAGTCTTTAGTGATTGTTTGTAGTTTGTTGATTTAATACATTCTTGAGTTTGTTCCATGAATTAAGTGCTGGGGTTGCTTTAGTGGTTCTTTTAATTGATAGTATCTCTAGTTGACAGGGTTTGGTTGCAATATTCAGAAATTCCTTCATTGATGGTAATGAGATGTTCTTCAGTTTTTTGCGACTACGTTCCTCACACAATAAGAGGTAAAAACACCAATAACACCACCACAGATGACTGGATCCTTTAATTAGAAAGTAAAACAAGTAAAACAAAATAAAATCCCCTTGTTGAATACGATAAGCGCTTTCGGAAATATCCTTCTTCAGATCGTATAGTAAGATGGGATATACTCAATAAAAACCACTTCAAGTCAATCAAAAGTCAGTTCAAAGCCAACACCTTCTTCTTTATCCAATCAGCTGTGAGCCAAGCTCCATCTTACTATACGATCTGAAGAAGGATATTTCCAAAAGCGCTTATCGTATTCAAAAAGGGGATTTTACTTTGATTTACTTGTTTTACATTCTAATTAAAGGACCCAGTCATCTGTGGTGGTGTTATTGGTGTTTTTACCTCTCATTTCCGTGTGTACCTCATACACCTTTGGCAGCTACTAGATACTTTTTGTCTCACTTTCCTCACAAAAGTCAGAAGACTCCAAAGAAGAGAATAATCAGTTTTCTTGACACATGAAGGAATTGGTACATTACAAAGAATTAAGGAATTATTTAACATAAAATTATCAATGAATAATGCTTGTAAAAAAGATTAACATCCTTCCAAAATGGTTTATTTATGTTACAATCACAGATCATATGCTGCCAGTCAGTTCTAAGTTCCAAACCACACCTCCAGCATTTGGTTTTCTTATTAAACATGAGTTTGACTTTGTGTGCAGTAATGAAAGTTTTATGTAGAAATTTCCAAGAAAATAATTTCCATTTCAAAGACATTGCGGTTTGTGCTGAAGGTGAGGTCATTACAGCTTTCTCACTATTACTAGGGTGGCAATTATTAATAGCACTAAAATAATCCCAATACTTATATTTACACTCATTTGTCTTTACCTTATTAATTTTGTACATTTTTGAACATAGTCCTTTATCTGTGATATCCTGGTGCATCAGTAATATTAAAAGTTCTACAATTTTAGATATCTCTTCTTTAATTGGTATATGCATCAGATTTTTTTCTCTATGTGTAACCTACAATGTTGTACATCTAACCACATTTCATTATGTATGTTAAATTTATTCAAAATATAATCTATGGTATTTATTTTTTCTTTATTCATAAATCAACACCAGTATATTAACTGTTTGTCTTTGAAAGCATTCATTGTGAATGTATTAAATGTATCAATATTGGTTTGTGTGTATGCTATAGGGAATGACAAAAACAACCAGGCTTTGTATTCTGGATCTTTGTATATAATGTTTCTGAAATTATTCATTGTTGTAAGAATGAAGTTCAAATTTATCACTATATTTTGATGTTCTTAAATAAAGTCCTTTAGAATCCAGAGAAAATTATTATTGATTAATTTATTGTGACATTTATATTTTCTATGATTACTTTTTAGGTAGATTCTTTCATGTATGTCTTTCCATTTAGCATAATAGCTGTTGTTTGTCCAATAAATAATAGTCTTTATAATGCTTGAGATTGAGTATAATTCTATGTTGGGTAGATCTATTCCTCCATATGACCAAGATCTTAAATGATGATTAAGTGCCAGTCTGAGTTTGTAGGGATGCCAAAGAAATTTGAGCATTCATTTCTTGAATTCGTTTGCATACTGTTATGGAATGGGTAGAGCCAATGACTGTATAACATATAGTATTTTTGGTAATAATATCATTGTTATTATTTAATATCTTTCTTCCATTGTAAATATATATTTATTTGATTTATCGATTAGAGTTTTGATTTTGTTAAAACAGGATGTGTAGTTTATGTTAATGATTTATTGTATGTTCTTGGTTAATATAATTCCAAGGTAACTTATTTTATCTTTGACTATATATTTAGAAAAGTTTTTTGACATGTCTGAAATATTAGTATTTATACATCAGACTTTAGTTTTATCTTCATTAAATGAAAGGTCTGATTTAGATTGGAATTTTTGATCGTCTTGAAAAGACAATTAAGCGAGTTTTTATTATCATTCAAGGTTAATAAAATGTCATCAGCAAATATAAGTATTTTTGACTTTAGATTATTATCAAAGTGTACACTTACTATATGTTTCTTTGATCTTATATCATTTGCAAAAGGCTCCATAACCATTGTAAATAATAAAGGGGACAGTGAACAGCCTTGCTTTGTTCCTTTGGCTATCTGAATTGATAGCAACACATACGATCCTATTTTTATGTAGGCTAACAAATTATCGTAAAGGTTTTTTATAAGTTGTTGAAAGTCTTTAGAAAAATTATATTCCTGTAATATTAAGGAAAGATAATTCCAACTGACTGTGTCGAAAGCACTGTTAATATCTAAACTTACTAAAGTTAAATTGTCATTTCTATTGTTGGTATAGTTGGGGCAATTGGCCTGTAGCAGGTACATTTAGTAGGATCCTTGTCTGATTTCAATATTGGTGAGATAAGTGTGTACTTCTAAGATGGTAGAACATTTACTAATTTTTTTACTGTTTGAAAAGTATGAAGTAATATATTTAATGCAGTTTTTGGCATTAATTTATAGAGTTCAGGTATTATGCCATCATTTCCTGGAGCTTTATTAAGTTTTAGTTTATTGATTTGATTTGTAAGTTCAGCCGTTAATATGGGTTTATCGATTGTTTTCAGTTGTTGATCTGTTATCTTATTTTTAGTATATTTTCTACTAAATGCTTTTATCGTTTCTTGTTGGTCCATTATTGGATTGTTTTGATTGTTTAATGAAATGTTTCCTAAATTTGTTAAGAATATCTTCAAATGCAGTGAATCTCTCCTTTTTATCTTCATTGTATAACTCCTTAATATGTCTTATTTTGATCATTATTTTTGTTCTAGATGCTATTTTACGTAAGTATTTTGGATTTGTCTTATGGTTTACTAGTTTTCATTTTTCTAAATTTATTTTAGTTTTGTAATTTAAAAATTATAAATATTTATTTCGTAGAGTATTTATTTCATTTGATAAGTTGTTGCCAGTTTGTTCTTTTAACTTTAGTCTATCACTTTTTTGTCGTAGATCTATTGAGTCTTTTTCCCATTGCATTTTTTATAGGAATATCAGTTTAGAATGTTTCTGTTTAGATGTGATATAAGAGTATCCCATATATATATATATATATATATATATATATATATATATATATATATATATATATATATATATATATATATATATATATATATATACTTCTGATACATCTGTTGTATTGTTAAATTATATGTTAAATTATATGTAAGTTTCAGTCTCTTTGTTAAAGAATTAATTGAAATCTTTTAGGTTAGTAATATCAGCTGGGATTCTTTTAGTTTGGACATTTTTATTGTCATTCAAAGAAAAATCAAGGGTTATAGCATTATGATCTGAGACTGGGCAAGAAACTAGTTTAACTTTATTTAAATAGGTGATTAAATCATTAGAAACAAAGACTCTGTCTATTTTGGAGTGAGTACTATGTATATTTGAGAAGTGAGTAAAAAACAGAGAGTCACTAACTAGATGTTCATTAGTATCCTTTATGTTACAAATGTTACTAAAATTTATTAAAGCTTTCACTGTAGCTGATATTCTGTATTTCCCTGTAACATTGCTATCTTTTTCATTAAGAATACAATTAAAGCTTTCTGCCACAATAAGGCTTCCCTTTGAGTTTTGTAAAATCTTATCCAACTGAAGTTTAGCAGTTTTAACACCCATTCCTGGTATCCAATAAATGTTAACAAGTAAATATATCTTTGATTTGATTTGTAAATTTGCTAAACGTAACATGCCTTTGTCATCACTATATGCATTTAGGATATTTGGTAATGGTCGAGTGTTTTTCCAAGGAATAGCTACCCCTTTTCTTTTCTGTCCAAATTGAGAACTTGCTATAACTGTATAGTGTTTATTATTAAGTCTGACCATATTGTCTGTTAATAGATGTCTTTTTTGAATAAATATTACCTGTGGTGAAAATGATTTTATGCATTTATAGAAGTTATTCTTTTTGCAACCACAGTTTAGTCCATTTATATTGATTGAAATACATTTCAGTTTTGTCATCTTTTAATCTAAGGAACAAGTAATATATAGAATTTAGTGACACAGAATATAATGATTTAGTAAGTCTATTCAAAAAATGTATATATCTATTGATGTTCAGTTTGCATGATTTTGTAGACACCTGAATGTGAGTGTATAATCCAAAACATATATAACATAAAATAAATCAAAATACCCTTCCCCTATAGACTTGAACAGAAAATCTATCCAAGTCATTCTGCTTAGCAGTAGAAGCAAAATTAGTTCAACCCAGCTATATTATAATTGAATTGTTCTATTACATCTAAACAGAAAACTAGAATATCATAGGAATTATTTCAACTCTCTTATTAACTAAATCTATATGGATTCAGTGTTTTGCTAAGTTGGTAAATTATAATATTTCTCTATGCATATAAACACATATACAATCTTTAATATATCTAAGCATATCTCTTCTAATGTATGTATATATATATATATATATATATATATATATATATATATATATGTACAAGCAATCACATATATAGAAAATCTTGTATAAACTTAATATAACAATTTATATACAGATAGTACATTTGTTAGTGTACAAACAGTGATACTGAAATTTATACCTGCTAGCTTGAAATTTTTGAAATATTGAAAATAAATTGTTTTATAAAGTTTACCAAGTAATTAGAAATTTACTATGGCTTAGATGAGTTCTTATTTTCAAAAAACAGTAAATAGTTTTTAGTGTATGAAGTTACTCACAAACAACCAGAATTTCCAAGGTATAAGGTGTAACTCAGAATGTCTCCAGTGTTAACCTTTACCTCTCAGTCATATGCATTTCTACTCTCAGATAATTTGTTGCAGTCAATTATGAAACTGTAATGCTGCAAACTGTAAAAAAAAACAATTGCAACCACATATGAGTCGGTAATTTAAATGTGTTCTATCTACTTAGTGTTGATTATCTAGTGATGTCCATTTACAAAAACAGATTAAAAATAATACATGAAGACTAACATATATTATTTTGTTAATGTATGATGTCACATGCTTATTTGAGGGTTGCAAATGCTACCCCCTTGTTCTCAGATTTAAACTATGAACAGATATAAAAAAAACTGTAGCATAGGACAGCCTCCTTAGAATCAGAACCTAACTAGAATAGTACTTCAATTTCTAACAACCGTGAATTAAACATTTTACCTTCAAACATTGCCAAAAAATCATTTTGCAGCAAAATAAAACTTTTGTAGAAATATTTTACTGAAGTAGAATTTATGATTCATGTACTACATCAAAATGTAGCTTCCTGTCTGCAAGTATTTAAAAAATAATATTCATTAATAAGTAAATGCATATGCAGTTGTCTCCACTGTATCAATTCCCATCAAGAATAGTGCCTCAATGTGTTACAACTAAAAATTAAACACTTTACCTACAGACATTGTCATTTTTACAGTAAAATAAGACTTTTGCATACACATTTTACAGAAACAGGATTTACATTTTGTTTATTACAACAAAATGCATTTTCCTGTCTGCAAGTATTTTAAGGTTAATATTCATCTGTAAGTGAATGTATATGCTGCCCATGACAGAATTAGATTAGACATCTGTTAGAAAAATATGTATTAATATGCATGCTTAGTGCATTTGAGGTTTAAAAAGGGTTAATACATTTATTCTGTTCACACTGCATAAATCTGCAGAAGCTACATTCCAATCCTGTTATGTCATATGCGCAGCTATGATTTGCTTATGCTTTGGAAATTAACAGGAAAGCATTTGATTTCTGCTAATATCATGAAAATAATAATAGATGTTTCATTTCTACTAATGTCTTGAGACTTAAATAAAGAGTTATTAATTTTCTGCTTATGCTATAAGAAAATACACAGCTGCAGAAGCTATTGATAATGAAAACAAAGGCTGTTTGAAAATATAAAATGTAATCAGCATTTACTTGTACCTAAGCTAGAAATGTACCTTGAAATGTAACACATATATATTAGAACTGCACAATTGAAGAATAGAAAGTTAGTATGGGCTAAAAATAAAGCCCCAAGGCCAGGTTGTTTTTCTCAAATGTTTTTCATAAATCCAGTCATGTCAGCAGGAAATCCAAGTAACATTTTCTATGTAACACATAGTGAGTTTTAAATCTGGACATGTCAGCAGAAAATCTAAGTAACATTTTCTGTAGAATAATACAGAAAGCTGTGTCTAACTACATCAACCATAGAAAAATAACATTTCATAAAACTGTATAAAAAAGCATACTGCCTACTAGCAATTTAGACAAAATCCTGTATCTGCATGTTTTGTCTCCTTGCTGCAAGTAATAAAGGGTGCCTAACCTGAACCTTACGTGAATTGGTCTTTGAAGTTTTTTCCTTTGACAGATTGGTCCTTCGGACCAGACCCCTCACTTCACCTCGGATCAGACTAGCCAGGTGGTTGAAACCGTACGGGGAAGAAACCAAATCGGTTCTTCTTATATGAAAAGCCCTCTGACTGAATTGTCGTACAAAAGAGGCCAGCCACTTTCTGATCTGCGACTGAAGGATGGGACTCCACGAACCAGGTGATCAATCACATAGGCTCAGGTAAGGTGAATCTACTTTTTCCTGTTTTCTGTTTTAGATCAGGGACTAAATTTGTATTGTTTTTGTCAGGACTGTATTTTACAAGTCAGGGACAGAAAAGATTACTGTCTTGTCATAAATCAGGAGAAACACAACAGGTAGGCAGTCATTCTGAAGAGACTATAACAAAATCCGTGGTACCACGTTAAAAATAAGAGAAGTTACATAACGATCAAAAAGGGTAGAACAAAATGGGTAATAATTGCACAAAAACACCCCAAAATCCACAGTTAACCGAAGACGCAAAATACATGCAGTCGCAGTGCGCTGACAATATTAAATACTATTCAAAATGGGTTAATAAGTACGAATTTGACGGAAAATTAGAAAAATCCTCGCTTATCAAACTTATCAAACAGCTCAAAAACGATTCCAAAGGTTGGGTAAAAAAGCAACGCAAATTAGGAATTCCTCAGGCACACAGGTGGATTGAGAAGTAAACTGTAGGGAACAAAAGAACAACAATTCAAAAACAATGCTTTTAGACAAAGAGGACAATAACTTAGTAATAGCATCAGCACCTCCACCTCCCTTACCAGAGTATGAAGCAAGTGAACAGGTTAGTCCACCCCCACGATATCCTGTTGTCACTGAAAATAGAGACATTGCAAAAGTAAAATAATTTATTAGAGATCCCATCGGGACCAGGTCTCAAACACGGGCAGGTAACTCAAATGAAGGCATTGAGTTATATCAAATGGTTAAGAATTCATGATCTATGACTGAAGAAGAAATATGCCCAGTTATAGAAGTACCTAATCCTCAGGCAGGACAAGACGGTCAGGACCCAACTATTTTAGTGTATGGACCTTGGACTCCGGAAGATATCCAGAAAGCCACTGAGGGAATTCCCCATCCAAAAGTTAATTTTAGAAAATTCTCAAAAGATTTACAAGGAATAAGGCTGAGTTATAACTTAAATGGAGAAGAGGTAGAAAAAGTAGTTAGACAAATTGTGGGGCCAGATTGGCACATGATTAGTGGCAACTGAAATCCCCGTGACACTGCACAAAGACCCCTCCCACATAGCAGCGCAGAATTAGACAACAGAGTAAAAGGTCTCACAGACCGCATCTCTGAAAAATGAAAACCTAGGGCAGACTGGACTTGCATTAATCAATGCATCCAACAAGAAGGTGAAACTATTGACCGGTATTATGCCATATTATTAGAATGTTTTAATAACCACTGTGGAATGCAGGTTCCTGAAGATCAAACACAAGATTCCCCATATGAACAGCAGTTAAAGAATGCATTTTTAAAAGGCAGTATTGCACCCATAAGCAGTTTTATTACAAAACACATGGTAGACCATCGTACAAGCAGGTTACAGTCATTACTTGAATATGCTAGGCATGCCAAAAGGCATTTTAATAGCAAAAAGAAAAAGAAAGCTCAAGTATTTTCTGTAGAAGATGGAGTAGATGTTTATGTAGTACAGTCCGGGAAAAAGGGCAAAAAAATGCACAGGCAAACAAACAATCTGATCAACGATCAAAGGACTTTGAAGGGCGAAAGAAAAGGGATGAATGTTTCAAATGCGGTAAAAAGGGACACTTGGCAAGGGATTGCAGGAAAAACAAGAAGGCAACCACGGAAGATAAGGAGGGTGAGGACTGACTATATGATAGTCAGGAATCACTAGAAGGGGACAGCAAAAAAAGGACAAATGAGAATGTGATAGAGGGAGTAGAGGATGTGACAGAAGAGATAGAGGAAGTGCAAGAAGTTAGTGATAGTGAAGAAAATGAAATATTAGACCTAGCTTTATTGAGCCTGGAGCTCTATTTAGCAGACACAAAACCAGAAGTTACACTCTTGGTAGAAGGGAGGGAAGTCAAATTCTTGTGTGACTCAGGGGCATCACAAACCCTGATACATCCCTCCAAACTGCCAGAAAACACAGTCACCTAATTACATACTGATAAAAGCAGCTAATGGACAGCTGTATCGGGAGCCCCTCTCCTGTAACATTGCGATAACTGATCCAGTTTCAGGATTGACTCAGAAAAGCAAAATTGTTGTTTCTGCAAAATGCCCAGTAAACCTCTTGGGCAGAGACCTCATGCAGCTATTTGGTATAGCAGTAGTCCCAACCATGCAGGGTATGGAAGCACAGCGACAAATGGATACCCTTGCAGTGCAATTGGAGGGTAAAATGTTTTATTGGTACAGCCAGGACTTGGTTACGACTGGTCCAGGGACTGTGGCCGAAGAGTTAATGAATGTAGCCATCAGCAAATTCCCCTCCCTTGACACTGATAAGCAACACTTGTTGCACCGTACCCTGTATTATTGTAACACACCAGGACCTAATAAGGAATATGAGCAAGAATTGTTTAAAAATCATGCAAACAGATTAATATTACGTAACCTGTACTGGGACACAGAAGGGAACAGTGTAGTCAGCTGTTCATTGCCCCAGGAATTCTTTGCACTCTATAAATCTAATTGATTACCACATGTTAGCTTAACCAAGGACAAAAACATAGAATGGGCAGACCTAGGAGAAAAAGTCACGAAATGGGAGAAACAGACAGAGTTAGAACTGTCAGAACAGGGAATACAAGTACAGAAGTTGAATTGGATAACTCAGCCCCACCCAGCCATGCACTTGCAGTCTAGCAAGGACAGCTGATTAGCACTCCTATTAAAGGAGGAAGAGAATGTCTTACAGAATATACCAGAAACTCTCTGGTCAACAGGAAAATCAGATGTAGGACTTATTCGTACAGCGGGACCAGTAACTATCACGCCAAAGTCAGCATTCAGACCACAAAAAAGACAGTATCCCTTAAGAAAAGATGCAGAAGCAGGAATCAAACATATCATAGCAGCTTTACTTAAGGAAGGGGTGCTGGTGGAATCTCCTGATTCACCATGTAGCACACCCTTATTTCCTCTTAAAAAAGCAAATGGAGAATGGCGTATGGTCCAAGATTTGCAAGCTGTAAATGATGCAGTAATACCAAGGGCACCCACAGTGCCAGGCCCACACACCCTGTTGAATGATTTAAAACCTCAACAGAAGTATTTTTCTGTGGTAGACATCAGCAATGCATTCTTTTCGATACCGATACACCCTGACAGCCAGTATTGGTTTGCATTCACATTTCAGGGGAAAAGGTATACATATACGCGACTACCACAGGGGTATTGTGAAAGTCCAACAATATTCTCACAAGAAATGGCAAGCAACTTGGCGGGATTTACCCCACCAAGAGGCAGTCAGATTTTACTTTATGTTGATGACATCTTGCTGGTGGCACCCACCCAGCAAGATTGTAAAGAAGATATCATAGCGCTATTACAATTTTTAGCCGCTGAAGGGCATAAGGTAAACAAAAATAAACTGCAGCTTTGGAAAAAACAAGTCAAATACCTAGGATATGTGATATCCAAGGAAGGTAGAACATTAGATGAGGACAGAAAAGTAGCAATTTTGCAAGCACCAAAACCCACTACCAAGAAAGAAATGATGTCCTTCCGGGGTACAACAAATTTTTGCCAGAATTGGATTCCAAACTATGCCTTGGAATCTGCACCTCTGACTGACCTGATATATAAAAAGCCTATGGCAGCACAGGATTTGTTACAATGGACACCAGAGGCAGAATCTGCTTTCTGCAAACTGAAACAGTTATTTGCATCCTCATTAGTTCTAGGATTACCAAACTACCATAAACATTTTTCCAAACGGTAGATTGTAAGCAAGGTTATATGATATCAGTGCTAACACAACAGCATGGGTACAAACAATGCCCCATAGCTTACTATTCATCACAACTAGACCCAGTGGCACGGTCCTTACCTCACTGTGTACAAGCAGTAGTTACAGCTGCAATGGCAGTACAGGCTTCGGCCTCAGTAGTTTTATTCCACCTCTCACTTTGAGAGTGCCTCATGCAGTCGCAATTATTTTACTGCAAAAGAAAGTAGCATATCTTTCCCCTGCTAGGCATCTTTCCTGTATGACCATATTGTTGAGCCAACCTCACATGACAATTGAACGATGCACAACTTTGAACCCTTCTACCTTGCTCCCAACCCCTGCAGATGGCACACCACACCACTGCTGCAGGTAATTGAGCAAAAGACACTACCTAGAAAAGATCTCACGGATGTCCCCTTGGATGATGCTGAGGTGACATACTATGTGGATGGTCTGTGCAAAAGGGGTCCTGCAGGACAGAACCTAGTAGAATATGCAGTAGTTTCTGACACTGAGATTATAGAAGCAAAACCTTTACCACACAACTTATCTGCACAGGCAGCAGAATTGATTGCCTTGACACGGGCATGTACCTTAGCAAAGGGTAAAAGTGTAAACATTTTTACTGACAGCCAGTACGCTTTTTCTACTGTACATGTTTTTGCGCAACAGTGGAAAAATCGAGGAATAATAACATCTACTGGCAAACCTATCAATCATGCACAGTTTATTTTAGATCTTTTAGAATCTATTCAGTTACCTCAGAAAGTAATAATTTGTAAATGCACAGCTCACACCAAGCAACAAGATAGGATTTCAAAAGGTAATGCTCGAGCTGATACAGCTGCAAAATAAGCAGCTTCAGAAGTATTTCTTTTAAATGAGGAACTACAACCCTCTGAGATTTTAGACTTAGAAATGTTAAAGACAATGCAGACACTAACTACGCAAGCTGAAAAACAAAGATGGGTAAAACGAGGAGCAATTCTCGAAAAGGGGCTGTACATCTCTAAAGAAGGGAAATCGATACTACCATCTAATTTGTTTAGATAAGCAGCTTTGTTGAGCCATGGGCAGTGCAATGTCTCAACAGGGGGGATGGTACAGCTGGTGAACCAGGTGTTCATAACATATGGATTTACAAACTACTCTAAAAAATTTTGTTTGATGTACCAAATTTGTAACAAACATCATGCACAAGGGGTGTTAAAGCCCAAGCAAGGGAGTTTCCCTACACCACCATATCCGTTTTACACTATCTGTATGGATTTCATAGAATTGAACAAATGTGAAAATAAAAAGTATTGTCTTGTCATTGTAGATATGTTTTCCAGATGGATGGAAGCCTTTCCAACCAAAAATCCAGATGCAGCCACAGTAGCAAAAATTCTTGTCAAAGAAATCACCCCTAGATTTGGCATTCTGGAAAGGATCTACAGTGACAACGGTACACACTTTGTAAACCAAACCATACAGCAGTTAAGTAAGCATTTTGGTATTTCTTTAAAAAATCATTGTGCATACCATCCGCAATCTGCAGGGTTAGTTGAGAGGCATAATGGAATATTAAAGAATAAATTAAGAAAGTTAATAGCAGAAACAGGAAAGAATTAGGTGTATTGTCTGCCCCTGGCACTGTTGAGCATGAGAACTGTTCCAACTGCAAAAGGATTGACTCCTTTTGAAAAACTGTTTGGAAGGGCTTATTTTACACCCCAGTGGAAACTTCTCATGCCCACAGACCAGGAAGCTGACTATACACTGGCTGAATATATGAGAAATTTGTTGAATTCTAAACATCTGTTGCAGTCAAATTCTGTTTCAGATAAAGAACAAACTGAGACATTGGAAGTGGCAGTGATCCCTGGGGACTGGATTTGGGTGAAAATCATAAAAAAGAAAAATTGGACATCACCAAGGTGGGATGGTCCATACCAGGTGCTTCATTCAACACCTACTGCAGTCAAAATTGCAGAGCGAGCCTCATAAATCCATCTGACGCATTGCAAACTAGTTAAGAACTTTGAACTGGACAAAAATCTTACCTCTCCATCGGGGCCCTCAGCACAAAGTCTGGCTACAAAGGGGGGTCAGATCAATAGGACTGATCCGTCTCAACCGCAGTGAAGAAACCATCGGTGCTGAAGGTCCTATTAGGGCAGAGAGTAAAATCACATGTCAAAAGCAAAAATGATAAAATCCAGAAAAATCCAAATAATAAAACTACTCGGGAGAGTTGAAGAAAACAGGAATGCAGAACAACCATTTCCTCAGAAGTACTGCATAATCATCCTGTTAACTGTACTAGTAACAATAATCTTTTTGTTGTGGCCATTCCTTTTCCCAGCCACACAAACTGAACTGAATAAACGTGGAGAGTTGAACGTAGAATGGCACCCAAACTTCAACACTTACCAGGCAAACAAATATGTGTATGCTGAGACCTTCAATGTTTCGAATTGCTGGATTTGCACAGCTTTGCCAACAGCATACTGGGGGTTATTGTTAACTTCAGTCCCCCTAGGAGCCAACAAGACCTGGGAAAATTTAGTCTATGATACATCAGATGTTACATCATAAGATAAATTAGCATTGCACTTGTCTGTTCGACAGAAGGGGACTGTGTGTTTTTACAAAAATGATACAGTTCAGGTGGGTTGGAGCAATTGCAATGTGACTGTTCCCTATAGATGCTACAATAAAACTGATAACACAGGTTCCTATTGCAACACAAGCTATGATTCGTTTTTTGAACTGATGCATAGGACAACTAATGAAGTAAAACATAATGCTGATCTTTATAAGCAACTGATTATAGTTGACAAAAAAATGTTTCATCCAGAACCAGGACAGAGTAAAGTTACTACCAAAGTAAAAGACTGTTATTTTGTTTTGTTGTAGGAAAGCATACAAGTGGTTACCTGAGAATTGGTCCGGCAGTTGTTATTTGGGGTACCTGGTTCCGGCCATATGACACACAGCAGTTTTGCCTCAGGGGAAAATTCGAAATGTTCAACGAGAAGTCAAGAAACCTGTCAACCCAGTAGGGCAAATCAATGCAGGCTGGAAAAACCATCATGCTGTGGGCGAGGGACTGTCACACATGGACTTGAGTGATACTGTTATATCGTAGGCAGGTGTATTGTCAGCATATGGAGTAACAAAATCAATCTGGGAACTGAGAAAACTGTCTAAACTTCTCAAAATAATGAGCAATGCAACCTTTTCTGCTCTAGAATTGGTGAATGATGAACTGACTGCCATGAGAACTGTAGTGCTTCAAAACTGCATGGCTCTTGACTTCACCCTAGCGGCAAGGGGATGTACTTGCGTTTTAATCCAGGAGGAGTGCTGTTCATATATTCCTGACCACAAACACGAGATAGACAATCACCTTAGGTAATTCAGCAAGTGTCGGCTATGACCAAGCCAGGACCAAATCCATTGACGGACTTTTTCCAGAGATTGTTTGGGGGGGTGGGGCAGTATCCTGATGAACATCCTGATTGCTATCTGTGTAGGAATGATCCTACTGGTGGTATGTGTTTGCTGCTGCATTCCCTGCATGAAAAGACTGATTAAAGACTTTATAGACATGTCAGTTTCAGAAACCTTATACCAAGGTGCTGAACTTGAAGAATTGTTGAAAAATTGAAAATGCTTTCATAAGTTTAAACTAAATGACTCTCTTAACTGCAAATCCTGAGTAGGAAGAGGTTAGGGGAAGAAAAAACTGTCTATGCTTATTTTGAAAGTAGAATAAAAGTATTAAAAAGGGGGAAATGTTAGAAAAATATGTATTAATATGCATGCTTAGTGCATTCGAGGTTTAAAAAGGGTTAATACATTTATTCTGTTCACACTGCATAAATCTGCAGAAGCTACATTCCAATCCTGTTATGTCACATGAGCAGCTATGATTTGCTTATGCTTTGGAAATTAACAGGAAAGCATTTGATTTCTGCTAATATCATGAAAATAATAATAGATGTTTCATTTCTACTAATGTCTTGAGACTTAAACAAAGAGTTATTGATTTTCTGCTTATGCTATGAGAAAATACACAGCTGCAGAAGCTATAAATAATGAAAACAAAGGCTGTTTGAAAATATAAAATGTAATCAGCATTTACTTGTACCTAAGCTAGAAATGTACCTTGAAATGTAACACATATATATTAGAACTGCAAAATTTCAGAAGAGAAAGTTTGTATCGGCTAAAAATAAAGCCCCAAGGCCAGGTTGTTTTTCTCAAATGTTTTTCATAAATCCAGTCATGTCAGCAGGAAATCCAAGTAACATTTTCTATGTAACACATAGTGAGTTTTAAATCTGGACATGTCAGCAGAAAATCTAAGTAACATTTTCTGTAAAATAATACAGAAAGCTGTGTCTAACTACGTCAACCATAGAAAAGTAACATTTCATAAAACTGTATAAAAAAAGCATACTGCCTACTAGTAATTTAGACAAAATCCTGTATCTGCATGTTTTGTCTCCTTGCTGCAAGTAATAAAGGGTGCCTAACCTGAACCTTACATTAATTGGTCTTTGAAGTTTTTTCCTTTGACAACATCTCTAAAAAGATCTCTAAAATATGTTTTAATATAGCTTCTATTACAGTTACAAATTTGTCAAGATTCTTTGTACATTTGAGGCAATCGTTTTCAAACAATTTAAGTTTACTGAGACTTTGCCCCTACTTTCACACTTTATAATTTTGAGTTTTTTAACTATTTTAATGTTAAAAATAGTAACAGTGAAGGTGAAAAACTTGATTTGTTTGTCTTTCAGAAAGAAATAAATTGATACTGTACTGCCAGATCTAGTCAGAAAATACTGTTATATTACATAGCATTTACATCTTTGATAGAGAATTAATTATATTCTCTTATTCTATTCCAGAAATAGAACCATCATGTTATATCAGCTATGTTTTTCACATCAGTTACATTTGTTAATATAGGTAAATGAGAATTTCCACAAATCTGAAAATAACTGAAAAAAAGGCCTAACATGGTCCACATTAAATCTTCCCTTTGCAAAGAAAGCTTGATTTTTATGGAAAAGAACTAAGTATTACAAGCTTGAATCTATGTTTTGGAATTGTAGCATAAGTTTTATTTAGCTGTAGAATAAGCAAATGAATCTGAAATTTCTAAGAAAGGTGTGTAAGTTATTAGGTTTGATTAGAACTTTAAAACTAAAGGAGTATCATCCCCCTCACAACAGCATATCTAATAATACAGATACACAATGTATTGATTATGCCAGTTGATATTGAGCTTTACCTCTAGGCACACCTTTAAAACTATTTGCATTTAATGTATATTTGGAAAACTAGTCAGTAAGTAATGCACTATATCCATTCAAGATGTTGCTTTGTTTGCCAAAATATGAAGAACATAAGGAGCATTTAAACACTTAAAAAAACATCCATGTTACTTTTGTAAGATGCAAATGAATGCAGCTGTTTTCATTATACCCTCTTTATGTACTGCCCAGCTTCTCAGCAATATTATTATCAATAGTTTTGTTGACTATTTTATTTGCTCTATAGCTGCTAAATCTACAAATTCTGTTTTCATTCAAAAGTAATATGCTTAAAATATTCTCTTTTATGTCTAAAGTGTAATCAGTCTGACTAGAACACCCTCCCTATTTTGAGGGAAACGCCATATGACTATTAATGTATATCCAAACTGCTATATCAATGCAGTTTTATCCAGAGCAGCAAAGTATAAATAACGTCATCACAAGTCATGCAAAAATCTTCTCCTGAAAACTGCATTCTCACGTGCTCATCTAGGCACTGCAGTCACTATCTCTTCATGCTACCAACACTCTGCCCCATAAATCAACAAATAATTCTACATTACTTCACAACTCTTGCCTTGTTCCACCTCTTTTATTCAGCCCCTCTTATTCCCCAATCCCAAACCCTTCCATTTACTGTATTTCAAACACATTTCTACATATCCAATTCATCTTGTCAAGTGCTGAGCTGATCAAAAACCATAATTTATCAAGCTCTTGCCAATAATACAACAACCTAGAGTGCATCATATGAATTCCCAACAATCAAATTCAGCATGTCTGGAAACTTTCACCAAACAGGAAAAAGAAAAGACAATTGAAATTGTACATATCATGAACAAAAACATCACACTGCACAGTATTTACTCCATTCACTCACCTTATTTGTTACATAGATTCATTGCCCTAGAACTTCACAGATCACACATTTATCTGGTCTATTAGGTCAGCAAGTGTGTTATATATAAAGGGAAGGTGGCATTACTTCATTCAAACTCCATAATATTGAATAAGACATCTGTAGGTTCTCAGCAGTTCAAAATGACCACAATTACAAATCTGTTCAAGATCATTTCACATATCACTGCTTCCCGCCACTAGAGGTTGTCATCACACAGCTAGTTTTCAACTCGCCAAATGAAGCAAAGCAATCATTCACAGCAGCAAATAAAGTTATTAAAGAACTCTGCTTTCATTCTCTGACCAAAAGTTTGCAATAAAAGCTGTTCTACAATACTTTTCAAAGTATCAGTGACACAGCACATCCTATTTCACTCAAAAAAGTACAAGGACTACACAAAACAGAAGCAAAAGATCCAAAAGGGAAAAAAACAACAAAATTATTCCACTGCATTCAATGCCCTTTGCGACTATATTCAGTGTGTGTGAACAGCTATAATTAAATGCGTTACTAAGCAAAGAAGCTCTGTGTAAAGCAGAAAGCACATTTTTCCACACGTTCTATATATAAATTAATTTTAAAGGTTGTTTACATTTATATCCAAGTTGACTACTACTAAAACACCACTTACAATAATAGGTCAACCAATTCAATCCCTTATGGTAAATATGAGCAAACATTTGATTGTTAATAAGAATTGGATTATCTAAAGAGCAGACATGTTAAAAAGAAAAAAATAAGTTTGTTAAATGAGTTTACCTTTAACATATAACTTAGTTTTCCTTTTAATGGTGGGTGTTTGATGAGTTCTCTTTCTTTTATAATGTAAGGATTGTTGTTATAAATAATTGAAATTGAATTTGTATGGGAACATATACATATTATATAATCAAGAAGTCATTTTTCTTTTAATTTCTTTTTTTCAACATTTTACCATCCATTTCATTCTGCCTTTCTTTTCAAAGGGCTGGTATTCCATTCCATTCCATTTCTTCAGGCTGTTCAATTAGTTTTTTTTTTTGTGAAAGTTATTGCAGAGAAGTCCTCAAAGATTTTTAACTCGTCAGGAAGAAATATTTTTAGTCTTGCTGTAAAAAGTAAATGGACTTTCATCTGTAACTTCTTCAGTTCTTTAATTAATGGCAAAACAAATTATTTTTAAAATTGCTGTTGAAGAATAGTCATTGTCAAATTTTACTATCTTTTAATTTAGTTTGATTGGAGATTTTGCCCATTCAGATTTAACTATTAATTCTTTGTCCTGCGATGAAAAGAATTTAACTATAACAGATTGCGGAGCTGTGTTTTTGTCAGATGGAGCCATAACAAGGGACCTATGTGACCTCTCAATCCCATATGATATAGCTTCAGGCAGTTCAACTATACTAGAGAGCCAGATTGTCAAAAAACTTGTTAGATTATTACCTTCAATTTTCTCCAGTAGACTAAAAAATGTGAATATTATTTCTTCAAGATCTGTTTTCCAAATCATCAATTTTGTTTGACAGAAGTGTATTCTGCTTTAATAAATAGTATTATTTTCTTCCTCCGACAATCTTTTTTCCATATCATTCAAAGCATCTTCTACTCCTGTTATTTGTAATTTCTGATGTTTGAGAGTTCCCAGTATTTGTTCCATCTGTTTTGTACAATCGTCCTTGAAGCTATCTATTTTAATATCCATTTTGTCCATTTTTGTTGATAACTCCTGTATATTAGTCAGAACCATTTGAAGCTCCTTGAGTGATTTGTCTTTAGAGTTTGCTTTAGAATAACTCATCTTGTCAGGAGAAATATCTTTCAGTTAATTGTTTGACAGGAAAATATAGGAAAATAATTGGTATATGTTATCATAGAGAATAGTTTCAATTATTACTTTTTTCAAAAATAAAAAATATGATTTCCCGTCAGAAATGTGAGACATACAGCAGAGATGATGATTTCTGCTTTTATCTCCTCTGCATCTTGGCCACAACCCCGAGCAGCAGTTTCTTGAGTTTATCAAGGAAAGATTTTGTTAAGTTGGGAGGTTGGTTATTCTGACACTGCCTAAAAATGACACAATAGGGGTGACTAATGCCTTTGCCAGTATCCAAAAGCCTAGATGAGACAGGTGCAGCCCATCTTTGGCAAAGTAGCATGGCTTGTAGATCATTTCCTCCCAGGCTGAAAGATATTGGATTCCATTGTACTGACACCAGAAGTTAAGCCAATTGTTAAAGCCAGTCATTTTTTGTTTGTATTGTGGCATCATCCTTGGTGAGGGCAGAATGCTGCTCTAGGCTAGGCTTATCCCTGATTGTGGCACATAAGCTGAGAGCTCAGTCATGTCTCTTTTCATATACTCCAGGGAGGTATATCTCAGGTCATTCGCATCCACATGGACTATGACAGTGTCATACTGGTATTTGTGACTTAGTGACCTGAGTGTTTGTGTGACCTGATGAATCCTTGCACCTGAGAGGCAGCTAATCATAACTTTCTCCTAATCCAGCTTGGTGAGGGGCACATCGATGTGTCTCACTATAGTCATCTATGACCAGTATGTTGGGTTTTGTGTTGTTACACCTTATGGGTTTGTTTGTTGAGACACTCATGTGTGTATTATTATGTGTTGGGGTTGTTTGTTTTCTTGTGTGTATATGTGGCTACTGAAGGCAGCATTTGGGAGGCCTCTAAACATTTGGTAAGTTAATAGTGAGTATCCCTGCATATGTGAGTTTATGTGCAAGTCCTTATTTAGTGTGTGAGATGATGTGTGTGTGCTGACAACCTGCCTCAGGATGCTCACGTCCATCAGGCTGGCAAGAGAGATGATGGAAAACTGCCCATCTATGACACTGGGTTCTTACTTGACGTTTTATTAGGGAAAGGAATGGGTTAATTAGACTAGACTGTGCTGGTAGCCCAAAGACTGTGAGTGAGAACTATACTTTGTGTAGTCTAAGGTTAACAAAGAAATGCTGTTCAGCACCTAGAGTAAAAAGGGGATGGGAATGATTGAACTGATAGTTATTTAACTCATTCCCTCCAGTAAAACTCTTTTGAGTGTGTACCTTTAACTCTTAGTAGGTGTCGCCTGAGCCTTTAAAAATAAACTTTTTACCTTACAGTTCTAACAAATATTCATTGACAGAGGTCAAATATTAATATAATTGTGTTTGTCATCATGTATGCTTCAAGATAAAATATTCTGATACCTTGTATGTAGCATGGTTTTGGAATTATTACTGCAAATATGAACTAGTAATATTTGATGCCTAGAGGCACATTAGGAGATAACTGCAGAAATGTCTGGAGGTACACTCGTCTGTAATGAGTTAAGGGAAAACTCATCTTCAAGGCATTTGTGTATATACAGGGCACTGCCAACCCCTGCTGTGCAGACAGCAGCTTCACACAAAGGTGAGGCTTAAATATAAGTAGGAATAAACAAGAATAAAGCTATTTATCAATCAGGAAAGCAAACAATGAGCCTTTCTCCGGCAATCCCCAACTCTGTTATGGTCTAGAGCTACACACTTCTTCCACAAAACTGCAGAAAAAGCTAGGACCTTAAAATAACAGTATATTTATTGGTTTAAAAAGTACAGAAATGCAGTAAAAAAATCAACAATAACACAGTAGTTAAATATAACACAGTCACCGAAGTGCAAATAATGCTAAAATAATACTTAGTTTTGGTTGAGAGATAAGCAGCTGTCCCTTAAACAGAGGCAAAAAAATTGTCTGTTGGGATTGTTATCTATAAAGATGTACTCATATGTACACAAGCACATATTTATATGTATACATACACACACACACACACACACACACACACACACACACACACACTATCCTAATCACAGCCATTTTCTATGGCACCTTTGTAAAACAACACTTCACAGTCTTTTCTTTAGCAAAACCAAAAGCAATCTTTTAAAGTGTAATTAAAGAATGCTTCAACAAATTTGAATCACAGCACAGATGAAGAGACTATCCTGCTCTTGATATTGACAAAGAAGAATTGGGGTGTAAATTTAATTTATTTTGGATTATAAGCAACATTTTTAGAACTGTTTCTGTGCTGCAACATACTGTTGTTTCAGAAATGATGTGCATTATACTTTCAGAAATTATGTGCATTATACAATAGGTAGCCTCACTCACTGTCAAGGTACACATGAACAAGGAAATGATCAAAGACAGAGGATTCAAAAAGAGAGTACAAAATTTCTTGGCAGCATTCACTCCTTTCCCTGCCTTCTTTGATTACTTGTGTACAATGCATTCAGAGTCAGATGCTCCTGATAGCAAAACATATACAAATGACCCCTTAAGGACATCAAGTGTTTCAGCTACATGACTACTGAATGTCCATCATCATGATTTAATAAAGTCCATGTAGGCTCTGTGTAGAGCCTACATGGAATGTATACATGTACATGGCCACAATTCTCCCTTGGCAGCTCGCCATTCATATTAATTGTGGTGCGCTCCTAACGGCGGTCAGAACAACATGGATATTGAATCTCTGTAAGACTGACAGCACGCCCACATACCTTTTGGCCCATTAACCTTGACTGAAAGATCTACAAGACATTTTATTTAATTAAGTTGTATTTGTTTTATTTTATTGTTTTATGTTTATGTGCTTGTTTGCGCAATGTGTCACTTTATTTATTTATGCTTATCTGTGCGCAACCATACATCAGATATGTGCCAGACATCTAAAATAGGAACCGGATGTGTTCAATTTCTACTTTTTTATTTTTCTGTGCTTGTTTGAGTGATGCACAGAGTTATTTAGCCATGCTTAGCACTGCACATTTATGCATTAGACATATGCTAGACATCTAAACATAGAAACCAGATGCATTTAATTGTTGTAATTCTATGGTGCTTACCACTGCACAAACCTGCCCAGTGAAGCTGCGCTATGCTTACAGGCACCTTCATAGCATATCTGAAGATATATGAGCTCCCTTCACTATCCCAGTGGCAGATAGGCTGAGTCATGACTTACAGTGTAGTAGGTATTGGGTTAGAGTCCTGGAGAGTAATAGCTTTAACATATACTGCTGTAAAACTGTGTCAGGTAACTGAAACATTGGTTGACTTTAAATTCAATAATTGTTAAATTTAGAAAAAGTACACAATGCGAAGCATTGCTTAAACATGGTCAACGGTCTTTTCATGATTGCGCTTTGCTAAGCTTTGCTTAAATGTGGGTTGTGTGAGTTTGGTAATGCTAAATGACACAGCACATTTTTAAAAGTTACAGTATGATGTGCAGTGAAGGGAATGCAGCCTATTTAAAGGGCAGTAGGTGGGAATTTCACATTATTCATTGGAGCCTGACCTTGACTGTGGATATGGCTGCTGTCATAGGGGACGGTGTGCACACTTTAGGGCACAACAGTGAGGTGTGCAGGAGTCTAGGGTTTTAATTGAACTCCTGGTAGAGTACTATGGACACCAGCTGCTGCAGGGCAACTGTCAGGGATCAGAATGTAAGTCTGAGGCCTGAGATAGTTTGGCCAAGTACCTGACCAGTGCAACTGGTATCCCCACACTTGTGAGCAGTGTCATCACCATTTTGTTGACCTCTATCGACAGAAGAGGGGAACCTTGGATACCTGGATCCAAGAGGCACAGGATGGGAACATCCCACAGATATATAAGTATATTTTCTAGTAATTTATAAATATACAAGCTGAATCTGCAAAAGTGGTATGTATAATGGTTATCTTACCACAGCTGCAGAAGAGAGGGCTTGCAATATCCAGTCCCATGCAAGGCATTTGGTCAGGATGAGGCAAGCGTGTGATATGTAAGAAAATCAATAAAGTAATAACTTAATGCATAACTTAATAATAAAATAAAGTAAATACAGATATGCAGTCTTAACAGTCATGTATGAAATACCTGGGACATCACAGACTTTTATTAATGTGTCAGTGCATATCTGAACTGGTAAAGCAAGTTAAAGCAAGTAAGCATGCAGTACTGTGTACCATAGCTTCTAACCATTAGTTAATGCTGTGGTATACCCAGATTAAGAGTCAATGTTGTGGTCTGTCCATTGTCTGAAATATGCTCTCAATTGCAGTCAATAAAAGAATAGGGTAGAGATGTAAGTTAACAGAAGTCCTAGGCAGCTATCCATGTGTGTAAATGCAACATTTGAAGCAACATGAATTAATAAAGTTTAAAAGGAGATAGTGCTCTGATAATTTATTTTTACAAACAAAATGTTCAATATTACTGTAGTCACCAGCTGTAGGTTCTAATCCCACACCAGCCAAGTGAGAAATTGTGCAGTATTCAATACTGTTTTAACATGTCATAAATAAAACATAACCATGCTTGCATGTGAAGTGCACACCCATAAACCTGTGCCATCACTGTCCAGCTGTCAAGTGTAATCAGTGTATATGGACATACCTCTCAACTGTCCTACCTTTTGTAGAATGTACTGAATATTGCTCCATATGTCTGGTCTTTTTGGTATATGATCTTGTTTTACTGGCCAGCCTCTACCACATTGCTGAGGATCAATGTCAGGAAAAAAAATCTTAGTCCTCTTTTCTGCAGATACGTGGCATCACTTGAAATGCAATTTAATGGCAAATATGTTATCAGAACACTTTGCTACTATTGTAAGAGCACACTATGTAAGAATATTCCCTGTCATTGTGTCTTTGTACCACCATTATTTATGGCTTGGCCCATAATGTCCAGTGCTAAGTGGTTGACAGGTATGTACATGGAACATCATATATACAATATAAGCAGCATTAAATGACTGCTGGATGCAATGTGATCTCTACTATAGTGTGTGTGTAAAGAACAGTGTAGCATTTCAAATAATAAATGGCATAGCAGTCAGTGGTTTCACAAGTGAAATCTAATATATCTAGGAGTATGTAGTTGTAGCATGTTTAGTTATAATATCTGTGAAGTTACTAATGTTCTTTTTTCCTCTCACCCCACTCCTTCTCTTCTTTTATTTATTTCATCGATATGTTTACTATTATCATTTGATATTATTCATATTTATTACATCTTATGTTGGCCTTATGTATAATTTAATATTGCTTTACTGTTAAAAAAATGTATTTACATTATTTATTGTTTTGTTGTTCATTATATTATTTTCAGTTTGTTTCCATTACTCATTATTGTTTCCTCTTATGTTATTAATTACATTTGTTTGGGTTATGTTTATTTTTCTTTTATGTTTATATTTTATTTACCACAGTGGGGCAAGGTAGGCTGGATCCTGGTGATCCACTTACCTTGGCTGCCTTGGCCGAGGTACATGGGGCTCAGCACATCTGGGCCACAGCCTGGTGGCACCCCCTCTGCTGCCCCTGCACTACTTGCTCCATCAGGTAGTTCCACCCCACAGGCTGGGGTTGTGCCTCCTCTAGAATTAGAAGTGGAGGGGATGTGTTTGTCACCTGAGATCAACTGCCAGGCATGGTATATAGGGTTGTGCACCAAACTGTTGGTGCATGCCTATGCCGGATGGACAGCAACATTCTGTCCCCGGACGCTGGTGTCGACCACTGTCTCAACAGGAGTGCTGACAGTCCCATGGGTGAGGACTTGAGTCACCCTGCTATTGTATCTGATGTCCATGGGACTAGGATCCCCCAACACCCTCCCCAACCAAGGTGTTCACCCCCCTCTTCTGTCCCACACCAACCCTGTCTGCTGTCTTGTCTGTCTGCAAATGCTTCACCTTCCCAAATTACTTTTCCTACACATGCCTATGTCCCTTCCCCAACATTCCACTCTCTCCTTAAAAAAAAAAAATGGGGGCACCTGTCCCAAAAAAAATTCCATCCCATACATAGCTCTCCATGTTGCACATGTGTCCACTGGACACACTTAATTACAGTAGACTCCCTCTTATCCAGTCTCACTGGGACCAGACCTTAAGCTGGATAAAAAGATGGCTGGTTAATCAGAAAAAGCATACAAAATAGCATTTATATGTTATAAATCATCTTGAATAACAGGATTTGTGTTAGTATGCATTTTTCTAATGAATATGTAGTCTAAAATTCAAATGTCTGTTTTTATTTAGTCCAGAGGAGGTGGAAGTGTTGTTCTTCCCTATTATCTTTTGCTAGGGCTACGATAGAAATTTGATGGCAGGTTAAAGAGTATGGTGGTTAAAGAGAGACCAGATAAGAGTGAGTCTACTGTGGGTCCAATTGGCTTGACAGCGCACTTATGTTGTCGTCACTCCTCTCTCCGGGGATGACAGCCCAAATTCAGCTAAAAATCTTTGCAAGTGCACAGTTGCTACTGTTGAAAAAATGGATAGCTATGTTACTTTCCTACGTCCTTCCTGCTCATTCCTACCTGCCTTTCACTATGTTTCCCCCCGCTTGCACCCCATTTCACCACTGTCCTATCTCCCGAATTTTCTTTTCTTTAAAGAATTATTGCGTGATGCTGCACTACATGCAGCATTGCTAAGCTATGCTAAATGGCAGTGTTTTACTATATGTATTTGAAAGTATACTAATCATGTTCAAAAAGTACACGTACACCCTGTTTTGAACCCAGTGCCATTTCACTTGAACAACAGTATATCTACTTGCCAAGCCACACATCCAGTTAATTAGCACAGGTGTTTTAAGCAAAACATAGTAATTGTCACTTTCTCATCATTAAGCATGTTTACAGAATGCCGTGCATTGCACCACATCATGCAGCAAATCATCTAAAAGATTAATGAAAAAATAGGAATTTAACTTGGACTTTGGTAAAGAAATACATCACTATAAAGCCATACACATACTAACAGATGCAAGTGAGATATGTAACAGCAGGTACATGTGCAATTATATCTACAACATGTAAAAATACACCTGCTATAACAGCGATTCTGTAGCTCAATCTGCTAAATGCTTTGAAAAGATAAATTTTTGGTCCACATGGTCCTAGGTTCAAAATACAGGTATGTGTACATCACCGTTTTAAATTGTGAAATGTATGACTGTCTTGTCACCTATTTATCCACCCAAAGCAGTACATATGGAATGTTTGCTTCTAAATAATGGAAGTTAAAGGTCTACAGATAGGACCATATTTCAACGATTCCCATTAAAACTCTAGAAAGTGCAAGTGGATTTTGAAGTAATTCAAATGTTGCTCAGTAATATCAGACTGCAGTCCACAATGATTTTCTAGGGATAGTACAGACACCCACAACTGCACAAGTAATATACACATATGGAGGTCATATTAGAAGCAAGGGTTGCCAGCACATATGTTCCAGATGACTACAATGACATAACACATGACTTGGCAATTGTTCAACTGGTTGTCATAATGATTGATGTACCCCTTACTTTGTTCTAGGACACACCAAGCATGTTGCCTTTTACTCTTTTAATGATACCTTTGACTAACATACTTACCTTAAACACATACCTTAATTTCCAGTGGGATGAGTTCCCTCAATCTAGCTCTGGCTGTTCATCAAGGTTGCCACAGGTCCCATAGTTACTCTTAAGTGTTGTTGTCCTGCAAAGTCTTCAGCCTCTCTGTCTATGCCTATTGCCTGCAGCAGCAGCAGCAGCTTCAGCCTGTAGCACACACATCTGTATGTAAAAAGTAGCTGCTACAAACATTATCTCTGTGCTGATGTTGTATCTGTACCCCAGTAATTTCTGCCCAACATATCAGAAAGGGGATGGAATCTACATTGAGGCCTTATATCTTGTTTAGTAGTTGCATGTGATTGGCTGATTATACTGCAAATCAGCTGTGTAGGCTGCATGCAGCATTTCTGAAGAACAGATTTGTTCAACGGCAATCACCTGCTAATGAGAACCATTTTAAAAAGGCAAACTTCTAGTTAGGGAAACCAGTGCATATGAGAGTTAGCTTGTATGGTTAACTTGTTGACACATTACTTATATAGCAGTATTTTTCAAGAGAGAAGTATTGCACTCTATCAAGTATGTAAAAATGTTGTTTCCAACATGAAGCATATGTTTAAATATACTTGGGGAGAATGGGGATTACACCAGTTAGACTTTGTTATAACTGTACTGATGACATGGCATTGATCTCCAGCCATGTTACACGTACAGGGGATGTAGAGCACAGCAAGGGTATAATGCTGTGTGATAACTAAGTATAGGGGTCTCCTGGCTACTTTTTTTGATAGCAATTGTAATAGTCTTTCTGTCTTTCGGCTTTTCCCGGTTAGGGGTCGCCACAGCAGAACTCCTGTCCGCTAATGATTGGCAGTGGATTTATTTACGGTGCCAAGTTGCCAGCCCGATGCCCAATCTTCAAAGTAGGCACACCCATTCACATACGCACCTGCCTGCATGTTTTATCGTCACTCGACCATGGGGAGGACATGCAGACTCCACACAGAAGGTGCTCCATCTGAGAATCAAACGAGAGAACCTCTTGCTATGAGGCAACAACACTAACTGCTGCACCACCACGGGCTTAATAGCAGTTGTAATAGTACACTGCTATTTTGTTGACACTGTTATTTATACATATTATATGGTGGGGATAGTTCCTGCTATGGGGTACACTACAATGAACTCCTGTGTTGGATTTGTGATCATATGTGAGTATCTGTCATAGCGCAAACAGAAATAGGTCACTATTGCTATTATCCTAGTTGCATCCACACCCTTTGTATGTTTGGCACACTGTCGAGTATGAGATGTGAATACTGATAGCCTTCCTTTATTGCTGTATCTCTACATACTGTACGCCCACATATGTGATCCTGATATGTGTTCTCATTTATTTGTATTTCAGGAAATATCATGCATGCACGTTGCAGAGCACTATTTACTGAGGCAAAACATGACCTCCTCATTGAAGCTTTGCACGAACATTACCAGGTCCTGTTGTCTAGAAGGAGGGCAAATAGGCCAAAGCATGCAGCCCTGTGGGACAAACTGGTGCATAACATCAATGCCATGGGTCACCAGAATTGTACCTATGAACAGGTGCTGCACTGTGCCATGGATATGATAGATTCAGCATGCCGATGTGCAGCTGATGTGGCCAGGGATCATCAGGTCACTGGTGGTGGGTCTGCAGCAGAGCAACCTCTCTCAGCCACAGAAGAATTTCTGGCAAACTTTGCAACACAGGACAGCTCCCAGGCATCCATCAGCCAATATGGTGTGGACGTGGATGCCACCCGTTCCTCTCAAGAGGAATGTCCAGGTATGCTTAGTTAGATCTGCATTGATATTCTGTTGCATTCAGCATGTCAAGGTGTATATAGCTTTACATGGGTATCAGGTGTTTTATGGTGGGGGGAGGTTAGCTGCAGTCTTAAGCTCATATAGAGATTGTGACCCACATACCTGTTAACATAGCAGCTAATGTAAATGTGAGATATTTCGACATATTACCCCTGTTATACTGTAACATGTGGTGCTATTGCCTTTACCTCTCCCTCAAATGTTTTTCAGGTCCATCAGGAATTCGAAGAGGCCATGCTCCTGCTGCTGGTAAACACAAAACTATTTTGTCAGAGATGTAGATATACTTCAATGTATTCACTAAAGTATCATCCCAGGCCTGCTGGCTGGATTAATGTACTGTCTGCGTGATTGCCAAATGGACAGATATTTTCTGAATGTCCACAGTTTGGATTCATATCTCTGCCTTGTAGGTGCAACCATAGTGATTGATTTCACAGTATTGACAGGACATTACAGATTGCCATAACTGTCAACTGTCCACATTTTTGCCGAATGTTAACAGTGTACATAATTTATGTTTTGCTCATAAGATTATTGTTTAATGAATAATTATTTCAAATAATTAAACACTAGGGTTAGAAAATAATGTTCTCATGTCCTACTATGTGAGGTTGGGTGTTATGCAAGTCTGTAATAGTGGCAGTAGTGTATACAGCTTAACATATATTGCACCATAGTACTGTAGAGCATAGTAGTGCAGGTAGCAATGTGTTGCTTTTTCCTTTTTATCACAGGTGACCAGGGAGGTTGGTCTTTGTCCCCTTCATAACCTGATGTCAGTGTCTTTTCAGACTCTGATGATGAATGGGGGACAAACTGAGGCACAGCTGGGAATTGCAGAAGTTGAATCAGACACAGAAGCTGACATCCCTCATCCACCCTCATTATCACCATACACAACCAGTATGCCTGCACATACCCAGTCCACTGACACCACAGATATTGGATAGTTAAAGGGTGGGACACTGAACAGGAAAGTGGGGCTAATTTGGCTTCGGTCACTATCGACACTGGCCATAGCCAAACAGTTGGCAAGGTTCCATATAGGCAGATGGATAGGGTAATTGTAGGAGACCTGCTGTTCCTCCATTACCTGTCACAGGTGTCTCATCATATATCACTCAACATATGTTTAGGGCCATCATGGAGGCACAGACACATTCAGAAAGGATCTCCTGATGAATGCTCAGGGTATGGATGCATCAGCATCTGACATCCTTCACTGCTTCCACCATGTTGCTAATACCCTGGAATGGTTGGCTGACACAGTGAAAAGAGGTAGGTCTGAGACATATTGTACACTATCTGTCTTAGAATGCACGTTGTTTGTGATGGAACATCTGATTAGAATTGAGCATAGGCCTCGTGGGTGTAGGTCAGCAACTACATGTGCTGAGAGTCAACACGGCCATGCACAAGTACGCTCCCATAGTGGCAGTACATCCAGGGTTCCAAAGGGGAGTGTGTTGTCCACACCATGATGTAACAGACCATGAGCTCATGGTCCTGGGCATTCCCATGGAGGACACATTCCCAGAAAACATCAGTCACCTTCATGTAGCAGCACAGTATCTGACCTTGGACATGGAGGTGACAGTGCAACTCCTGGCAAAACCAGTTCTCAGTTCTGGGACAGAAATGATGAACTGTCAGCTCTACCATGCATGGCTCACAGCTGTTCAACATACAGATATGTAGTGCTAGTACTGAGCTTGGCTGTGTTCATGCAGACACTCACACACCACTGTCACAATGAGGGCACCTACAGATACACATGCAACAGTTCCATGGTCCATCTTGCCTGCTTCCCTTCCTGACTCACATACACACTCTTGCCAACCTATTGGGTCACCCTGGGCCTCCTGCACTGCCACACAACACCCTGTGCAAGTGATGATAAATGTGCCACATCCCTATCATCTTTCTCATGGATGCAGGGAAATAAAACTATGTGTCTGATGCACAGTGTGGCTATCTACATTAATATGAATTCATGTCATCCATTGTTATTGTTGACATACTACTTGTACTGGTCCTTTACAGATATTGTACTTGCCATTTATAATGTGTATAGCACAATTTGTGTATGTTACGATGGATGCTGTTGCAAGGGCTGTGGAGTCACACAATGAAATGTGTCTCATGGAAATGTTTACGTTTCATTTCCAAGATTGTGTTGGATACACCTATGGGTACATATCTGCAATCAATCCAGCAATGTCAGAGCACAGGATTGAATGTCAGCACAGGACAGAAATGTCATCAGAAAGTTAATACAGTATAGGTCATATGTGTTTACTAGTCTAATGAACACAAGGGCTTCTTTAAGCTTAGCCATGCATCCCAAATCTCTGACAAGTCTGGTACCCTTGATAAGTGTAATCAAGGTTTTGGGAGATGAAACATTTACAAGCAGGGGCTTGGGAGATGAACCATTTACAGTTTGCCTTTGTCCATTAGAGACATAGGTCCCAAACCAGGGATGATTATCCAGTCCCCCATCCAATTGTGTAACTTCCACTTGATTTGCATTAGGGCAGAGCTCTGCTTCACATGGATAGAGAGCCTGTTCCATATAGGGTCTAGTTTCTGGGATACATGCATGTCTCTCCAGTACATCCCATTTATATCACAGGAAAGGTGTAGGTCTGTAGAATGGGTAATTCTGGTGATAGTTGTTTCATGGATATGCAGGAGGTCCACAGTGGGATCTGACAATACCCTGTATGGCAGGCATACATCTCCCCTCTAAAGGCTGTAGGACACAGAATACAGGGGTAGGACCTTGATGTGGTCTGCAAAGGACATTTTAGGTACACCATGTATTGATTTGGTGAGGAACCTCTGTGGATGTTCCAATTGTTGGATATGCTATGTTAGGTAAATAGCAAAGGTGGCATTGCACTCAATGATATTTCTGATGAATGCCAAATACAGTGGAACAATGACATCCTTGGACGTACATGCCATACCATTATTTATAAGTTGCACAACATAGAATTAATTCCCCAGTACTGTAGACACCTGATAGTCAAAGGCTAGATTAATATCTATGTGTGTCCTTAGGTCCCTGACTACTGGGTCAACTGTTAGAGGTGTGCTATCAATACGATAGTTACCAGTGGTGGGTGACTCAAAGTATAGTATTGTGCATTTCTTGGTATATAGTGTTACTCCATGGCTCTGACACCAGTTGTATGTTGTGTCAGCCCCTCCTGGAGAACATTTGTGTCAGTGTGAGATTCAATAACAGCTCTTAATTTGCAATCATCTGCAAATTTAGATAGCCAGAGACAACTGACACTGGCCTTGACTTCAGTCAAGTAAATGCCTAAATGGAACAGTCCGACAAATGATTCACAGGGGAGTTCACTTGTGACTGGACTGTTTGAAGAGGTGGACTCCCAGTGCTAACTTCCTGGGTCCTGTCTGTGAGCCACTTTGCTATCCACAGGCTGACATACTAGTTTATACCTAACCTTTTGAATTTGTCAACAATACCTGTTGCAGGTATAGTGTCACATGCCTTGTTAGGCCATGGTAGGCAGTGTGAACCATTTTCCCTCATCCATTGCTTTGGTTACCTTCTCAAATAGGTCAAACAGGTTGGTAGGCATGATCTGCCCTTGACAAAACAAAACTGACTTTGGTCCAGTGTTTGGGGGTGTACTACATCTCTAGTGATCATCTCCATGATAATTATTTTCATGGCTTTCGTGAAGAAAATGAAAACACTGTCATCTATGTTAGCATGCCTGGCAGGTGATTTGTGCATATACTCAGAGTAACTAGTATTGCATGCCAGCATAACTAATTGTGAAAATGTAAATAAGTTTTAAATGCTGAGTATTTCCCTGTTTAAAAAGAATGTTTAAAGAATCTGTCAATATTTTGATGCATTTATAATTGTGCATGTTTCAGAGGGAGATTCTAAAGTACTGTGGAGAATCAGCTGAACAGTAGATGATGTCATTAGAATGTTCCTGTTTGCTAGATGACTATTTGAATAGCTGATTGACAAGAAAATAACTTTTTCAAACAGCTGTTATTTTTAAAAATAAGACAGTTGAGACTGTTAAGCTGTGCAGTTAGTCAAGTACTGAGCAGTTAGTCAAGTAGTGATCAGTTTGTGAAGAGCTGCAGTCAGTTACAGTACTGTGCAGTGATACCCAAAGAAAAGAGAACTCTCCAAAAATTGTAAGCCTGCCTTTGCCTTGCTGCTGTGTGCTAGATTAGATCAGGACTGTATTCTCTAGTTAATTTAGGAATGTTTAGTTATTCAGACAGAGTTTTTCTAGAATGATGGACCTCTATCCTACAGTTTAATTTTACATTTCTGGTGATTGAATTCTGGTGTTTATTGAAAACTATTGATTTGCATTCTTGTAATCATTTTACTTATTATTAACATTTTTTTCATTACTTTACACTGTAGCTGGAAATCAGTGTGTTATTTAAAGATTATAGAGTGCTTATAACTATTTCATACTCCCCGGATCACGTTGAAGGCCTGGTCACTTCTGGTCATAGCTATTTTTTATTTTGATATTTTAACTTTCATGATGGGACATCCCTTTAGAAGGGCATGAACACACTCTGATTGGAGGCAGCATTACAGTATTATTTTCTGGAAAAGACAAAGATGGAAATCAGTGTCAGGCTTTCCCAGAAGTGTTTGGATGTATGAGATTTAAATTTACTTTGAGTGTGAGTGTATCAGAGATCTTAAACTGGGACACATTTCTCTAAAGAGTGTAATAAGGAGCTATATTAGGGATGGACAAACGTATACAGTCCAGTCCCAGATAATTGAGTATATTCCTGTTGTGCTCTTAGGGGAAATGGTGAAATATGACTCCTGCTTAAGTGACAGTCTCACACTGGAGTCAGTAGTGAGGACTGAAGCTCCTTAGTTAATGACCCAGGATAGTAAAGGACTTCACATTTAATTGGTGGCAATCTGGTGGAGTATTGGTTGGACATCACATTTATTGGTGCCAGCAGTGTGGGATTTTTTACTGGATCCCAGTAACCTGTGGGTAGTTGTCATTAAGGTGTGCACTCTTGACAGCCACAAGGTAAATATTCAGAATTTCAACCCATGACAGTTTTATTTATTTTTTAGTTCGATAGTCAGGGATAGCAGGCAAGGATGTCAGCAGAAGATTTTAGCAAGCTGACAAAGATCCGGATGGCTAAGGGGTGTGAAGCCAGAGAATTGGTGCATGCCAGCCTGACCAAGGAAGCAATGATTTCAGCCTTGGTTGCAGCCACAGCTCAGACCAGGTGTTCAGAGGATGCCCAGTTTGGTGTTGGTGATGAGCAACCTGCCAAGACAGAACGGTCCACATTTTCTTCAGAGGACCTGAGAATCCATCTGGAGTTAAGAATATTGGAACTGGAGGCTCAGAAAAGCAGCGCCAATGTGAACTGGAGGTGAAATGTCTAGAGACTGAGGAGAAACTGTGCCTGGAGGCTCAATGTCTGAAGGCTGAAGAAAAGGAGAAAATTTGACATTTAGAGGCTGAGGAGATGCAGCACCACCATGAACTGCATGCCAAATGTCTTGAACTGTTATCAGCAGAGAGACTCAGGTGTTTAGAAGCCAAGAACAATAGGAGACAGCATGAGGAAAATGAGAGACAGCACTGGCATGAACTGGAGCTTCTTACTCTTTGAAACTGTGATGGAGATAATGGGGAAGGGAATAACTGGACCCCAGATGCTGTAAAGGTCAACAATTTTTTCCTCAGTACAGGGATGGGGATGACTTTAATAATTGTATTCATATTTTTGAGAGGGTATGTAGACAAAATGATGTTGACTGCGAGCTCTGGGTTCAGCTCCTGATTCCCTTACTCCATGGTAAAGCTGTTCAGACCATGTCAAAATTGTCTGATATAGATTATAAAGTTAAGAACTGTCTTCTAGATTGTTTTAAACTAACACCTGAAGCTTTGTGAATATAGATACAAGGCAGATAAAAATGAACATGATTATATAGCTGACTTAAGTGCTTACTTTCACAGATGGGTGAGTGGGTGTCAGATCACCACTTTTAAGGAAGTAGTGGACATTTTGGTGAGAAGCAAGCCCTCAGTACTTTGTCTGATGACATGAGAGTCTAGTTAACAGACCATGAGTGCAACTCTGCAGAGAAGTTGGAAAGAAAAAGGGATCTCTACTTGGCAAGCATAGCACCACTGCATCAGAAAGAGATACCTAGTGTTGCATGTACATGGACATAAAGGAACCCATGAGGGGCAGTCTAAACCACTCCAACAGAGTACACTAGCAATGGGGGAAACTACTAATCCAAGTGCACAGTTATGGATTAGATGTTTCAGGTGTAACCACGGGGAACACACAACAGTCAAATGTCCATTGAGGCAAGGTAAGAAACAGAGGGTGAGGGAGCCAGCAAATGGTGATGACAAACTGCCATTGGTAAGTTGTTTAGAAATAACTGGGGTGCCAAATTATCACCAAAATTTAGATTCCTATCTTAGTAGATGGTAAACAGATAACTGCTAAGGGGGACACACCTTTTAATATAACCATTGTGAGGCCTGCAGTGATTAGAGAAGAGCAGTACTTGCTTGGGCAGTCTACTCCAGTCAGAACATTGGGAGGGACCCCATTCCAAATACCTTTGTCTAGGGTTCCTCTTAACTTGGCATGTGGAAGAGGAAGCAAGCAAGTAGGTTTGCTTGAGGATATTCCTGTAGATATCCCAATAGATAATGATTTTGATGATGCAGTACCTTGTGTACATGCAGTGACACACCGTTAGGGTTGGAGAAAGGCATGTAGGTCCAGTAGTCTGGGAGAGACCCAGAAAGATCCCATACCTGAAGCTGGAACTGATGTGGCGGCTGTTACAGAGCAGGTGCAATCTGGTAGCAGTAAGTCTGAATGTAAGCCACAGCTGCTGGTGGGTCCTGATGTTCCCTTGGACATGGTGATTGTGAGGCTGGAGGAGAGAGGTGGTACCCAGAGTGACAACGAGGTGCAGCTGTCACAAGTGACTAGGCTTCCTGTGGAAAGGGAGCTTGTGTTTGAGAATATTCCTGGAGATATTCTGATATTGAATGACTGTGATGATGCATTGCCCTGTCTGCATGCAGTGACACATAATCAGGCTGGGAGAAATGCATGTAGGTCCAGTAGTCTAGGAGAGAACCAGACAGATTTCTTACCTAAAGCTGGGACTAGTGTGGTGGCTGTTTCATAGAAGTAGCTATCCTATAGCGGTAAGTCTAAAAGTGAGCCATAGCTGCTGGTAGGTACTGATGTTCCTTTGGACACAGTGACTGCAAGGAGGCAGGTGAGTGATAGTACTCAGAGTGACAGTGAGGTACAGCTGTAGGAACATACTAGGCTTCCTGCAGAAGGGGAACTTGGGAGCATTGTAAATGTACAGTTGAGACAGGCAGTACAAAGCTTGAGTGAGATGTTTACAGAAGCACCTGAGGCTCAAGGAAGATGAGAGTCTGTATACGGGAACAAAGGTTGGTTGTATAAAGGGTGGACTCCTGAGGGAGGGCTGGAAGGTGAGGTAATGCAGCAGTTATTAGAGCTAAGAGACTACTATCAGCCACTTCTAGATAAAGTCCCTGATATTCATTTTGCAGGTGATATTCATGTAGAAAAGGTGGCAAGTGCTTTGCTAGAAATTTTCAGCAGAGTAGGTTTTCCACAGGAAATACTGACTGATCTCAGTGCCAACTTCATGTCAGACCTGCCGACTTGTTTGTAGAAGTGTTGTGAGGAGAAACTTTTAAGGACCACCCCCTAACATGCCAAGACTAATGGTCTTGTGGAGAGGTTAAACTCTACATTGAAGATTATGCTATGCACATTTGCAGACCAACATGTTAGGGAGGTCTTGGATAGATTAAGTAGGGCAAGAGTAACCATTAAACCCAGTAAGTGTCACGTTGGTATGGCAGATGTCACTTACTTAGGACATAGAGTGGTAAGTGGTAAAATTAGGCCAGAACCTGTCAAAGTGAAAGCTATTCAAACATGGCCAGTTCCTGTTACAAATAAACAAGTGAGATAGTTTCTAGGGACAGTGGGGTACTATAAGAAATTTGTGCCTAATTACAGTACCATAACTGCATCCCTTACTGACTTAACTAGGAAGAATAAACCGTACAAGGTAGTGTGGACCATAGATTCTGAACAGGCATTCCAAAAACTTAATGAGATTTTGGAAGGACCCCCTTTGTTAGCAAGCCCAGATTACAATAAAGAATTTATTGTACAGGGAGATGCTTCAAATTGTGAGGTGGATGCTGTGCTCACCCAAGTTTCCTCATCAGGAGAAAAACGCTGCAGTGGGGTTAATAATGGCAATGCAAATAGATTGTCCAGGAGAGGAGTGGGTAGATATTCCAAGGTAGACCCATTTTTCTCAAGTGTCAATTTTCAAGGGTCACTTGAAAAATCATGTTTGAGTCATAAGGGGGGGGTGTGAAGAAAATTAAAACACTGTCATCTGTTAGCATGTCTGGCAGGAGATTTATGCATATTCTCAGATTAATTTTGTTGTATGTCAGCATGCCTACTTGTAAAAATGTAAATAAGTTTTAAATGGTGAATATGTCCCTGTTTAAACAGAATGTTTAAAGAATCTGTCAGTGTTTTGACAAATTTCTAATTTCAAATGTTTGAGAGGGAGATTCTAAAGTACTGTGGAGAATCAGCTGAACAGTAGGTGATGTCATTAGAATGTTCCTGGTTACTAGGTGATTATTTGAACAGCTAATTGACAGGAAAAAGTACTTTTTCAAGCAGCTGTTATTTTTAAAAATAAGACAGGTGAGTCTGTTAAGCTGTGCAGTTAGTCAAGTATTGAGCAGACAGTCAAGTAGTGAACAGTTTGTGAAGAATAGCAGTTTGTGAAGAGCTGCAGTTACAGTGCTGTGTAGTGATATCTGAAGAAAAGAGAAGTCACCAAAAATTGTAAGCTTTTCTTTGCCTTGCTGTTATGTGTTAGATTAGATAAGCACAGTATTCTCTGGTTAGGGTAGGAAAGTTTAGTTATTCAGATAGAGTTTTTCTAGAATGATGGACTTCTATCCTACAGTTTAATTTTTACATTTCTGGTGATAGAATTCTGTTTTTTGTTGAAAGCTATTGATTTACATTCTTGTAATCACTTTACTTATTATTAATTTTTTTTCATTACTTTACATTAAATGCGTGGAAGGCATAATAACCTTGCACTGTTGGTGTGCTCTTCACAGCTTTAAGTCATGTGTCAGGAACCGCACAGACAACTTCCAAGATAAGTATAGTCAAGGAAGGTATGTTGCAGGTCATGTACTCCCACATGGACTACAACTGAGTCATATCACAGGAAGTTACTAGGCTAATGGCCCTAGGGCCCTTACAAGCCTAGCCAAGTTCTACCCTTATTTCCATGATCAGCAGCAATTGCTCCAGTCCATGAGGGACACAGGTGGAAGCCCCAGGGTGACTTTATGGGTACATATTCAATCATCCACATTGTGTTTGAAGGGGGCCAATGAGCTGCCCTGTTGGCATGAAGTGGGAGTCCATTCCAAAAGTGTGGTAATGTCTGGAAGACAAATCTGACTCTCCGACATGTTCTGTTACTGTCATATACCAGGTTAAGGTCTTTAGAGTGAGTAACCCATGTAGCATTTGATTTGCAGATATGCAGCATTTCCAATAAAGCATGGTCAAATATTGCCTTACATGCAAGGCATAGATTGCCTCTGAGTAGTCTGTATGAAACAGAATAAAATGACAGTGATTTCTGAAGATCTACATAGGACAGGTGCTGAAGATCTTAAATTATCCTTGTGAGGAACCTTTGTGGTCTCTCCAATTGCTGCAGATGCTTGGAAAGGTGCATACCAAAAGGGCCGTTGTATTCCATTATTGGCTTGATGAGGGGAGAGTACAGTGAGGTTATAACTTCTTTCATTTTCTAGATGCAATGGCCTTACTTATGAGATGAGCAATATAAAATGCCCTTCTTACCACTGTGAAGACATGTTGATCAAAGGTAAGCTTACTGTCCACCTGTGTGCCCACGTTTCTCACCAGTGAGTGCATACTTAGGACTTTGTTACTGATGTGGTAGCTAGCAAGAACATCTCACATACTTAGAGGGATGATAATACATTTTTCTGAACTGAGGTTAAGGCCATGACTTTGGCATCAATCATTTTTGTGTGTAAGACCCTCTTGTAGGATACTGACATCATTTGGAGATACTATGACCACTCCCAGTTTGCAGTCAGCAACAAATTTTGTCAACCACAGACCTTTAGTTTTAGCTTGTACTTTGGAGAACTAAGTTCCAAACAGTAAAGGTGCCAGGACAGATCCCTGTGGAACACCACTGGTTACAGGTCTGCTGTTGGAGGTGGATTCCCCTCTTTTGACTATATGGGTTCTATTAGTGAGCCGGTTAATGACCACTCTAATGATATAATGGTTGATACCAAGCTGTGTGAGTTTGTCAATGAAGTCTGAGTGGGGGATAGTGTCAAACACCTTGGCTAAGTCTGGGTAGGCGCTATGCACAGATTTGCCCTCGTCCAGGGCCTTGGTGACTGTCTCAAAGAAGTCCACAATGTTTCACAGACATTATCTCCCTTTGACAAATCCAACCTGAGTAGGGACAAGTGTTTGGAGATTACCTATATCTTTGTAGTTAAGGTCCATGATGATCCTTTCCATGGCCTTGTAGATAAGACTAGTCAGGCTAATAGGTCTATAGTTCCCAGAGTCAGTGGAAGCATCACCTTTTTGTACATGAATAATGGTGGCCATTTTCCATTCATCTGGGACGAAGTTAGTGCCTAGACTATGACTGAAAAGAGTACCCAATGCTGTTGTTAATTCTTGTTGGAGCCCATGTAGGATGCAGCCCATAGATGCTGTGTTTTTGACTTTAAAGAGGGCATTTATGACTTGCTCTTTAGAGATACAAGATAGGGGACAGGTGGTAGAGATGTCAAAGGATACATGTGGCAGTGACAGAGGAGTGAAGTTTACATAGAATCTGTCAGCTAACAGGTTAGTTATATCCACAGGCTCAGTATATGTGGTATCATTAACTACCAGTTCAGCAAAAATCTGGGCCTGTCCTTTTAGGTAACAGATGTAACTAAAGAACATCTTAGGGTTGTCCTTAGTTGAGGAATCTAATTTGGATTCATACTTTGCCTTTGAGGACCTCAAAAAAATCTTATTGGCTTGTTTAAGCTGCAGAGGAAGTGTTTTCATTTTAGGGCTCAATCCCTCTTACTCTTAGACAGCAATTTTTTCTTCTTATTGTAAAGGCTGTTAATAGCAGTTGCCCACCATGCAGGTTTGCTCTTCCTTGTGGAGCTTGTTTTGGTCCTATCAGATACAGCCAAGTCAATGCAGTTAAACAGGTGTTTGTATAAAGCATTAGTGTAGACCCCAGTATAGTTGTCAGTCCCATCTGAGGAGGGAGGTGCAGTACGACTACTTATACCATCCCGTAAGAGATTCAATGTGCTTTGGAGAAGTGTTTTAGTTTCCTTACTGTTGCAGGGGGTGGTGTGATAGTTACTTCGAATGAGACTGATTTGTTGTCAGATATATCACTAGGGAAGACCTCACAGTGGGGGTGCTAGAGTGTCTCCCCATATTGGTAAGCATCAGATCCAGGATGTTGGCACCCATTATGGGGGTGTCAACCAGCAGGTCCAATGCATTGGAGTTATCAAAGTTGATGAACCTTTGGGAAAGTGAGTTACAGCATGAGTAATTTACCCGGTCAATGGCTGGTTAGTTAAAGTTGCCCAAAACCAGGGTGTTTGGATGTATCTTGATAGACTCAAGTATATCCAAATAGGCAGAGTGGGTGTCCTGATTCACCGACAGGGTCCTGTAGCTGGCAATGACTTGAATAGGTGTCCTACCAACAGTTAATTGTACCTGAAGTATCTCCAGAGAATCCTAGTGTTTAACCAATCTGGAGGTGTATTTATCTGTAATAAATATCGATATACCACCTCCTTTTGTTTTCATGTCTTCAGTTTGTGGTCTGAACATGTGGAAGGAGATGTAACCCGATATGGTTGGGGTGCTCTCCACAGCTTTGAACCAGGTCTCCATGACTTCACAAGTGTATAAGTCTTCCAAGGTGAGGACTGCCTCCAATGAGTGCAGTTTCATGTTAAGACACCTAGCATTTAGCAGCATAACCTTGAGGTTGTTTTTATAGGGAGTTTTCATGCCTGGAATTTTGTACTTGAGACACCGCCTAAAAAAGGGCACTATGGGGGTGGCAAGAGCCTTGGCCACTAGCTGAAATCCCAGGGGTGACAGATAAAGACCATCTCTGGCAAAGCATCAAGGTCTGTCAATCATGTCATCTCATGCTTTTAGATACTGTATCCCCTTAGAATAACACCAGAATCTAAGGTAACTATTGAGGTCAATCATTTTCTGTTTGTATTGAGGTATCATCCTAGGTGAAGGTAAAATGCTGCTTAAGGCTAGGGACATACATGCCTGAAATACATAGTCCAAGAGTTCAGTCATGTCTCTCTTCGTATAGTCCAAAGAAGTATGTCTCAAGTCATTCACACCAACATGGACTTTGACAGAGTCACAACAATACCTGTTTTTGGGATATGTGACTGCATGATTGATATGGCAGATCCTGGCACCTGAAAGACAGCTGACCATGACCTTCATCTTATACAGCCTGGTGAAAGGGACATCTGTGAGTCTCACAATGGAATCGCCTATGACTATGTTTCTTTTAGTGTTTTGCCTTAAGGTGCAGGAATTATTATTTGTGTTGTGCTCTGCAGTGGACATATTTTGCGTAGCATGCTTATGTTTGTGTTTGGGAGGTGTCTTGTTAATTTGTTTGTTTCTGGTGAGGACCTCCACATATGTAGGTATGTTTGATGTGGGTTTTGGTGAAGTGAGAGGTGAGGTGTGCATGGTGACAGCCTACTCATTGTCATATGTACTGATTGGTGTGTGAGAGAGCATGTATTCCAGGGTGTTAATATAGTTGCATCTCTGACATGATGAGTTAGTGCTACCTGTGATGCAATGACATGAGTTCATGCATAATGTGGCAGATCCTAGCCCCTGATAAGCAAATGACCGTGCCTTTCTCCTTACTCAGCTTGGTGAGAGGGCCATCAATGCGTCTCACAATGGAGTCTGCAATTACCAGAATGTTGGATTGTGTGTTGGCTTGCCTTATGAGCTTATAGGTTGAGCCTCCATGAGATGTAGCTCTATGTGTTGATATGTGTGCTGTTTTTATAGAGTGCATTTGGGGCTGCTGAGGATATTTATCATCTGCACTTTGTGAGGCCTTTGTGATTTATGAAGGTTATATTTCAGTGCCTCAGCATATGTCTGCTTTGAATTGTGTGATGATTGCACTGTGTGTATTACTGAGTACCTTGCTGACATTAGGAGTACTGTCATTTCAGAGCTTTGCCTCCAGTGACATTGTATAAATACATCTTTCACATACCATATCAGTTTGTTTGAGAATGAACTGGTGGTCGGTAAATATGAGGCAGTTTCTACATTGCCTCAGGATGCCCATATCCACCAAGGTGGTAACGGTTACAGTGAGAAAGTTCATATCCATGGAAACAGATCCTTTTGATTGATTAAACAGTTGCATTGAGAATATCAATCAATGTCACAAGTAGCTGTTTTGCAACTATGGAGACAGTGGTTGCCACTGGAGGCTAGTTGTCCTGTGTGCAACTTGGTATTGGAGTAAATTCCATCATGCTTTCCCAGGAGAAGTGTCAGTCAAAGTGTCTGAGTCTGTACAGAGCAATGCCAAACACTGGAGGTGAAACTGATACATACACCCTGAAAAGTTAAGGATGGAGTGTTTAGGCAGTTATTCTGAAGTTAGAAACAAATCAAGCAGTGCTTACTGAAAACAAAGAATTACCTTGTGAAGAATGCTGAAAAGAGGGGAGATGCATGAATGACTACTGCCTGGCTACTATTGCTGCTGGTCTCACCACAACCACACTCTGCTTGGACACAATGCTCCTTTTCTTTTCCTTGCACCAGAAGCAAAATGTTAGCACCAATCCCAAGATAAGAACAGGCCACAGCCTGGTTGTTGATAAACACACTATTCCAAGATGATGCAAGGGCCTGTAGGCTTGTTGTAGCCTTTTCCAGGTAGATGCCTTGAATAGCAACCAGACCAATCAGTTCAGGTTTGTATGTATTATGCCTTGGGTTCAGAGGTTCCTAGGATTTGGCTAGGATTCTGACCTGATGGTGATTAGGAGCATAGCTGCTGCATCACAATATAATGTTAAATGCCAGATGGCAAAGATGTCCAAGGTTGGTTTATCAAGGGCCACAGTGGCAGTGATCCATGTTAGGTAACAGTTTCACAGCAATTCATGCAGCCTGCCCTTCACCAGTTCATAAGTTCATAGGTGTGTACTAGGCTAATGATCCTGGAGCCTTTACAAGTCTAGCCCATAAGGTTACCCTGGCATCGTGCCACCTGACCTTAGTTTCCAGTGCCTCTGTTGAGTAAAGCCACTGGAGTGATCCCCGGGGTAAATTTTCTATTTCTCATCCACTCATCAAGATTTTTCTTGAAGAGGGCCAGTAAGGTGCTTTGTTTGACATGTATGGGAAGTCTAATTCATAGCATGGGTAGTGTCTGGGTTATGAACATGTCCCTCCAGCATGTTCTGTTGATTGTGGTAATGAGGTTCAGGTCTCTGGAGCATGTAGTGCGGAGGGATTGGGATTTCTTTAGAAGTAGCATTTCTAAGAGAGCTAGGTCAGACATGGCTTTGCAAGTCAAGCAGAGATCGCCTCTAAGTAGGTGGTATGAGACAGACAATAGTTGGAGTTTTTTGAGTCTGTCCATCTAGGACAAGTGTTTATGGCCTAGGATCCTCTTTGTGAGGTACTTTTGCAGCCTCTCCAGTTGTTGCAGGTGTCTAGTGAGGTACATGCCAAATGGGGCATTGTACTTGATGATTGGCCTAATGAGGGAAGAGTAGAGGGGGACAATGACCTCTTTCTTCCTGGATGCAAAACCCTTAGTAATGAGATGTGCCACATAGAAGGACTTTCTGACCACAGTGGCAATGTGGTGGTCAAAAGAGAGGTTGCTGTCAACTTGTGTTCCCAGATCTCTTATAATGACTTCTGCATTCAGTGGACTACCATCATTGTGGTATTTCAAGAGAACTGGGTTTTTCCAAAGGAGATAATGACACATTTTTTGGCATTGAGCTTAAGGCCATGGTTCTGACATCAGTCGTTGGTCTCAGTGAGGCCTTTCTGTAGGATATCAACATCACTTGGGGAGTTAATAATGGCTCCCAACTTGCAATTGTCTGTGAACTTTGTCAGCCAAAGTCCCTTCATGTTGGCCTGGACTTCAGAGAAGTCGATACCAAACAAGAGAAGACCCAGGACTGATCCCTGTGGGACTCCATTCATGACTGGCCAGCAATCTGACTTGGAGTCAGCTACTTTCATACTGTGGGTTCTATCTGTGAGCCAGATTACAACCCACCTAGTGATAGAGGGGTTGATGCCCATCTTAGTGAGTTTTTCTATGATTCCTGAGTGGGGAATGGTATCAAAGGCCTTGGCCAGATGAAGGGAGGCTGTATGAACCACCTTGCTTTCATCCACAGCTCTGGTGACTGACTCAAAGAGGTCAACCAATTTGAGCAGGCATGATCTACCCTTCACTAAACCAAATTGTGTGGGATCTAGAATTTCGAGATTCCCTATATCCTTGTTTATTAGGTCCATGATGATGCATTCCATAGCTTTGCATATCAGACTTTTCAGGCTAATGGGGTGATAGTTCCCAGGGTCTGTAGTCACTCCTCCTTTGTGAAGAAGGATTACTATAGCAGTGCACCATTTGGTAGGGACAAAGCCTGAGGTGAGGGTGTGATTGAACAGGGCACACAGGTGAGGTGCCAGTTCACTCTGTAGTTCATGTATAATACAGCCAGGGATATTGTTAGGTCCCATGGAAGCTGTATTCTTGGCCTTGGACAGTGCTGTTTTAACCTGTGCAGCAGTAATACTGTGTGTCTGGCAATCTACTGGTATTATGATTGGTTCTTTGGGGGGGTAAAGTTGGCACTGAATCTGTCGGCCAGTATATTGGCAATATATGTTGGCTCGGTATAGAAGGTACCATTGTGCAGTAGCTCAGAGCAAATCTTGGTATTGCCATGGAGATTCTTTACATATCTATAGAAGGCCTTGTGGTTGTCTTTACTATCTGCTGCAATTCTGTTTTCATAGCTAGCTTTAGAGGATTTGATGAGGGATCTCAACTTTTTGTTGAGGCTGATAAAGGCGTTTTTCCAGTCTTGGGACTTCACCTTATTCCACATCAGTTTCCTCCTTCTGTTGTAGAGTTTGTTTATGGCAGGTGACCACCACATTGGCTTCCTTTTTTGGAGAAGAGCATCTTGGTTCTTTTGGGTATGGTGAGATCCATGCATTTGTGTATGTGTTCATACAGTGCATTGGTGTATGATTCGGTGGTCATGCAACTATTCTCCATTTGCATGGGTGTTGTGAAGTTAGCCACCTCTGTTTTTAGGTGCCTAAAGCTAGCTTTGGAGAAGTTTTTCATGATGGTTACCTTTGCAGGGGTGGGGGGTGGAAGGGATGTGGATTTCCAAGGTGATTAGTTTGTGGTCAGATTTAACCAGGGAGGAGTTGACTATTAGTGTAGAGCAATGGTCGCCCATGCTAGTAATGACCAAGTTAAGGATGCTGCTACCTCTAGTGGGGGTAAGAACAAGCTGGTTCAGGGCATTGGAATTAATGAATTCCAGGAAACGTTGGGCAGGTGTATTGGTACATTAGTAGCTTTCCCAGTTAATGGAGGGGTAGTTGAAGTCGCCCAGTATGAGAGTGTTAGGTTGGACCCTAATATTTTCCAGGGTGCTTAGGAATGTGGACTGTGTGTCTTGGGACATAGTTGGGGACCTATAACAGGCTACGACCTGAATCGCTGTCTTACCCAAGGTTAGCTGCACCTAAAATATCTCTGATGCGTTATGTTTGGCTACCATTTGGGAGGTGTGCACATCCTTTATGGATATGGAAACACCACCACCTTTGGAGCTTCGGTCCAAGTTCTCGGGCTGAAAGGTGTGGAATGAGTTATAGCCTGGTAGTGCAGGAGTGGTTTCTGCTGCCTTGAACCAGGTCTCTGTTACTGCACAAATGTCAATGTTCTCCATTTTAAGGAGTGCTTCGAGCGAGTGCATTTTGAGATTTAGACTTCTAGCATTGAGCAACATGACCCTCGGATTGCATTTGTTTGTAGCTGTTATGGTGGTAATTTGGTCTTTGGAAAACTGCCTAAAAAAGGCACTATAGGGGTGGCAAGAGCCTCAGCCAGTATCAGGAAGCCAAGGAATGACAGATGCAGGCAATCTCTGTAAAGCATCAAGGTGTGTCAATCATGTCATCCCAGGCAGACAGATACTGGATCCCCTTAGAATCACACCAGAAACTTAGCCAATTGTTGAAATCAATCATTTTCTGCTTGTACTGTGGTATCATTCTGGGTGATGGTAGGATGCTGATCAGGGTTAAGGTAATACCCGCCTGGGCTACATAATCAGAGAGCTCCTCCATGTCTCTTTTCAATGTAGTCCAGGGAGGTATGTCTCAGGTCATTCACACCCACATGTACAATGCCAGAGTCATATTTGTACCTGATATTGAGGAACCAAGGTGCGTTCATTATGTGGTGGATCCTGGCACCAGACAGGCAGCTGACTGTTACTTTCTCCTTATTCAACCTAGTGAGTGGGACATCAATGTGCCTCACTATTGAGTCACCTATGACTAGAGTGCTTGGCATGCTGTTTTTCCTTAGGGGCTTTGGTTGAGTGGCACACTGTTTAGGAGAGTTATGTATCTCATGATTAGTGTTGAGTTATGGTGGTCAAGTGCATTTCTGCCTTGGAGGTCTCTGCTGCTTGGGTAGATTTTTATTGAGAGCCTCCATGAAGTTGGGTGTGTGGTTTGTGTTTTTATGTGAAGGCAGTGCTGGTGTGTGCTCTGGAGGGCTATGTGTTCCATGTGGTGTGGTACAAGTGTTGACCTTCTCCTCTTGACCAGATATTCCGGTCTTGGCTGGAGAGTGCGTGGCTTCCAAGTCTGAGTGTTGGGAGGTAAGAGGAGAGGGTTGTCAGTGTACATGAGGCAGTTGCTACATTGCCTCAGGATGCCCAAGTTCACCAGGTTAATAGGAGAAACCACAGGGAACTAACCTTTAGACATGCCTGGAGGGGTGGGCATTAATAATAAGTACTGGAGCTGTTTCCTTGTAGAATTGGTGCTGGTAGCATTTTTGTGTGCTACAATAATTGCTGCAAGAAGTCTGGTATGGTAAAGTGCTAGACTAATAAGCTAGTAAAAGTGCAGGAGAGGAGAGAACTAGCAGATCTAAGGGAAATTTTGAAGAGCAGACTTTGGCACCTCCTAGAAGCTTACAAACAGTCCTGGAGAAGCAAATCTGTATCTGGACTAGACAAGTTACAGGAAAGGTGGGAAACAAGCGCAAACATGGGCTTTAAAACCAGAAAGTTGAAAGAGATGGAAAAACTGCCCAAATGGCCAATAAACTACAAATTCTGGGCCAGAAACCACTCCTTTTGTGGTAGATGGGCTACCTAGTGCTAACTTCTCCCACTGATAAGCTAGAAGGCTTCCCTCCAGCACAGAAAGGGGGCTCAGAAACTTACATACAGTCCTAGATACAGCAAATCTGTATCTGGACTAGACTAGTTACAGGAATGGCGGGAAAAGTGCAAATGCAGGCTTTTAGACCAGAAAGTTGAAAGAGATGGAAAAAACGGCCCAAACGGCCAATAAGCTACAATTTCTGGGCCAAAAACCACTCCTCTTGTGGTAGATAGGCTACCTAGTGCTTACCACTCCCACTGATAAGCTAAAAGGCTTCCCTCAACACAGAAAGGCTTGGGGGCCTCAGAAGCTTACAAACAGTCCTGAATACAGCAAAATTATCTGGACTAGACTAGCTACAGAAAAGGCAGGAAACAAGCACAAATATGGGCTTTTAGACCAGAAAGTTGAAAGAGATGGGAAAACTGCCCGAACAACCAATAAAGCACAATTTCTGGGCCAGAAACCTCTCTTGTGGTAGATAGGCTACCTAGTGCTTACCGCTCCCACTGATAAGCTAGAAGGCTTCCCTCCAATACAGAAAGGCTTGGGGGGGGTCAGAAGCTTACAAACAGTCCTGGATACAGCAAATCTGTATCTGGACTAGCCTAGTTGCAGGAAAGGCAGGAAACAAGCTTAGAATTTTTTTTACAGAAAAGCAAATAAAACAGCACTAAAGCAATTCAAGTGCAGTGCAAGCTAGCACACTTGAGTGTGTAGCAATATTAAAGCAAGTACACTTTAAATAAATGCAATTTATTCAAACTGTATTCTGAACTGAATTCAATTGTTTTATTCAACTCTGAACAGTTGAAAAATGCCAAAATATATACTTATCAGCTGAGAAGCACTCTCAGTCAGAACACAAGGAGATTCTAGCAAAGTTTTTTTTTCTGTGTGACATGGATGTGAGGCCTATTGTAGAGGGGTCCTCACCTTTGGGAGATGTTACTGTATCTCCAGCATGTCCTAGGTATGTCATACTGTACATATAGATTCCCAGAACACAAAACTGTAGTCCCGCATTATTTCATACAACATCCATTTGCTGTCTGGGTGTTGACAGAAACTGTAGTCTTGCAAGGCCAAAGTACTTACTGCAAAGTTGAACAAGTTTTCTGTCTATGCACAGACATTCAGATCTTCACTGCAAAGAGTGTCAACAGAGATTCTGTTTGAAGTTGTGAATCCCATGGTTGTAGTAGCATGACCCTTATTTTGTTGGAGATGTAGATTGTCGCATTTGTAAGTATGTTATTACGACCCTGCCTAATAACAGGATTATGGTTCAGGAAAGTGCCATATGCTTAGAAATGGAGGATACTCAATTCACCATGTTATGCCACACTTTCAGGTACTGTTTTACCTTAGAATGGCACCATAAAGGTAATAACATTTTACATTTAAGCATCTGTCAGGCCACTGCTTAGCCATGGCCTGTTGTGATGTATACACAAGCAATAATCTATAGCTAATGGCATTAGCAGTGTCTTCTGAAGAGATGTAGAAAGCATCCCCACCCTCTACTCCTAGTCCACACAAATACAAAGTGTGAGTGATGCAACTATATTAAGAAATTTGAGCCCATGCTCTGTCACACACCAGTCAGTACATATGGCAATGAGTGAGTTGCCAGCCTGCACACCTCAACTCCTACTCCACCCAAACCCACATCACACATACCTACATATGCAGAGGTCATTACCAGAAACATACCTAAACACCAGAGACCACCAAAACACAAACACTAGCACAGTACACATAATACTTCATCTGAAGAACACATTATACATAATAGCTCACAAAACAGTGTCTCCCCAGTCAAACCCATAAGGCAAAATACAAAATCAAACATATTAGTCATAGGCTATTCCATAATGCAGCATACTGATGTCCCTCTCACCAGACTGGATAAGGAAATGGTCATGGCCAGCTGTCTGCCAGGTGCCAGGATATGCCATATCACACATACACTCAAGTCTCTCAACAATAGGTACTGTTATGACTCCGTCATAGTCCATGTTGGTGTGAATGACTTGAGATGTACCTCTCTAGACTATATAGAGAGAGACATGACTGAACTTTCGGACAATGTGTCTCAGGCAGTTATGTCCCTAGCCTTAAGCAGCATTTTACCTTCACTTAGGATGATGCCTCAATACAAACAGAAAATGATTGGCCTCCATAATTACCTTAGTTTCTGATGTCTTTCTAAGGGGATACAATATCTGTCAGCCTGGGATGACATGATCAACAGACATCGATGCTTTGCCAGAGATGGCCTTCATCTGTCATCCCTGGGATTTTGGCTAGTGGCCAAGGCTCTTGCCACCCCCATTGTGCCCTTTTTAAATGATGTCACAAGGACAGAATTCCCAATGTAAAAACCCCATCTAAAAACAACTTCAAGGTTATGCTGCTAAATGCTAGGAGTCTCAGCATGAAATTGCACTCACTGAAAGCTGTCCTCATCTTGGAAGAGGCACATATTTGTGCAGTCACAGAGACCTGGTTCAAGGCTGTGGAGAGCACTCCAGCCATATGAGGTTACATCTCCTTCCACATGTTCATCTAAATGATGTCAAAATTTTAAACAAATGATTGGTGCCAAAGTCATTGCCTTAAACTCAATGCAAAAAAAAAATGTATTATCATTCCTTTCTGTAAAAGGAATGTTCCTGCTAACTACCACCTCAATAGTAACACCTTAAGTACACACTCAGTGGTGAGAGACCTGTGCAGACAGGTTGACAGCTATCTTACCTTTGACCACCATGTCTCCACAGTGGTAAGAAGAGCATTCTCTCTTGCTTATATCATAGGTAAGGACATTGTCTCCAGAAACATAAGTTATAACCTCCCTGTAATCTTTCCTCATCAGGCTAGTAATTGACTGTAAAGTTCCTTTTGGTTTGTACCTTTCCAAGCACCTGCAGCAAATGGAGAGACCACAAAGGTTCCTCACAAGGAAAATTCAAGGTCTTCAGCATCAGTCTCATGGGAATCATCTGAAATCACTGTCACTTTATTCTGTTTCATACAGATTACTCAGAGGTGATCTCTGCTTTGCGTACAAGGTAATCTCTGACCCTGCTTTATTGGAAATTTGGCATATCCATAAGTCGAATGGTACATAGATTACTCACTCTAAAGACCTTAAACTGGTATGTGACATTAATAAAACCCACTGGAGGGGCACATTGTTCTCTCAGAGGTTACCATATCTTTGGAACAGACTCCCACTTCATGTCAAACAGAGCACCTCGATGATCCCCTTCAAACACAATCTGGATGATTGTATGGGTGCCCATAAATTTACCATGGGGGTTCCACATCTGTCCCACTTTGACAAGGGCAATAGGTGCTGATCGTGGAAATAAGGGTAAGAACTTGGCTAGGATTGCAAGGACCCTAGGGCCATTAGCCTAGTAACTTCCTATGATCCTATGATCTCATAGGCTGATGTAAAATGCTGTGACTAACATCCAGACACACCAAGTTGACTGCAGTGACAATAGTAACAGTACCTATCTACACTTGCATAACACTGCATATCCCAAATAGACACCAAGTTGGCTGCAGTGAGAATAGTACTACTACCTATCCATTTTTACTGAACACTGCACAATGTATCGCATGCACCACTGCTCAAGTCTGACATTAACTTGGATTTAGGCAATCTTATGGTGGATGACATCAGCAGGCCTTGTGGAGGGCAAGAATTTGGAGGCCTGCATCACCTGAAAGTCCCAAAACAGTGCAAAACCATGCCATTTTGGGATTCGCACTTGTTCTGTAGGGAGATGCATATGCCCACACAAACATGCACACATACATGTACATACCAAGTGGGCTGTAATGAAATTAGAACCCCTACCTATCTAATTTTATACTACAGATCACAGTACTTAATGCATATGACATGGTTTAAGCCTGACATTAACATGGCTTTAGGTAATCTAATGGTAGATGACAATCAGCAGGACTTGTGGAGGACAAGAGTTAGGAGGCCTGCATCAACTACAAGGCCAAAAAGTGCAAACCCATGCCAGTTTGGAAGTCAGTGTGGGATTTACTCTTTGGGGAGATACACACACACATGCACACACGCACACGCACATGCACACTCACACACACACACACACACACACACACACACACACACACACACACACACACACACACATATACACGCCAAGCAGGCTGGAGTGAGATTGAACCTCTACCTATCTAGTCTTCCACATTACAGATCACAGTACTTAACACATGCACCATAGCTCAAATCTGCTTTGTAAATGACTGCAAGTGAACTAATCCTAGAGGATATAAACAAACCCTGTGTTGAACAGCTTGGGAGGCCCGCAGAGTCACATTGTTTCTTACTGTCATCTGCAATTAGTAGCCTAGCAGTCAGAAAACTATTTTGTAGCCTTGCTATGTGACAAGAGTATCCGTTTTGGGCATATGCATTTGTTTGCATTTTTTTGGGCAAGCCTGTGGCAAAACTCAATTAGCCATGTCAATGAGTGAGCACACAACATAATACAGTACACAATTTGTTCAGTTGTTGATGTATGTGTGGTGAAATCCAGCAGATACAGGGGCTGTAGTGAATGTGAGTGTTGTTGCTGCCATAGAAACAAACATATGGCTTCACAATATATGTACATATTCATACACTGTGCCATACATTTTCAAGGTTTCCACATGCTGTCTTAGGGAGACATGGTATGACTCACCACTGTCCAGATGTTTGCAGCAAGTACACAGGTTTAACTTATATTTATGTGTGTTTCACACTAAAATGTGCTTTGCTGTAAAATGTGTATCATTTACACATGACATGAGAGAAGACTGCATGCCCAAAGACATATGCAGCATTGTTTTTTCAGAAATTCCCGATTCTCCTGAAACAGAGAGACATGCAGCAAAGATACTGATTTTGAGCAGAGATCAGACGAGACAAAAAATATCAACATGATGGTACAGGAGGCAGACTTTGTTATGAATTTATCTAGCCATGTGCTGACAGAAATGGAGAGTAAAATCTTAAATAAAGGTGTAACATTTATTCCAGCAATGCCTTCACGCTTCAGCAAGTTTGTATTTGATATTAAATATTTTGCAAGGAATGTAGCACTGAAACAAATATTCAACTACAGCCAAGACACAAATGTCAACAGTGTGAATCAAGGGAATAAATTAAAAAAAAATGAGTTTGATGGAATCCCTGTTACATCCATTATTGGAAGCATTTGTTAAGACATGCAAGGAAGATGTTTTTAAACTAAGGAAGGAGAACAACCACAGTGGTTTTTATAATCTAACCAAAGAAGAAAGAGAAGCTATGCAAGGATTAATGAATAATACAGATATTATAATAAGACCAGCAGACAAGGGTGGTACTATTGTTGTTATGGATAGAGAATGGTATGAATCCAACATGTTAGCACTACTTAGTGATTTTACAACTTATAAATCCATACGGAACTATGAATTGAATAAGATTGTGTTAAATATTGAACGTGTCATATATCATCTAATGATCACACATGTTGTTATTCAAGAGCTATATGACTATTTTCAAGTGAAAGATCCTGTCATACCTGTAATGAAAGGACTACCTAAAATCCATAAGGCACAGACAGCCCTCCCAATGTGACCGATAGTATCTGGAGCTGGATGGGCCACTGAGCCCTTATCAAGTTATTCTGAACAAAAACTAAAAAAAGCACTGGAAAAAAGTGGAGACTGTACTGTGAAATACAGAAGATTTTTTTATCTGGTTTAGCAACTTATTGTGGAATGAATCCAATACATTCAGATGTGCAAATAGTAACTATGAATGTGAGGAGTCTCTTCATGGCTATACCAAATGGCTATGGAATAGAGTCAGTTAGGAAGTTCCTTAATATGACCAATGGATATACTAATGTAGAAATTATGCAAGTATGTTCTCTGCTGGAAATTATATTAGAAAATAATGTCCTCATGTATAATGATCAATACTTTATACAAAAATGGGGAGTGGCCATGGGCACATCATATGCCAATTCATACTCAAATATAGTTATGGCTCAATGGGAGCTAGAATTTGTGTTAACAGACAGTAATGAATGGAGGAATAAACTTATATATTACAAGAGATTTATGGCTGACATCTTCCTATTATGGAATGGTGAAGAACTATCCAGCTTTAATGACTGCATGAAGAGGACCACAGATTTTTTGGATTTTAGCTCTAAAAGTGAGATTAATTTCTTGGATGTAAACATTCTGAGAAAAGCAGATGGATTCTTTGAAACAAGGACATTTAGGAAAGAATGCTGGAAAAATCATACTTTACATCAGTCGAGCATGCATCCAAGACATGCATTTCCACAGTTAGTCAAAAGCAAACTGTTGAGGCAGTCTAGACTTAACACAGAGGACAATATCTATCAAGAGAAGATATTGGAAATGAAACATGTACCGAGTAGTAAAGGATATAAGAGAAAAGAATTGGATGACATGACCATAGAGGTACAACAACAGAAAAGTACAAAAACAAAGCCATACTACTTCACAAATTCACAAAAAGTCAGTAATCCCAAGAGGAGAAATGAAACATCGAATATGAGATGTACAATAACATACAGTCAAGATGTTAAACAAATTTGCAATATAATGAGGAAGAACTGGCAGATATTAACAGCAGATGAGTCTATAAAAAGAATAGTGGGAGAAACACCTACTTTCTGTTATAAAAACAAAATGAACTTAAAACAAATTTTATGTAATGATGGGAATAGAAAACATAAAAATACCTTGACACATAGACAAGGCACTTTCAAATGTGGTCACTGTAAAGCATGTTCATATATAATGCAGAATCAATATTTGTAGCACCCTGTTACACAAAAGATGTATTATTTGAGGACATATGCTGATTGTGGGACTCAAAACTTGGTTTATGTAGCATCATGCACGAAATGCACCTGCTTCTATGTTGGAAAGATGAAATGCCATTTTAGAACTAGAATTTTTTTACATCTAAGAGATATCAGAAGTAGAACATCAACAAATGCACTGAGCAAACATATAATGACAAATAATAGCCATTTGTTCCTGTTTATGGCACTTCAAGTGATGCACTATGGTGCAAGAAAAGGCAATCTGAAAGATATCACTGAATTTGAAGAGACTAAATGGATAGCAGATTTGAGGGCTGATAAAAATCCAGGCTTAAATGAGATTGTTCCTTTAAAGCCGGTACTGAGAAGGCATCGCCTAAGAAGATGAGTTCCACAGGGCACTCCCACTATAAATGAAGTTAATGAATGAATGTTTATAGATCTGATGAAGGCCTAAGGCTGAAAGCACTCATCTTTTTATTTAATTTTAACCTTTTACTTGCTTAATAAAATACTCCACTGTGGAATCACTTTCTTGTTTTATCCTTGGTTATAATACAAAGTTATTGGAGAAATATTTGAGCTTGATTATTATCCCCAGAGGGCTTTGGGTCAACAAGTTACCAGCTCTTGACTTCTCTGAAGATGAATCAGAACATTTGGAAGAGTGGAAACATGTTTCCATGTAATGTACTCTTAAATGGCTCAAAATTCTGGTGAAGAGAAATGTGAAACAGCGTGAGAAAATTCAGCAGAGTATTGTTCAGCTTCAGGACACATTGGCTAAGGAGGTATCTGAACAACTGTTTATGGACACTAGGAGAGGTATTAAAATTCAGTTGAATAATGTAGAGAAAGAGGTGATTGAATGTAAAAAGAAAAAACTTAACTGTGACATTTCTGACTTTAAAAATGACTTAGTGGTCCTATGGCAAAGAAAACCTCATCGGGGGCAGTCCTCGACTAGAGCCACAAGTGATAGGTCCTTCACATCTTGTGATTCTTCAGCTTCTTCCTCATCACAAATTGTGCTGAATAGGAATTCAGCAATTAGGAAATTTGGCACTAGAGCAACAAAAAGATTTTTAGCAGTCAGACAAAGGCAGAGGTTGGAAAAATCCTGGAGGGAAGAGGAGCTAATTTTACTTTGAGAGTGCTGCAGGTGAACTTTTGTTCTACTATTTATTCTTCATGGACTTTATGAAGTAAGTGCAGTGTGACGCAGGAGCAATTGGACATTATTAGTTCGTCTAACTTGGTGATTACTGATGAAGTCAAATGTATCCTACTTTAGTGGATATTATTTTTGTCATCAAATGTTTTTGCAGAAAACTATCCTAGAGTTTTCTTTAAGACTAAAAACATGTTTGCTGATGTGATTGATGCTGATGAATCTTTGCTGAATTTTCCAATACATGAAAATGAATTTTTTTTATATCTTTTTGGACAATGATGTATTTAATAATGATGCTGGGGAGTTTTGTGGCAGCAGCACATTTCACACAGGATATGGAAAGCTTTCTGTACCAAATTTTCCTGAAATTAACTTGTTTATGCCTCCTGAATATTCTACTGTGGCTCAAAGTTTTGAGAAAGTATTATGTAAGATGGCAGAAGTTGAGTTTCATAGTTTCATGAGTTCAATAAAATGTTATAATTTAACCAAACATGAATGATCAGTGTTGAATGAACCTAGAAACAATGAGATTAACATGATTTTCAGCCAGGCTGATAAAGGAAGAAATTGGGTTATTTTTTCTAAAAAAATATGATAAAATGTTTTTTTGATTTATTGGTGGAAGCAGATTATGACAAGTTATCAGGCAACCCTCTGAAACAGTTTAATGCTTTGGTACGAGAGATTCTGGAAAAAGGTGAAAGGCTGTTTTTTTTTCTGGTAGTGATGTAAGGAAGCTTTATATTAAGTATCAGAAATATCCTATTTTTTATGCCATCCCCAAGGTGCATAAAAATCTCAGGAACCCCCCTGGGAGACCTACTGTGGTAGGGGTGGGTTCTTTTTTGCTGAATGTGGGTAGTTTTGGGGATTTTCATTTAAAGGACTATTTGCTGAAGGTTTCCTCTCACATTAAGAGTACTGCTGATTTATGTCAGGAAGTGAGGAAAGTACGATGGTCAGATGATTTTTATTGGGCCACTGTGGATATCACAGCTTTATATATGAGCATTAAGTGAAGATGGGAGTTTGAGGCAGCTATGAAAATGTTGGGGGAAAGTCCATGTACAGCTTATTTAGTTGAGTTGCTAATCTTTTGCCTTACACACAATTGTGTTAAGTTTGGTAAGCAAAATTATTTACAGAAGGAAGGCACAGCTATGGGGGCTTTTTTGCCCCCTAGTTATGCCATTATTTTTGTTTGTTTTTTTTGAAAATAGGTATATGTATCCAACAGAATTTTTTGCTAAGAAGGTGGTTTGGTTTAAACGTTACATTGATGATTTAATTTTTTTCTGTAAAGGTAAGCCCTTTGAATTTTCTAATTTGTGGAGCAAATGAATGATAATGAGTGTGGTTTGGAATTTACCTTCTCAGTGAATAAATCATGCATCCAGTTTTTGGATGTGGAACTGTTGATTGGAGAAAATAAGTTGGTGGAGTTTAGGCCCTATAGAAAAGTAACAGCAGTTAATAATTTCTTGCATGTGAATAGTATACATCCTCCACATTTAATGGAATCATTGCCCTTTGGGCAATTTAAAAGAATTTATATTAACACCTCAGATAGTAGGTGGCTAGAAGGGGAGATTATGAAGGTTGAACAGGGGTTATTTGAGAGGGGCTACCCTCAGAATATTTTGAGGAAAGCTAAAGAAAAGTTGTTGGGTAATGACATTGATATGTGTGGATGCAGATTTAGAGGTATTGGCCTTATTAATAGTTTGAGGGCAAATGTACATAAAGGAGAAATATTTTTTGTAACTAAAATTTCACCCTTTTCCTCAGATATTAAGGAGGTTGGTCAATGATTTATGGCCAGTTGTTAATTGTGATGAGCAGTTGAAGGAATTATTTCCAGGTAAGGTTACGTTTTCTTGTGGGAAGTTCTTGAATTTGAAGGAATTGTTAAATTCTAAAATGGCTATGAGGGTCTCTGCTGTACTACGGTCTTTCCCTGTGGGGGATGTAAGGTTTGTGTAAGAATAAGGAACATTTCACATAAAAAAAATCAGTTGGAAAGTTGTTCCATTCTTTGTATAGCTTTTCATGCTCTTCTTGTGGGGTGGTATATGCTATGGGATGTGGTTGCACTCCTATAAAATGGTATATAGGGTAAATAAAACAAATGGCGAACATCAGAATTCTTGAGCATTTAGGGCACATTAGAAATAGAAATCTGGAGAGTCCAGTTGCTGAACATTTTGATAAAGTTCACGGGGGATCTGATGCTAGTTTTTTTCTTCAGTATCCTGGCAAGACCATATCTTGCCGGGGGGAGATTTTACTGCTAGTCTCCTTAGGATGGAAAGGACATGTATTCTTAATTATAGCACTTTACAGCCTAAAGGGATGAATTTAGAAGTGAATTTGAACATTTAAATGTGAAATATTTAAAAATGTATTATTTATTCATATAATGTTTTCAGTTTTACAGTGTACATTTGGCATTTTGGGGGTGGTTTAATTGTCTGCTTTTTTGTTAGTCAGTGTTAATTAATTAATTGTGAATACATCATATGATTGGAACAGCATTGTAATATATTGAGTGTGGTGGAGGCTTAAGTTATTCCTTGAAAACATCTATCCAAGGTACCAGAAGCACCAGTAAAAAAAAGAGATTTCACTCATGGCTGTTGGCTCCATTGTGTTTTTTCATGTGGAGTTACTGTTATGGCAGTTACAAGGGAACACTGCTGTTTTGAGGGGTGGGGAAGAAAAAAACACATTTTGCTAGGATACACACTAGTCTGACTATCATTTAACCTCACATTCTAAGATCTCCCTTGAATGGTGTACTGTACCAGTAATCTTTTGCAGTAGAACTGCATATATATTCCATACATGAGGCCTACCTATTGCAAATGTTGACACGACAATGGAATGGGCATCTGTAGTCCCATGTGGATGTAATTTCTGTCCAAATAGCCCATTATAGTTACTTGCATAATGTACCAGATCCATAGCTACAATGACATATCATAATAATCCACTAGACTACTGTATAGGTTATGGACGTACTTTGCAAATGCAGCAGCTGACACAACTGTAGTTCAGGGCTGACTCTCTCTGATGCAAGCAGTACACAGCCAATACATGGATAGGTACAGAATGTGTGAGTTGGCTAGCATCAATTTTAATATGTGTATGTGACTAGGAGTAAGGTGTTAGCCCCTAGGTCCCTATGTTGTCAGTGAATGTGGTATGCATTGCATCTTAGCCAAAGCCAGGGCATACAGAGCATGTGTACTTCTGTCAACAGGGACATCAGCAGGAGGTTCCTCCTCCAAATCCTCCTGTGACTGTGGCTGTGGAGACCTAGGCACTGGTAGGGGGTTGTGCATCCCTTCCTTTTGCTGATCCTGCTGCAGCTGCTTCCACAGGATCAGATTGTGTAGCATCGCACATACTGTGAATATCTGTGAACACGTGGCTGAAGTATACTGCAGGGTTCCACCAGACATATCGAGGCACCAGAACCCTGATTTCAGAAGCCCAAACACAAGCTGTATGATGTCCTTAGTTTATGCATGTGCATCATTATGGTGTTCTTCTTTTGGTGTTTGTACATTTCTCATGGATGTCATCATCTATGGTTTCAAGGAGTAGCCAGCATCCCCCAGTAAATGGGCCTGTGGAATGCCCCCCCCCAGCAAACATCTGGTACAGCTGTGATGTGTTACAGATATGGGAGTTGTGATAACTGCCAGGGTTGCCACCACACATATTCATGATAATCACCTGGGCATTGCACACAACATGGCAGTTGATGGAGTGGTATCCTTTGCTGTTAACGTAGATTCTACCCTGGTCACCAGGTGGTGCTATGATGTGCCCATGAGTGCAATCTATGGCACCCAGTACTTCAGGGTAGTGTGATACACAGTAGAAGTGTTGCATATTGCTAGCCCTCACCTCAGGAGGAAAAGGGAAGGGATATGTGCTCACTGGCATGTGGGAGCATAGCATCCAGGAATTGGTAGATTATCCTGGATGCAGATGCCTGTGACATCCCCACCATGTCTCCAGTTGGTCTTTGAAAAGTACCTGTAGCTAATATCCTAAGGGCTACACATACCTTAGTTTCCACTGGGATGGGTTGCCCTCTGTTAGCTCTGAGTTGAGGGTGGCAGAGCTCACTGAGTTATTGTAATATGTCCCCTCTACCCTATAGTGCTCTACAAACTCCAGCTCATGTAACTCTTGGAAGGTTACCCTGAGCCTGAAAACTCTTCTCCTCCTCCTTGGCCTAGGCCTATTGTCAGCAGCACCAGCAGCACTGACTTCAGCATCTAGCACATACAGATGTAGAATAGCTGCAGCAGCCTCTAGAATTATCTCAGTTAAAATTTCCAGGTCTCTACTCCAATGGTTCAGAGTACTGAAGGAAAATCAGAATGTAGGGTGTATGCATACTTTATACAGTTGTGGTGTAAGTCCATCATGTGGGATTGGCTAATTGTCATGCAGTTTACCTGCTTAAGATATAATTGACGTGATTTAAAGGATCTACTTTATCGTGTGACATAGCGCTATGCACAACACTGAGTGAGCAGCATAGCTTATACAAAACTATATATTATTAATTGAATATATCTGGTTTTCATTCATAGCTGGCTACATCATGACTAACGTGGGTGGTCTGGTCACATGAACATGCTAAGCTATGCTCAAACCATTTACAGGAAGCTGCCCACTGCACAAATACGTGCACTAAGCAAAAAAATCCTAAAAGTAAAATGACACCCCCCCCCAGATTTCATACACATTCAGTGGGAATACAAACATCATGTAGGAGCCGACATGATATGAATATGCGGACATGACATGTTCCCAATATGAATTCAACAAATCCAGGGCATTTACCACTCATTTGCATAATGTTCATGCTGGCAGCCTGGAAACTACATGGTTCAAAGCTGTGTAAGCTGGATAACAGCATGAATGCACCATTGTACAGACCTGACACAAGGTCTTACAGTATATTTGTCTGAAGTGCATTATAAGTGTTATTTTACAATTTTTTTATGTTAAGCATTTTGTGCAATGTGGCACATAGCACAAACATGCAGAAATTATATTAAAAACATTATTAATTTCACATAATCCCTACTATTTTCAGACATCCACAATATATGTTTTGCTTATTTATGCATGTGATCTTAACTTTTCAGGGAATTATGTCCATATTTGTGGACTTTTACATCCCCTTCTTTCAGTGTAGACTGCTGTGCATGGAAAATTTCTACATACACTACTGACATGGACACTTAGTCCACACAGGTGCAGTACATCTTGCTGGATCACTCCACTTGGCTAATTTGCATGAAATTCAGCTACTTAAGCCAAATTTTGCATTGCATGGAAGTTTCCCTGTTTTCACGTGCATGCACACCGCTACACAGGATTTACTGAATCTAAAACTATTCGTGCCTGTGTACACATCATGGCACAATGCACACACAGCAAAAATTTGTGTTAGCTTTACTGAATTCCCCTGTATGACTTTTTCCTTTTTAAGTTTTTTATGGATACATTCAGGCCAATAAAGCCAAAGCCCACTATTAGAAACTAAAAATGGAGTTTTTCACCATTTTGGATTTTGGTCATTTGTTTTTTTTTTTGGTTTTGTTCTTTTGGAACATCGACTTTCAGGAAGTCAATGTTTCATAGCAGAACCTCATTAAATTCATCATATGATTATTTAGAATATTTTACATCAATACATTGAGCCTGAAAGCATTTAACTCATATGGTGCTTCTTCCTACCTTAGTCAAGTGACAAGCTTTTTTGGAAAAGCTTAGTACTTAAGAAAAAAGTGTCATGCTTCCATTAAATTGGCAGCAATGAGAGTAGTAACGTTGTTAGCATAGTCTGCCTGTATTTGTTTTAACTCAGAAAGTTATATATATATATATATATATATATATATATATATATATATATATATACACACACTATAGAAGTGTATACCCTATCTTATATCTTATTTGTGTTACTACATGTATTTAAACTGCATTCAGAAAAAAATATATATCTGTAGTGGATTGTATATTCCCTTAATATCAACAAACTACATAAAATGAAAAGCAGCTAAGATGAACAATATTAATAACAAAATAATAATGCATTAATTTATATACTTTTAGGTCCTACAGAAAGAAAATATAATTTCCATCCTTGACCAAGCAAACTACATTGATAAAGCATCGCGGAACATTATCATGGAAATTATGAATAAAACCTCTGCCTTATTTGTCATGGCAATGCGGCCAGTTTCTTTTGGAACTCCATGCTATGAAATAATTGAAAACCTTAAAGTCAGTTAAAAACATTATATATGAAACTGAAGAAGGTGGACTAAGTTGCAGTTAAAGAATTAGCACACAATGTTCTTGGTGTTGTTCAGACTCCAAAACTACTGGAGATGTAAGTATAAAAGTCTGTTACTAAACTACAGTTTACACAAATATAGCATCCTAAACATACCCTAAACATATCGACTGAGTGTCATTACTTTTATGAATTCTATGTTTGTTAATGCCAAATTAGTACAGGGAACACATACACATGGAAATGTTATCTTCTTCTTCTTTCGGCTTTTCCCGGTTAGGGGTCGCCACAGAAGATCACCTGTCCGCTCATGATTGGCAGTGGAGTTTTACGGTGTCAAGTTGCCAGCCCGGCGCCCAACTATCCACAGAAGGCACACACATGCACACACTCACACCTAGGGCCAATTCAGAGTGTCCAATCCACCTACTGCATGTCTTTGGGATGTGGGAGGAAACCGGAGCACCCGGAGGAAATCCACGCGACCACAGGGAGGACATGCAGACTCCACACAGAAAGCACCCCAGCTGAGAAACGAACCAGAGAACCTCTTGCTGTGAGGCGGCAACACTAACCGCTGTGCCACCATAGCCGCCCACACATGGAAATGTTATCAAAAATAGTATATGATGTGCTTATGTATTTATTCAAATTTATTACTGGGAACAGCCACCTGGGAAAATCATATTGTCAGTGCAGTCTGGGCAGAAATTGTCCAACATTATTAGGACACAGCTGATACAGTAGGGTTACCATCTGTCTTTTACACAGGACAGTCCCTATTTATAAAGCTGTGTCCTATAAAAAAATATGAAAAATGGCAAATGTTCTGAGAAATTTTATGACAAAAAAAAAATCTTCCCTTAGTTTCAGCTAATAAAGCAGTTATTTTGTATTGGAAATAACACTGCGTTATATTAAAACAACATATATAACTCTATTTCTACAAGAATGAGCTTTCATTTTAACAAAAAAGGTGAATCCCACCTCTTTTCACTCACTATGAGTATGAATTGTCTTGCAAAATCTCATTTTTCCAGAAAAAAAGTTTCTCACTTTGGGTATCTGAAAAGGTAGCAACCCTACTGACGCAGCAATGATCAAATGCATACAGTAATGATTTGGAAGAAATTATAATTAAAATAATTAAGAAGAAATTACAGTTAGAAATCTGATAAGCTGGTGTGAAGATAATAAAACCTTATATAAAACATATTTTTATTATTATCTTTCTACCGGATAATGAAATGTTGCTTTAATATTACAGTTAAAGGTGTGTTTACATCAGTCCTTTAAATTTGTTTAATAGTACACATAATAAAAAAAATAGAAAAAAGTATGTTCACATATTGACACAGACAGAAGCGTGTATAGAGAAAAAAATGCTGTTTTAGAAAATTAACCTGTAAAGATACCATTTAACCCAATAAAGTTCCGTTGTGTCATTAAGTATATTTTTAGAGTGGAGCCCATCCTGCCTTTTGTTTGTGATAGATACAATTACTGTAAAATAAAGAGCATGTCAACATATATAATTGGTTATAATCATGTTAGTATTTCAATTATAAAAAGTGTGAACGTTTAACACATTGACAATGGAAATGAACAAGGTAAACTACTTTGTCAAACAGTTTTATTGATTTCATGTAGTGACTGCTGCTCTGGTTTTGAATACTGAATGATAGAGCATGTGTTTTCCTCTCTTGATTTCTTATTCTGTGCATAAATGTTTGTCTTTTATTTTTATGGTAATTTATATCAATTTATACTTAAACTAGTTTTTATACTACAATACCATAGGAATCAATGGAGCATTATGTTTCTTCTCTTAGATCATGTTTAATTAAAGAAACTTTCCTATTTGCTTAAAATAGTCTATAAAGTTTATAAAAGTCCTTCATCACCAGAACTATACTTGTGAGATATGCATATGATAAAGAAAAACACAAAAAAAAAAATAATAATAATAACAATAATAATAATGACTTCAACTAAACTAAAAAAACTTGCCCAAAGCAGATTATAACCTCTTGTGGTATGGTATAAATAGCTTCACTGCACCTCCTACCTCAGATGGAACTGGCAACTATGCAGAGCTCTGCACCAATGCTTTATACAAACATCTGCATAGCTGCATTGATTCAGCCATACCTATTAGGAGCAGAACAAGCTCCTCAAGGAAGAGTAAACCTGCCTGGTGGACAACTGCCATTAACAGACTTTACAATGTGAGAAAGAAATTGCTGTGTAAGAGTAAGAGGGAGCGAGCCCTCCTAAACTGAAAGCACTCCCCTCCTCAGCTTAAACAAGCAAATAAGACTTCTTGTAAAGTCATCCAAAGCAAACTAAGCATCCAAATTAGCTTCCTTAACAAAGGACAACCACAAGGCATTCTAAAGTTACATCCGTAACCTAAAAGGAAAGGCCCAGATTTGTGCTGAACTGGTAGTTAATGATACAACATATACTGAGCCTGTGGACATAACTAAGCTGTTGGCCGACAGGTTCTGTGAAAACTTCACTCTCCTGTCCCCACTACATGTACCCTATGACATTCCTACCACCTGTTCCCTACCTTGTAACTCTAAAGAGCAAATCGTAAATACCCTCTCTAAGGCCAAGAACACAGCATCTATGGGGCCTGATAAAATTAGTGAGTCATTTTGTTAGTGAGTTGGTTTCTTAATTAATAAAGTTTGGATTAATAAAGTTTGGATTAGTGGGTTGGCCTTAATAAACTGCTCTTAAATTATATTTTTAATTTGTCTCTAGCTTTTAAGTTTCAGTTCCAAGGTAGCACAGTCTAAGTTTACACTATGATGTAAAGGGAGAAGGAGGACTTGGTTAAAGGAATGAGTTTAATGCTTTTATTGCTCTTAACAGAACCACCCTCTGTAACTACTCTCTTGCTCCAAATAACCTGATTATATATAAATTAATAAATGTCTTTAATGCTTTTCATTATACTCAACTCAGATTGCTTGTTTGTGTGTTTCAATAAAGGATATTCCATTTTTAACTTAACTGTGAACTACCTACTAGTTTATTATTTAGAAGTACGTATTTTAAAGTTCAAATTTTATTAGTGAGCATGGTCTGTAATATTCAAGGAGTGAACTTCACACCCTCCACACTGTGAAGTTTCTGCTTTGTTTAAACATTGATAATACAAAACAATAAAAATATAACTGAGCCATTTATAAATATTGTTAGAAATGTATTCATATGGAGTATAACAGGTTATTTATTGAATGAAAAACACCAATATATCCTCTTTCCATTTATGAATCAAATTCTTATATTGTTCAAAAACTCATTAACCAAAATTATTTATGTAAAGATCTATCAATAATATTATTCCCAATAGCTTACGAGTGGATGTCTAATATCTTCTAATACCAAAAAAATGATAGATTTGAAGGAGAATGGGCTTATACATTGGTATCAATTCTTGTCAAGAAACAAAATACATTCTGCAGACTATTTAATTGCAAAATATAGCATACAAAATAATAGTTGGTTAGACTTGCAAACATGTAAAGAATTTATACAAGATAAAATCAAAGTAACATTCAATACCAAAATATTCAAATTGCCAAAATTCTAAACCTTCTATCTAATATTAATAACAAATCATCTAATAATATTTCTTAATTATCAATCATTTACAAAATCCTAAGTATTGAATTTGCCTTTTCTGATAGCTCATTCTGGTCATACTCTACTAAAATTAATAAAGAAGATTTTTTGGATAATAATAAAAAAGTAATATTGAAATCAGCAGTGAAAACATCTTCTTCATACTGGAAAATATTTACATGAACATTTATACATAGCAATTTTCTCATACCTCAAAAGATAGCAGCTATATATAAATTAGAAAACACAAGATGTGAGATAGACAGTAATGCTGATTGGCAACATATGATAATTGGTTGTAAAACAGTTCTTTCATTTTGGACTGACTTCAGAAACTTTTGTAGAGCTTTGTGGTCAGATAAGTATAACATCTCAGATTCTCTTATATTATTTAATGCACCTATACCAGAAATGATTCCAGTATCACAAACACCTCTTCTTTGGAGTATTTTAGTAATTGCTGGAAAAATCATTACAAAAGATTGGAAAATGAAGACTACTATCTCATTCAATAATAAATTTATTTGCAAAATCAGTATGCAATAATGAAACACTATAAGAATGAGAACTAAAATGTGACACATAAATTATTAGCTTGAGAAAATTACAAAGCTTATTAGAAAAGTATTAAGTATATTAGAAATGCTTTGAATTTTGTTATGGACTTTGTAAATAGTATGTACATAGTTTCATGAGACTGTTAATTAATAATTGTGTAAATGATTATTGTTTTGTGTTAAGGTCAAATAAATAGTTAAAAAAATGCCAAAACATTTTTATTTTAGCTGATGGCTTCTGTATGTCGTAACTGAATTAAGTCTGCTATAAAAATTAATATCTTTTACCAATATTAGTGTTTGTTCCACAGAAAGATAGAGCCTCATCCATAGCTACAGTTACCCTTCAATAATTTCTTGTATTGTATGTTCAGATTTTCATTTTCTCCAGCTGAGACAAATACATTGCCTGGTAGCAAATCTCTTTAGTCTCCTAATTGATTGGATATTTCTCTTTAAAATCTAGCATTGGGTTACAGTAGCGGCCAGCAGAATTAATTTATATGTACGAATATCATATCCAGAAGCTACTGAGAACTGCATCAGAGTTGTCCAAATCGAGTGTACCACTGTGAAGAGATTGAAGAGCTGATAATCAAATCATGACCAAAAAAGTCACATTTCCATTCATCCATTTTTGTACTACTCCTGATGGGGCAAGAGAATCTATTAGCCTTATGGATAATGTGGTCATTGTGAAGATACTTGACATTAGTAGACAACCCTGTCATACACCTGTGCACTTTAAGTCACCATGAAGGTCCTAGCAACCTAGCACCAAGAATAACTGTGACAGATGTAATAGATGTCAAAGGCATTTTCTCCATATTTTGACAGAGTTGTATGAGGAGAGTTGCTTTCATACTGAGAGACCAAATCATGTGGTATAATTACAGAGTTATTCCAGGTGTGTGTTCCCTCTACAAAATCACACTGAACATTAGGCATAATTACAAGAAGGTTTGGTATAATTCTGCATGCCTACATGTCTAAATATAATGTATAGTCAATGTTTAGGAGTGAAATGGCTTTACATATGTCAGCCAAAAACACAGGTGGATTAGCAGGCCTGTAAATAAACTAAGGTCTTTAGTGGTGTAATCCCTTATCATTAAATGAGATTTCATTCTGTAATAGTAATAGTCACTGCACCTGTAAATGCCAGAGCTGTTACTTAGCTATTGCTTAGCATTATGTAAAAGTATGCATCTCTATATCTTCAGTAGATGTAATTTAGATTTAGAGATTTACAAGTGCATTAAGTACTGTTTCTATGGATTCCACCTGTGCAACAAATGCAAACATTTACTTTGACTTTTTATATCGCTGCTTCTCAAAACAGCAAAGGGAGGAACTCAGAAGTTAGGGAGATGCAGACTTTTACACAATGCTAAGAGCCGTGGCATTTGTGAGCACTCATAAATAACTAAGTACATTTTTGCACTTCCTTACAAAAGTTTCACTTCTAACACGTGTGCCGAGCATGCACATAATTTTTTTTTCTTCTGAGTAGCACCAGTTCATGGATCTCCACAGGGCATTTGATGACCTTGCCACAGTTTTGGGACATGGTTTGCAAAAGCAAGAATACTCAGCCATAAAATGTATACGGAGCAATATGTTTTCCATAAGCATGCTATGTCTGAACAAGACGTACGAAGCAATGTATGGTACGACTGACTGACTGACTGTAATCACAATGATTTACCAGAGAATCCAAACTACTGAGAGGGGTAGGTTGAAGACATGAGGTAACATCAGGGGTAGTCTACAAAATAAGGAAATGTTGAGAGGTTTATTTCATATTTTTCAGTTGCCGATGGTAGGGCAGTGCACTTCTGAAATGAATGCATATAACCACATTTATGGTCACCACTGAAGCTTTTGTTGTTGCTATTTAACTTTAGCCAGCTGCAGGTCACTAATGCAAAAAGTAGCTGACTAAAGATAAATAGCAACAGCAAATGCTTCAATGTTGACTGTAAATGTGGTTGTATGCATTCTTTTGAGAAGTGCACTACTTTCTGATGAGGAGACTTTTTCTTTATTTTACACTCCATGATTTACCAGGAAATCATATATTTTGTGAGGGGCAGGGTGGACATATGAGGCAAAATTGACAACATACTGCAAAACATGTATAAAGCAGAGTACATTTATTGAGCACATAGGGTACTGAAACAGATCCATCACAAAGAGGCATATAGACAGCTTTAACTTTTATAGACTTTAGAGTTCTAAAAAAAAACCCTTAGTTTGATTGCTGACAGTCTGACTTTCATCTAGATGCTTTACAAAAAAAAAAAAAAAATAGGGAGAACTGAAATGAAAAGAACTGGAGAAAAAGATGCAGAGAAAATGTTGGCAATCTTAAGACATGGAGAGATAAATGTCATTAAAGCAGCTACGCCTCCCAAGCTAATATTCCTATAATTAACCTGAAGTGGAAAATAACTAAACTCTCAGTGCATGTGGTATACAACTGTATGCTTGTTTCAGGCATACTGCCTTCAATGAGTAGTTATTCCTGTGTGTAGAACAGTGCCACCATCCAGCGGAGTGTCACTTCCATTAATCTTTTCGTTTCACTCCGAACTTGCACAACTGTGCCTAAAGAAGTTTACTTCAAAAATTCAGTGCAATGAATTGTTCTTCTTCTTCTTCTTTCGGCTTTTCCCAGTTAGGGGTCACCACAGCGGAACTCCGGTCCGCTAATGATTGGCAGTAGATTTTTACGGTGCCAAGGTGCCAGCTCAATGCCCAACCTTCAACGAAGCCACGCCCATTTACGCATGTCTTTCGAACAGCACTCAACAGCGGGGAGGACATGCAGACTAAACACAGAAGGTGCTCCAGCTGATAATCAAATGGGAGAACCTGTTGCTGTGAGGTGACAACGCTACCGCTGCACCACCGTGGCTTCAGTACAATGAATTGTACTATATTTATTAAACGATCTCAAGTTTCAGAGTTGTTACCTAAAAAATACTAAATCTACGGGCAAATGATTAATATTAGTAGGTGGGATACTTGTCTAACTTGAAATGGAAATATACTTGTGCAATGAAGAAAAAATGGCTACTGCTAGCAGTATTATGTCTATGTAACTTGAAATAGAAACATACTCGTTTATTGACAAAAACAATCTCATAACACTGGTCAGAAGCAAATACATTCATAGTTCGTTTAGTATGAGGAGCAGTATTGCACCTGGTGGATGCCTGTCTGCATATAATATTATATTAAACCTACATTAAGTGCTTGAAAGTCAAAATAATTTGCAAGATGTTAAATAACACAATGAGGATATGTGATAATACTTTTCTTCTTTTGACAGGGGGTCTGCTGAACAAATCTCACATAGAGAAAGAAATGTTTTTCAAAAAAGTAGTAAAAGAAATATACTGTCAAATAGCTGAAGCACAGATGTTCAGAAATATTAAATGTGCTGCAATTGCAATGTGCAGTACATTTTAGAAACTGCAAATACAGATAAACCTGCCTACAAGTGGAATGTGGAATGTATTTTAGATCACACTTCAGAGAGAGTTACTTGGCCAGTAAATCTTTAGATAAGGTCTTGTGCTTACATGTATACATACCGATCTAATTAATTTTTTCTAACTGTAATCTTCATGTATGAGCCAATGATGATTTTTGTGCTTAATGACCCTAAAAATGCAAGCTGGTTTGAATACTACAGAAAACCAGGACTCACAATCGTCATTTTCTTGAGGTCCCTTAAAAATTGTGGTTACCTGATAGCGGTTTCTGATTTGTAGGCAGCGTGTTAATTGATCCCTACTTGTGGGTTTTCAGTGAACAATACAGTCTTTCTTCAGAAAACCATTTTAGTGCTACAGTGCATTTCAACATAAACAATTTCTAGGTTGTGAAAGCTGTAGCTAATCTTGCAGCTTTCAGAATAACAATTTCTATTCCTCTGATCCAGCATATTTAGGCAGAAGGATATGACAGGGTTTCCACTTGTGCAACGGAAGAACTGAAACTGTCAATAATGCACTGAGCAGAGTAATGAATAACTGCCAACAATGGACTGAACAGACTGATTTCTCCAGAGAAGTCATACTGAATTTTATGAGGCTTTCATATAACATATGCGTTGCACACCATTGTAACATTTTTTGATAATGCTAGTAAACTATGGAGGTTAAAATCAGTACAGATATTCATGTTTCTGATAAAGTTAAAATACTTAAAACATTGTCTAAGTCAGGAATATCAGGTGTGAATGATAGTGGAGAATAGGAGTTAGTTACAATTTCTAAGAAAGGATGCAACCACTAAAACAATGCTAAACTTTGGTGGAAAGAAGGTACACAAACACAAACTTTAAAGAAATCAGTCTTTCTTCCACAAAGCAGAAATGAGCAGATTTTCCCTGTTGTACAAGTAGGTTTGAGCATGAAGTACAGAAGTAATAGGCAGGTACTCAATGACAACAAACAGGTGCCCATCTTCTCTAAGGCACAAAATTAGCAGACAGTTGCCGACTCACCAATCATTCAAGAAATATACTGCAGCTAGCCTTGCACTCAGAAGTTTCCCTAGGCACCAGCACTCATTTCTAGCAAAAATTCATAAGACAAAATACTCTTCTTCTCAACAGAAGGAAAAACAATGCTCTCTCAAAATCTCAGTCTCTCTCTTTCTCTTCCTATAAAGTCGAAGATTTTTAAATCTCCTTACTACTGCTCCAACTTGCCTTAACTTGACTTAACCACTTCTCTTCCAGTAGCCATTTCGGGAAATCAGACCATACCAAATCAAACCTAGACCTTCCAAAGCATACTCTGTCTACATTACAGTCCAGCTGTGAATTACATTACACCTCGGGTGACAGCAGAAATATGCTGTCATAACCAGATGTCTGGCAATGACAACGGTTTCTAACTCAGCAGATGCTTCAGTAAGGACAGTCATTTTCAGTTCGGCTTTAAATGGCACATCTACTTGAAAAAAAAAAAGAGAGAGAAAAAAGATGGAAAACAGGAATTCATTGGTCCTCCTATTTATCAGAACATTTGGTCAACAAGCAGAGGACATTACTAATGAAAAGGAGGAAAAAGGCCAAACCAAGATAAAAGACAAATAAATGCTCAGTGCCTCATCCCTTCAGTATTCAACAAATTACCTACATGAATATTATTGTTATACTGGAGAGAGCAGCATACCACTGTCAACATCCACAAAGAGGAAATAACACCATAAGTTATTTTCACTTTATCTATTTATTTATTGAAATTTGTTTATCGAGAAAGTCCAGTTGGATAATTTTATCTGTTTTCAGTGGAGGTCCAGAGAGAAAATCTCCATAAATAAAATAACAGAAAATTCATATGCTTAGTGAAAACTGACATCATATTACAATATACCACAAACACATAGATTAATGGAAATATTAATAACCGTATGGCATGTAGAATAATACACATATACCGCCATTAAAACAAGATAAATACACTATTATGTAGCACCGGAACATGTTGACATGTTATGAGTGCGAGAGTTTATTACTCACTCATATGCCAATAAATGTATAGTTATCCCCTTTGGGAAAAAACATGTACCCGTGAATTACCACATAGGTGGCAGTATACTAAACACCGAAAGTGTGATAAGAGACTTAGGGACACAGGTCAACAGTGGTCTCACCTTTGATAACCACATTGCCACAACAGTCAGGAAATCCTTCTATGTGGCATACCTCATCACTAAGGGCTTTTCATCCAGAAAAAAGAGGTCATTGTCCCACTGTGCTCATCCCTCATTAGACCCATTACAGAATACAATGCTCCATTTGATATGTACCTCTCAAGACATCTGCAACAACTGGAAAGGCTGCAGAAATACCTCACTAAAAGAATTACAGGCCTAAAGCAGATGCCCTACTCTGACCGCCTTAAAAAACTCCAGTTATACTCTGTCACATATCGTCTACTCAGAGGTGATGTCTGCTTAACATACAAGGCCATGTCAAACCCAGAGCTGCTGGACATGCTCCACTTAAAGAAATCCCAATCCCTCAGAGACACACACTCCAGGGATCTAAACCTTGTCATCACAATAAACAAAACATGCTGGAGGGATAGGTTCCTGTCCCAGAGACTCCCCAAACTCTGGAATAGACTGCCCATACATGTCAAGCAGAGTGCCTCTTTGGCCCTCTTCAAAAGGAACCTTGACAATTGGATGGGAGAAAGAAAATTCACCCCGGGAATCACGTCAGTCGTCCTGCTAGACAGGGGTCCAGGGAAGTAAATAGTGTGGGAAGAAATAGCCAGGGAATTGTTATGGCTAGGCTTGTATAGGCCCTAGGGCCGATAGCCTAGTGCCAACCTATAAACCTATGAACCTATAAAGCAAAAGTCAGAGTGGAAAATCTGAACAGTGTATAAGGAGAACAGGAAAAGAGGGAAGAATGAGAAAAGTATTTGTTAGAGCTAATAAGTGGGGTAGATACTGGAGAAAGGAGAACTAATGAGTAAAAACAAGTTCATGAGTAAAGGAAATTAGAGTAAGAATAAGAAATAAAAACAAGGAATGGGAGGCATAGAATGTGTATAGTTATTAAAGGAGAAGTACAGGAAATTTTAGCCAGGAGAGCAGCAGGTTTAAAGTCAAGAGTCAGAGAGGAATTCTTTTAGTAGCAGCTTAAATAAATAAATGTTATGTATTGCCCTGATTAGTCCAGGAATTGAATTTTAGACTTTTGCTACACAGTGTCAGTAAAGATTTTGACCAGTTTTTGTAAAGCTGAAAGTGGCAGTTCATCATGGGCAAAGTGGCCTTGGAAGTTGGTGGTCACAGCTGTGGTGATGATAACTTACTGAGAGTACTTACAGCTGAAGCTGAGCCTTTAACGGGTGGTGGTATTATGTCAGTGGGGGAATGCCATGAGAAGGTGGCAAGTGAAGTGGGGGATCGACAGTTTATTGGAGGTATGGCTCAAGGCCAGGGGAGGTAGGTGGTGACGTTGGCTTAGGGCGAACATTCGGTAGTTTGGGGTTTAGCTCAGATAGTGCAGAGTTGCAGTATGAGGTCAATTCTTATTTTCAGATGTGTTTGGGGGATTGGCTAGCTATACAGGCATTTATTAATGCAGAAGGAGGTGTCTTTTTGAAACCACACATTAATGAAGGAGAAGATCGGGAAAGGGAAACACTGATATTTTCAAATTAACTGTTGCAAAAGGGGTGTTTGCTAGAGGCTGACACAGCAAATAACAAGGATCTGTTAGCCACTTTAGTGGCCTTAGGAAAATGGGGAGTGGGAAGGCTGCATGCCAGGACATGGGAGAATTGGGTGTTACATTTTGTGTACTACATGGTTTGGCTGGAAAAGGACAGTTCGATGACCCTACTACATTTAATGTATTTCTCACAATTTGGGAGGCTCAAAGATTGTGAGCAGTGAATGTATGGCTCCGGTATAACCAGCATTTTCATTAAAGGAAAGCAATTGATCAGTTACTGAGATGGGAGGTTAGGTATCCAGACATTTGGTTAGCCACTATGAAGGTTAATGCTGTGGGAGCCTCCAGATAGGGAAAAGAAGGTAGTGAAGGGTTAGGAGTATGTTGGGCATTCACCTTGGGGTATTGTGCATGAGTGGCTTGCCGTTTTTCACACAGTTGTTACAACTGTGCTGCAGGGCACCCAGCATTTCAGTGTGGTTACCAGAAAGGTAGTTTTGATAGTGCTGATAAATTTTTCTTTCACAGGTGTTTATTTGGTGGGTGTTAAAAATGGGATTGGTGACAGTTTGTCTCATTTTCAGTTTTGCAGGTTCCAGCAGTTAGCTCCAGAGGCAGCAACAGAACCAATTGTGTTGCCAGAGAAGGTGTGGTAGATTGGACTGAAGTGATAAGGCAATTGATTCAGCAGTATTTGGCAGTGCCTACAAGGAAGGCATATGGAAGGGCTTTATCTGAGTTTGACAAATTTGTTTTGCAGCTGCCTGAAGAGGAGGGAATTTGGTCAGAGGAACTCTTATTGCAATATTTAGCCTTGGCATGGATAAAAGGAAAAGCTGTTAAGTCAGTTAAGATGGATTTGCTGCTATCAGCATATTTGCATGGCTGGCAAGGTTACAAGACCTTATGAAATCCTGGGCAGTAACTCATATGTTGAAAGGATGGCGTAGAGTTGCTGGGGAAAGGGCGGATAGGAGATGGCTAGTGATGAGGCAAGCCCTTAGGGTTTTGTTGTGAGGTTTACAGCTGGGGAAGAAGGCTCAGGAGATTATAATATGTGGGTGACACTGGCCATATGATGTACAAAGGTGAATTTAGGGTTTTGGAGTTGTTGTTGTCTCTCATATGGCAAGACATGGTCATCTTTTCAACAGTGGTGGAAGCATGGTTGCATAGTTTCAGAATGGCTCAGTTGGATAGTGGAGAGCAGATTGTTTTGGTAAGGGATGTGAAGGAGTTACTTTACCCTGTGGGGTGAGTCAGAAGGTTGCAGCATTCACATGCTGGGAGTCCACGGGATGTGATTTTTTTGGTCAAAAGGCAGTAGGGTGGTAATAGCTAACCAGTTTGTCTTAATGATGAGGAAGGTATTACAGTGTTTGGGCTTTCGGGGTGATGGGTTTTTGTCAGAAAAATATGTATTAATGTGTGTATCAGTAATATGCTTAGTGCATTTAGAGCTTGAAAAGGGTTAACACATTTATTCTATTTCATACTGCATAAATCTGTACAAACTGCAGATGCTTTCTGACCTTGTATTGTTAGCTAAAATCTTGCTTGTGCCTTGGAAATTTACTGAGAAGCAGATGATTCCTGCTTATGTTAGGAAAATAATGAATAGAACAATACTACTTGTATGAAGCTTAGACAAGAAGTTCCGTTTGTGCTGTGAGAAAATACACAGCTGTAGAATCTATAGATAATTAGGACAAAGCCTGTTTGAAAATATGAACTGCAATCAGCATTTGCATGTATCTGAGTTAGAAGAGTACCTTGAAATGTAACACTGTACAATATAAACCTGTAAACTAATTAGTGCCCACCAAGGCCAGGTTGTTTTCCTCAAAAGTTTCTCACAAATCTAGTCATGTCAGCAGAAAATCTGAGTAACGTCTGCTGTAGAACAATACTGAAAGTTGTGTTTGATTACGTCAGCCATAGAAGGCCATGTCTTGTAAAACAGTACAAGAGTAAGCATACTTCCTGTTAGTAGTTAGACAAATCCTTGTATTTGCATGTTTTTGTCTCCTTGCAGCAAGTAATTAAATATGCCTTAACTGAACCTTACGTGTATTGGTCTTTGAAGTTTTTTCCTTTGACAGATTGGTCCTTCGGACCGGAAACCCTCACTTTGCCTCGGATCAGACAGGCCAGGTGGCTTGAAACCGTACGGGGAAGAAACCACATCGGTTCTTCTTAGTTGAAAAGCCCTCCAACTGAATTGTCGTACAAAAGAGGCCAGACACTTTCTGATCTGTGACTGAAGAACTGGTTTACTCGAACCAGGTGATCAATCACGAAGGTTCAGGTAAGGTGAATCTACTAAACCAAACAAGGAAGCACTCCACCAGCTGAACACCAGAACACTTTATTCGATAATGCCAAGAACAAATCCACAGAAAACGTTAACGCTATTTTAAAAAACACACAGTATGCGTTTTCGTCTCCACAAATGTGTAAGACTTCATCAGACAAACGTAAAATCTCTAATTACATATTATATACTCTCATGTGCTTTCAGTCAACCAATAAAATTCATTATTTTGTAATTTCATTACATAAACCTGCTAAAAAAGGCTCATTAAATAACTAGCTCACAATTAAAACACATTTTGATGTCCTTCATAATGAAATTAAAACTTTTTCACCCTTGTTTAAAATCCAATTTTCCCCAATAAATATAGATTTAAGTTAAAAACATATGTTAAATAAATATTGTATGTATAAATATATAATTATAAGCTGTTAATATTATTGTTTAAAAAAATGTTATTATAAAGTTCCTTTTTTTATATCATATTCAGAAAGATTATGTTAAAATAGCACCATCTGCTGTTCTTAGAGAGCTATTGCTAGTAAATACTAAATTCTAGCTGCTCTCAATTTTAACACAGAGGTTAAAGAAATATGGTCATTAAGACCTGGGCTACTTGTTGCATCTAACAAAATCTGCCACCAAAGCTCTTTGAATTCTAATCTTTCTTCAGAAAGGCCTCCCCTTGTTTCCTTTTTAACCTGATCTAGTACAAAGAAGAAGAATCTAGCATTATTACAATCTAATGTGTGCTTGAATAGAGCATTTGTTTCTTTTTTCTTTGATATTTCATAAATATGTTCGTAAATTCTCTTCTTCAATGCTCTTTCAGTCTTCCCCACATAATATGAATTACATTCTAAGCACAAAGCTAGATATACCACCCCTTGTGAATCACAGTTAAAATAACCAGAAGCATAAATATTGATGTCCCTAGCTGGTAACAAAATCTCTATCTTGTTACTAATGTATGGGCACTGGTTACAGTGTCCACACTGATATGTTCCATATTTTTTATTATTATTATTAAATAGTAGCATTTTAGTAGAAGTTCGATTATTATTTACATTATTGTTTTCCAGCAGATTTTTTATACATCTGCCATTTTTGTACACTATTTTAGGCATTTCTTTTTTAATATTCAAAATATCAGAAAAGGAAATAAAATTACTCCATTCTTTCTGAAAAATCCTTTTCACTTTAGTATTGAAAGTGTTAAACTCCATTACCAATGCCGAATTATACTGGGACTCATCTTTACCACCAATATTATTGCTCTCAACAGGGGATTCCAAATTATTTTCATTAGTAATCAAATCTATGCCTTTTATTGGTTTGTATTTTGTTAATCTATTCTGTTCTACTTCTTTTCTAATATTAGTAATAAATTCATGTGGGTAGCCCCTAGCTAAAAACATTCCCTCCAGTGTATTACATTCCTTAAAAAAATCATCATTCCTACTAGTCATGCGACACCCCCTCACAAATTGTCCCTTGACAATGTTCTTTTTACAATGTGGGGGGTGCGCGCTAGTGAAATGTAAAAAAGAATTACAGAAGGTGCTTTTTCTAAAAACCTTAGTTTCAAAGTCCATATTACTCAAGTTCTTATATATTTCTACGTCCAAATATTGCAATCTATCAGCGGACATGGTATATGTAAATCTTAAAAAATTGGTAGTATTCTGGATGTAATTAAAAAATTCCAGAAATTTTTCACTACCCCCGTCCAAAAAATAACGATGTCGTCTAAAAAACGTCTGTAAAGTGTCCAATATTGTGCATACCCGGAATTAAGAACAAAATTAGATTCCCATGCTGCTAATACAATATTAGCATAGGTGGGTGCGCAAGCCGCACCCATTGCTACACCACTAATTTGCTGGAAAAATTCATCATTGAAGACAATAAAGTTGTTCCTTAATACAACTTCAACCAATGTTACTGCTGCAATTTTTTCTGAATGTGTCAATTTTTTGTCTATAAAGACCATGTCCTCAAACAACCTTATACCTTCATGGTGGGGTATACATGAAAATAAATCAATGACATCAATTGTCACAAAAATAAGATCATTAGTAAATAAACCAGCATTGATGTCCCTCAGCAGATCCCAAGAGTTCTTTAATATGTGTTTATTGTTAGTACAAATATGTTTTGTTGTAATATCCACATATTTAGCCAAAGTAAGGGTCTTGGAACCGTCCGCTGCCACTATCGGTCTTAAGGGCGGGTCACTGACATTTTTATGTATCTTGGGTATTCCGAAGATAACAGGTATCTTAGGTTTAGATACATATAAAAATTGATGCAGTTTGACATCTATGGTACCTTCCAACAGCATATTGTCTAGAATATTATCTATTTTTTGATAAGCCAGTTGAACTTCATTCAAGGAAACTATTCTATATTTGTTGTCATCACCTAAAATCATATTCATTTTTCCATCATAGATAATATTGTCCATAATAACCACCCCTCACCCTTTATCAGGTTTCATAATTCTAACTTGATTATTAAACCTTAACTCATTCAACATCTTAGATTCTTCCTCTGTAATATTATATTCTTTAACTATAAATTTAAATTCTTCTCTAATTTTCTTCTCCAATACTGAATCTAAGTTTTTTATTTGTGGGTGGTAGGGCGGATTAAAGGTGAATCTACCTTTTTTTCTGTTTTAGGTCAGGGACTAGATTTGTATTTATTTTTGTTAAGACTTTGTTTATACAAGTCAGGGACAAAAAGATTACTGTCTTGTCATAGATCAGGGAAACAGAGCAGGTAGGCAGTCATTCTGAAGAGACTATAACAAAATCCATGGTACCACGTTAAAAATAAGGAGTTACGCAATGATTAAAAGGGTAGAACAAAATGGGTAATAATTGTACAAAAGATCCCAAAGTCCATCGTTAACCGAAGACGCGAAATACATGCAGTCACAGTGTGCTGATAATATTAAATACTACTCAAAATGGGTTAATAAGTATGAATTTGATGGTAAGCTAGAAAATTCTTCGCTTGTCAGACTTGTCAAACAGCTTAAAACTGATTCTAAAGGTCGGGTAAAAAAGCAATGTCAATTAGGAATTCCTCAGGCACACAGGTGGATTGAGGAAGTAAACCGAAGGGAACAAAAGAGTAATAAGTCAAAAGCAATGTTTTTAGATAAGGAGGACAATAACTTAGTAATAGCATCAGTCCCTCCCCCTCCCTTACCAGAATATGAGGCAAGTGATCAAGTTAGTCCACCCCTGCGATATCCAGCTGTCACTGTAAGTAGAGACACTACAAAAGCGAAACCATTTATTGGAGATCCCGTCAACACCAGGTCTCGAACACGGGCAGGTAACTCAAAAGGGGACATTGAGTTATATCAAATGGGTAGAAAATCACTATGAGTGAAGAAGAAATATGCCCACTTATAGAAGTGCCTAATCCTCAGGCAGGGCAAGAAGGTCAGAACCCGACTATTCTAGTGTATAGACCCTGGACTCCGGTAGACATCCGGAAAGCCACTGAGGGAATTCCCCATCCAAAAGTTAATTTTAGAAACTTTTTAGAAGATTTGCAAGGAATGAGGCTAAGTTATAATTTAAATGGAGAAGAGGTAGAAAAGGTAGTCAGACAAATTATGGGACCAGATTGGCACATGATTAGTGGCAACTGAAATCCCCGTGATGCTGCGTTCAGGCCACTCCCACATAGCAGCGCAGAATTAGACAACAGAGTAAAAGGTCTTACAGACCGCATCTCTGAGAAATGGAAGCCTAGGGCAGACTGGACATGCATTAATCAATGCATCCAACAGGAAGGTGAAACTATTGACAGATATTAAGCCAGACTATTAGAATGTTTTAATAACCATTGTGGAATGCAGGTTCCTGAAGATCAGACACACGATTCCCCATATGAGCAGCAGTTAAAGAATGCATTTTTGAAAGGCAGTATTGCACCCATAAGCAGCTTTATTACAAAGCACATGGTAGATCATCGTACAAGCAGGTTACAGTCATTACTTGAATATGCTAGGCATGCCGAAAGGCATTTTAATAGCAAAAAGAAAAAGAAAGCCCAAGTATTTTCTGTAGAAGATGAAGCAGAAGTTTATGTAGTACAGTCTGGGAAAAAGGGCAAGAGAAATTCCCAGGGAAACAAACAATCTGATCAGCGATCAGAGGACTTTGAAAGGTGAAAGAAAAGGGGTGAATTTTTTAAATGCGGTAAAAAGGGGCACTTGGCAAGGGATTGCAAGAAAAACAAGAAAGCAACCACGGAAGATAAGGAGGGTGAAGACTGACTATATGATAGTCATGAATCACTAGAAGGGGATAGCAGAGAAGGGACAAATGAGAATGTGATAGAGGGAGTAGAGAATGTGACAGAAGAAATAGAGGAAGTGCAGGAAGTCACGGATAATGAAGAAAATGAAATATTAGATTTGGCTTTATTGAGCTTAGAGCTCTATTTAGCAGACACGAAACCAGAAGTTACACTCCTGGTAGAAGGGAGGGAAGTCAGATTCTTGTGTGACTCAGGGGCATCACGGACCCTGATACATCACTTCAAACCACCAGAGAACTCAGAGTCACCTGGTTACATATTAGTGAAAGCATCTAATGGACAGCTGTATAAAATTAAGCTTATTTCCTGCCTTTCTTGTTAAGTGGTACGGACTATTTGTAGGCTTCTGAGCCCCGAAGCCCTTCTGTGTTTGAGGGAAGCCTTCTAGCTTGTTTTTTTTTTCTTATAACTAGCCAGTTTTCTAGTTTCAGCACTCAAATCTGTTTCTTTGATCTCAGCACTTGTTCAGAAAAAAAAAAAAATTTCATCTGCTTTTACTGTACTTGTGTTTTTACCTACTTCTTTTTACTTTTGCATCATCTTAAAATACTCAATTGTATTTATTACTGCTTGGTGTAACTCATTCTAAGCCTTTTGGTTTAAACACTTGGGCTTCAGACCAGTTAGTTGTTTTGCACTGAGAGGGTTTGTGGTCTGCACTGTTGTGGCAGAACAGGTAGCTTACATCCTTCTAGGTTGAGAACTGCTGATTGAGGGCTCAGTGTCTGTTATTCTAAAAGTGTATTAATTCTGGTTTAAGCACTTGGGCTTTCAAGCCAGTTATTTTACATTAAGAGGGTTCGTGGTCTGCACTCTTGTGGGAGGAGAGGCTGGACTCTGCCCTTCTGAGCTGGGAATTTCTGGTTAAAGGCTTATAGTGCATGCATATCTGAACTGTTTCTTACTGAAGTTGGTGCGCCTTGTTTGCTGTGGCATAGACTGGATTTGGGCCTGCTGGATCTAGCTTTGTTTGTGTAACTTGAGCACTAATCCAGATATTCTCTAAAGTATTCAATGATATTTATTACTGCTTGGTTGTAACTTGATTAAAGTGTAGCTATCATTCAAGTCTTTTGGATTAAGCACTTGGGATTCAGACCAGTTGTTTTACATTAGGAAGGTTTGTGGCAAGCACTGTGGTGGCAGGACAGGTAGCTTTCATCCTTCTAAGTTGGGAACTGCTGATTGAGAGCCCAGTGTCCAAGTGTATTAGTTCTGGTTTAGGCACTTGGGCTTCAGGCCAGTTATTTTACATTAAGAAGGTTCATGGTCTGCACTCTTGTGGGAGAAGAGCCTGGACTCTGCCCTTTTGAGCTGGGAATTTCTGGTTAAAGGTTTATAGTGCCTGAATATTTGAACTGTATCTTACTGAAATTGGTTCACCTGGTTTGCTCTAGCATAGACTAGATCCAGGCCTGCTGAATCTAGCTTTGTTTATATGCCTGTTGTTTGTTTGCTTGTTATTTCCCTGGAAGCTAATTCCACCTAATACGCAACTTCTCAGCGCTTCTGTGGATCACTAGTGATATCTGCATTGCTTACTGTACTTATTTCCTTGTTTCACTTGAAAGAAAGTTACTGTTTGTCGTTTTTGCATTTAGTTACTTGTAACACATTGCACTCAAGTTACCTGGCACTTGCTCACTAAAGCAATTATATAAGTCAGCACTAAAAATTAAAAGCACTACACCCTCACTCCCCACTGGCCCTTGTTTTCAATTAAGGAATTCCCAATATTATTCTAGCATGTCCAAAGGTCAGTTGTCAATCTTCTCTCCGGTCCAGCTGGTGAATCTGGGAATCTTGAGGCAATGTTATAACTGCCTCATGTACACAGACAACCCTCTCCTCCTCCCACATAACACAAATACTTGCGAGAGATGCAGCTATTTAGCCAAACTGGAGGCTGAGCTCTCTCAACTCAGGACTGGCAAGACTAGACAGGAGGAGAAGGCAACTACACACACCACAAAACCAGCATCACATAATGCTACCACTCCACTGAATCAAACACATAAACACACAAAGACATACTCGGAGGCTCTGAGTAAAAATTTACCTAAACAGCAGAGGCCTCCAAAGCAGACACCCAAACAACTGCTACCTCAAGACACCCCACAAGCAACACATAAACCACAAAAGCAGTGTGCAAAGCAGTCACAGCCCTTAAGGCCAAATACAACACCAAACATACTTGTCATAGGTGACTTCATAGTCAGACACACTGACGTCCCACTCACCAGGCTGAACAAGGAGAGGGTCACAGTAAGCTGCCTATCGGGTGCTAGAATCCGCCACATAACACAAGCACTCAGGTCACTCCACGGCAAGTACAAATATGACACAGTCATTGTCCATGCTGGTGTGAACGACCTGAGACGCACTCCCTGGACTACATGAAAAGAGACATAGAGGAGCTCTCTGATTATGTAGCCCAGGCAGGTATGACCCTAACCCTGAGCAGTATCCTTCCTTCACCAAGAATGATGCCACAATATAGAGACAAGATGATCAGCTTTAACAATTGGCTTAATGTCTGGTGTCATTCAAAGGGGATCCAGTGTCTGTCTGCCTGGGATGACATGCTTGACAAGCCACGCTGCTTCGCAAGGGACGGCTTGCACCTGTCACCCCTGTGATTCCGGATATTGGCTAAGGCTCTTGCCACGCCCATAGTGCCTTTTTAGGCAAGGCTCAAATTCTAAACCTACCACCCTAGAAAACAAAAATGGGAAGAAACTGAGGGTAATGCTGCTCAATGCCAGAAGTCTAAATCTCAAAATGCACGCACTCGAGGCCCTTCTCAGTATGGAGAACATCGATGTCTGTGCTTTAACTGAAACCTGGTTCAAGGCTCCTGAGAGCACCCCGGCACTATTAGGTTTTACCTCATATCATGTGTTCCGGCCCCAAAACCCGGACCACACCACAAAAGGAGGGGGTGTATCCATATTCATAAAGGATACCCACACCTCCAGGTTGGTGGCAGCGCACGAAGCTTCGGAAACCATCCAGGTGCAACTAACCATAGGCAAAACTGCTCTACAAATTGTAGCATGCTACAGGCCACCCTCTCAAACTCAGGAACCCCACACAGCCTTCCTGAAGACACTGGAGGGTATAAATGTATCTCCAAACACCATCATATTGGGTGACTTCAACTACCCGAATATAGACTGGGAACATTACTCAAGCCCTAACTTTCTAGCCCAACGGTTCCTGGAGTTCATAAATTCAAATGCCATGGAACAGCTAGTCACTGTTCCCACGAGAGGAGAAAATATACTAGATCTCATTGTCACAAACATGGGGACAAAATGCTCCACACCGAAGTATATCCCTCATTGGTGAGATCTGATCATAAACTAATCTCACTGGAAATCCACATCCCGCCCCACCCCAAACAAAAAGACCATAGTGAAGAACTTCTCTAAAGCAAACTTCACACTACTCAAGACTGGTGTGGTATCCTTCAAGGCCCCTGAGCCAGTGGAAACCACAACCCAAGCTGCGGAAGCCCTTACAAATGCCTTCTATGAACACCTCCAGGACTGCATGGATCAGGCAATCCCAAATAAAACCAAGACTCTTTCCACAAAGGGCAAACGTCCAGTCTGGTGGACCCCAGCCATTAACAAACTTTACAATAAGAGGAGAAAGCTATTACATGATAGAACAAAATCCATAAAAGGGAAGTCACCCCTGATCATTATTAGTAAAAAATACGAGCACTCATAAAATCAACTAAGGGCAATTTTGAGAGAAAAATTGCCATGGATTCAAAGGACAATCATAAGGCCTTTTCAGCTATGTTAGGAACCTGGGTGGAAACTCCCAGATATGCTCAGAATTAGTCCAAAATGATACAAAAATCACTGAACCCACAGACATTGCCAACATACTGGCAGACAGGTTCAGTGCAAACTTCACCCCTCCCCCCTAAAGGAGAGATAACTATCCCAGCCGAGTGTAGCCTCCCGGACATCTCAAATGCGCAGGTGAAAGCTGCTCTCTAAAGCTAAAACACAGCATCAATGGGACCGGATGGTGTCCCTGGCTGTGTGCTACACGAGCTAAATGAGGAATTAAACCTGCACATAAGGCAGCTGTTTAATCTCAGCCTTACCACAGGATACGTGCCCAAGGAGTGGCGTATGGCAACTGTTGTCCCACTCCACAAAGGCGGCGCCTCTACGGACCCTGGTAATTACCGCCCCATAAGCTTAACAAGTCTAGTCTGCAAAGCTATGGAGAGGATCATAATGGAGCTCATAAACAAAGATATATGGGACTTGCAGACATTGGACCCGACCCAGTTTGGCTTTGTCAAGGGAAGATCATGCCTTTTGAACTTGGTCGACTTCTTCAAAACAGTCACCAAGGCCATTGATGAGGAAAGGCAGTCCATACAGCCTACCTTGACCTTGCAAGGCTTTGACACAATACCCCACTCGGGTATTGTAGAAAAACTTACCAGCTTAAATGTAAACCCATATGTCACAAGATGGGTTGCAAACTGGCTTAAGGACAGAACCCACAGGGTTAGAGTTGCTGGCGCTGTGTCAGACTCCAAGCCGGTCACAAGTGGTGTCCCACAGGGCTCGGTCCTTGGCCCCCTATTGTTTGGCATCTACTTCTCAGAAGTACAGGCCAACATGGGAAGACTTTGGCTGACAAAGTTTGCAGACGACTGCAAACTGGGCCATAGTGGAAAGTGCATCGGACACGGATATCCTTCAGAAGGGACTCACAGAAACAGATAGCTGGTGCCAGAGCCATGGCCTGAAGTTAAACGCCAAACAATGTATAGTCATACCTTCGGGAAAAACAAGGTAACCCCAAGCTACCATATAGGTGGCAATCCACTAAGCACAGAAGAGGTTATCAGGGACCTGGGGACCCAGGTTGACAGTGGCCTTTCTTTTGACACTCACGTTGCTAAAGTGGTTAGAAAGACCTTCTACATTGCCCACCTGATCATGAAGGGATTCACATCCAGATCTAGTGAGGTCATTGTTCCCCTGTACTCTTCACTTATCAGACCAATGATCGAGTACAATGCCCCATTCGGGATGTATCTCACCCAACATCTGCAGCAATTGGAGAGACCCCAAAAGTTCCTCACCAAAAGGATAAAGGGACTCCAAAATCTGTCATATGCTGCCAGATTGAAGAAACTCCAGCTCTATTCAGTCGCATACCATCTGCTCAGAGGTGACATGTGCCTGACATACAAGGCCATGTCCAACCCGGAATTAATGGACATGCTCCACCTCAAAAATCCAAATCCACCAAAACCACTAGAGCAAGCGACTTAAACCTTAGCACGGATATAAATAGGACGTGCTGGAGGGATAGATTTATCACTCAGAGACTCCCTATGCTGTGGAATAAAATCCCGGTCCATGTGAGGCAGAGCACCTCGCTGACTCTGTTCAAGAGAAATCTAGACCTGTGGATGGGAGATCGTAGGTTTACCCCGGGAATCATCTCTGTGTCACTGCTGGACAGAGGCACAACAAACTAATGGGCACAGTATTTTTTCTTATAAGGGGTGGCGTAAGCCACAAAAATTTGGGCTAGGCTTATAAATGCCTTAGGGCAGATAGCCTAGTATAAACCTATGAACCTATGAACCTATGAGCCCCTCTCCCATAATATTGTGATAACTGATCCTGTTTCAGGATTGACCCAGAAAAGCAAAATTGTTGTTACTGCAAAATGCCCAGTAAACCGCTTGGGCAGAGACCTTATGCAGCTATTTGGTATAGCAGTAGTTCCGACTATGCAGGGTATGGAAGCACAGCGACAAATTGATACCTTTGCAGTGCAAACGGAGGGTAAAATTTTTATTGGTACAGCCAGTACTTGGTTATGACTGGTCCAGGGGCAGTGACCGAAGAACTGATGAATGTAGCCATCAGCAAATTCCCATCCCTTGGCATTGATAAACAGCATTTGTTGCACTGTACTCTGTATTATTGTAACACACCAGGACCTGATAAGGAATATGAGCAAGAATTGTTTAGAAATCGTGCAAACAGATTGATATTACGTAATCTGTACTGGGACATGGAAGGGAACAGTGTAGCCAGCTGTTCATTGCCCCAGGAGTTCTATGCACTCTATAAATCTAATCAATTACCACATGTTAGCTTAACTAAGGACAAGAATGTAAAATGGGTAGACTTAGGAGAAAAAGTTACGAGATGGGAAAAACAGACAGAATTAGAACTGTCAGAATGGGGAATACAAATGCAGAAGCTGAATTGGATAACTCAGACCCACCCAGCTGTGCACTTGCAGTCTAGCAAGGACAGCTGATTAGCACTCCTATTGAAGGAGGAAGAGAATGCCTTACAGAATATACCAGAAACTCTCTGGTCAACAGGAAAATCAGATGTAGGACTTATTCGTACAGCGGGACCAGTTACTATTATGCCAAAGTCAGCATTTAGACCACAAAAAAGACAGTATCCCTTAAGAAAAGATGCAGAGGTAGGAATCAAACCTATTATAGCAGCTTTACTTAAGGAAGGGCTGCTGGTGGAATCTCCTGATTCACCATGTAACATACCCGTATTTCCTGTTAAGAAAGCGAATGGAGAGTGGCGTATGTTCCAAGATTTACAAGCTGTAAATGACGCAGTAATACCAAGGGCACCTACGGTGCCAGACCCACACACCCTGTTGAATGATTTAAAACCTCAACAGAAATATTTTTCTGTGGTAGATATCAGCAATGCGTTCGTCTCAATACCGATACACCCTGACAACCAGTATTGGTTTGCATTCACATTTCAGGGGAAAAGGTATACATATGTGCAACTACCACAGGGGTATTGTGAAAGTCTGACAATATTCTCACAAGAAATGGCAAGCAACTTGGCGGGATTTACCCCACCAAGAGGTAGTCAGATTTTGCTTTATGATGATGATATCCTGCTGGCGGACCCCACCCAGCAAGATTGTAAAGAAGACACCATAGCGCTATTACAATTTTTAGCCACTGAAGGACATAAAGTAAACAAAAATAAACTGCAGCTTTGGAAAAAACAAGTTAAATACCTAGGATATGTAATATCCAAGGAGGGTAGGATATTAGATGAGGACAGAAAAGTAGCGATTTTGCAAGCACCAAAACCCACTACCAAGACGGAAATTATGTCCTTCCTGGGTACGACTAATTTTTGTCAGAGTTGGATTCCAAACCATGCCTTGGAATCTGCACCATTGACTAACCTGATTTATAAAAAGCCTATGGCAGTACAGGATTTGTTACAATAGACACCAGAAGCAGAATCTGCTTTCTGCAAACTGAAACAGTTAATAGCATCCTCATTAGTTTTGGGATTACCAAATTATCATAAACGTTTTTTCCAAACTGTAGATTGCAAGCAAGGTTATATGGCATCAGTGTTAACACAGCAGCATGGGGACAAGCAACGCCCTATTGCTTATTATTCATTACAACTGGACCCAGTGGCACGGTCTTTACCCCACAAGCAGTAGTTGCAGCTGCAATGGCAGTACAGGCTTCGGCCACAGTAGTTTTGTTCCACCCTCTCACATTGAGAGTGCCTCATGCAGTCACGATTATTTTACTGCAAGAGAAAGTAGCATATCTTTCCCCTGCTAGGCATCTTTCCTGTATGACTATATTGTTGAGCCAACCTCGTATGACAATTGAATGATGTACGACTTTGAACCCTTCTACCTTGCTCCCAACCCCTGCAGATGGCACACCACACAGCTGCCTGCAGGTGATTGAACAAAAGACACTGCCTAGAAAAGACCTTACGGATGTTCCCTTGGATGATGCCGAAGTGACATACTACATGGATGGCTCATGCAAAAAGGGTCCTGCAGGACAGAACCTAGTAGGATATGTGGTAGTTTCTGATACTGACATTATAGAAGCGAAATCTTTACCACACAATTTATCTGCACAGGCAGCAGAATTGATTGCTTTGACACGGGCATGTACCTTAGCAAAGGGTAAATGTGTGAACATTTTTACTGACAGCCAGTATGCTTTTTCTATTGTACATGTTTTTGCACAACAGTGGAAAAATTGAGGAATGATAACATCTACTGGCAAACCAATCAATCATGCACAGTTTATTTTAGATATTTTAGAATCTATTCAGTTACCTCAGAAAGTAGCTATTTGTAAATGCACAGCTCATACCAAGCAATAGGACAGGATTTCAAAAGGTAATGCGAGAGCTGATACAGCTGCAAAGCAGGCAGCTTCAGAAGTATTTCTTTTGAATGAGGAATTACAACCCTCTGAGATTTTAGACTTAGAAATGTTAAAGACAATGCAGACACTTACTACGCAAGTTGAAAAACAAAGATGGGTAAAACAAGGAGCAATTCTCGAAAAGGGGCTGTACATCTCTAAAGAAGGGAAACCAATATTGCTGTCTAATTTGTTTAGATATGCAGCTTTGTTGAGCCATGGGCAATGCCATGTCTCAACAGGGGGGTTGGCACAGCTGGTGAACCAAGTGTTCATGACATATGGATTCTTAAATTACTCTAAAAAATTCTGTTCGATGTGCCATGTTTGTAATAAACATCATGCACAAGGGGCGTTAAAGTCCAAGCAAGGGAGTTTCCCCTACACCACCATATCCATTTCATCCTATCTGTATGGATTTCATAGAGTTGAATAAATGTGAAAATAAGAAGTATTGTCTTGTCATTGTAGATATGTTTTCCAGATGGGTGGAAGCCTTTCCGACTAAAAATCCAGACGTGGCAACTGTGGCCAAAGTTCTTGTTAAAGAAATCATCCCTAGATTCGGCATTCCGGAAAGGATCTACAGTGAAAATGGCACACACTTCATAAACCAGGCCCAAACCCACTGACAGACTTTTTCCAGAAATGATTTGGGGGGGTGGGGTACCATCCTAATGAACATCCTGATTGCCATTTGTGTAGGAATGCTCCTACTGGGAGTATGTGTTTGTTGTGGCATCCCCTGCATGAAAAGACTGATAAAAGACTTTATAGACATGTCAGTTTCTGAAACCTTATATCAAAGTACTGAGTTTTAAGAACTGTTAAAAGATTGAAAATGCTTTCATAAGTTTAAACTGAATGACTCTCTTAACTGCAAATCTTGAGTGGAAGAGGTTAGGAGAAGAAAACAAATTGTTTATGCTTATTTTGAAAGTAGAATAAAAGTATTAAAAGGGGGAAATGTCAGAAAAATATGTATTAATGTGTGTATCAGTAATATGCTTAGTGCATTTAGAGCTTGAAAAGGGTTAACACATTTATTCTATTTCATACTCAGGGACGTCGGGAGGCATACGCACTGTACTGATTTCAGTACAACTTTTTTAGAAGGGGGGGTATCTTTTTTGAAAAAAAAAACGTAAGTACATATTTCTTCCTTTTTAAAGGGTGTTGGCTCCTTTAAGGAGGATATCAGCCAGTCGGAAGTGAGCTCACATCATGTCCAGCTGGCTGCGAGCGGGAAACAATCGCTAATGGATTATCACTGCAAGCGAGCGGGAATAGTTGGAAGGCAAACAATCCACAAACAGATTATCAGGTAAGAGTGGGAAGGCTAGCGTGTGGGAAATGTAGTTTGGAAGGCAAGCAAGTGTTTTTACAAATGGATTATCACTGTGAGCAACAAACAGATTATCTGTGTGCGTTGTAATTGGAAGGCAATCAATCCATGAACTGTGTGCGTGTTGTAGTTGGAAGGCAATCAATCCATGAACTGTGTGTGTGTTGTAGTTGGAAGGCAATCAATCCACAGTGTGTGTGTTGTAGTTGGAAGGCAATCAATCCATGGTGTGTGTGTGTTGTAGTTGGAAGGCAATCAATCCACAAACTGTGTATGTGTGTGTGTGTATGTGTGTGTGTGTGTAAATTCCCCCCACATAATACACCTGCTGGCTATAGGTGTTCAGGCTCAAACCCTGTACCTTTGCTTCAGGGTAAGAAGAGCCTAAAGTCCCTAACCACCACCATTTCTGAACTTTGGATTTGCTTTTCTAATGGTTGTGAGCTATGGTGAGAAGTGAGAACTGAGAACTGAAGTTGTATTTCCCCCATTATTGTTTTTGTTGTTTGTCCAGGTTTTTTGTGTTAAGGTGTGAAGTGAGAACTGAATTTGTATTCCCTCATTACTGGCTTTGTTTATCCAGGTTTTTTGTGCTAAGAGGTTGAGAGCTATCTAAATGATAGCCATTAAGTTTGTCTTCCTATTTTTCAAACTGCTGATTTAGCATAGTGGTATGCTGCACTGACTATAGTGCATATGATTTGGGGTTCAAGACATGCATGGTGATAACACAGAATTTTATTCTAGCAACTTTCCAAAATTATACAAGCAATGTTTAAAATGTGTCCCTGGTTTTTGGGCTTTTGCCTCCCCCCCCCAATAAATGTTGACTTTTTCCAGATTTCTTGTGCTGCAAAGTTCAGAGATACAGCTGAGTGTCGACATTTTACAAGGAGCTGAGAGATGCAGGGGAACTTAAGTTTAGTGCTGCTTATGCTGAGTCTGCTTGTACTGTTAATAGCACAACAGGTATTGTACTTGCTTTTGATGCAGAAGGCTGTGGGTTCTTCTCCCACAGTAGGTAGATGCATTGCTGATACTGTACTGTGTTGTAAAGGGGGGTGGATGCTGTAGTCCGTTTTGGTGAAGATATGTAGTAGTAACTATGAACCTGTTATCAGTTTGCCATCCATTCCCTATTGCAATATTACTAGCGTATCATTGTTTTTAATGCAACATAGGCAATTTATTCCTCAAGGGCAACAGGCACATTATTTGTAGATGAAACCATGAAATATAAAGTTGTTTGCTAGCAGCAGCCTCTTCATTAGTTACAGATTTCTCTAATGTGGAATTATGTAGATGGCTTTTACTAGTTCAGAGATTGTGCATATTTACTGATACTGGTGGACTGTAGAAGTTTGAGTAGACTTTTATGATGGAAGGTGTATCAAAGAGCAGGTGTATGCTTCATGTGCAAGGGGCCTATGATTTGAAAACAGCCCAAAGTTAATCTTTATCTGCCACTGCAAAATGTATTTTCTTTGAATGTGGGTTTCATGCTGTTTCAATGAATGTGACTTTCAAGGGCAGAGAAGTTTTAATGCTAAGTCTAGTTTCATTGTGAGACTGCATTGCTTTGTTTAGCAGATATTTATTGGTGTTCGTGCTGTAAAATGCAAAATAAAACTTTTCTGGCAAATCATTTAGGAATGAAGTCACTAAATAATGACAGACGTTAAGTTTCAGACGTCATAATCTTCAGAAAAATGCATGCTAAAGCAAGACCTGATATTCTATCAACTGTCTTAAGTTTATACAAGATCAGTTTTTAGTACTGTTTGTATATTCCCCCAATATATTTGGCCTTGTCCAGAATTCCTGCATTAAGAGGTTGAGAGGTATGTGCAAATAAATCGCTTTATAGAATTAGGAATATCCAAACCTCTCAACTGTCCCCAATTTTGGATCAAAATGTTGCTCTCCCCCTAATAATCTCACCGCAAATAGCAATTTTGGAAGAAAACGTGGAGGATTTACTTTTATAAATAACTGTAATGATCAGAATTATACATTACTTTTATTTCAGAAATGCATGTAAATTCTCTAATTTTGTCAGCTGCTCTAAGTTAACTGTGCTCATATTAAAATGGTGTCCCTTCTTTGACAGGTTCCCAGCTGTATTGTCTGGCAATTTTATATTTTTGCATCACATTTTTGGTCCGTTTTTCATAAAATTGCGGTTTTCTGGCAAATTAGTGGCAAATTGTTAAAGACTGAAGTCAGAAAATAATAGCAGACATTTGAGTTTAAGATTTCATACCTTTCAGAAAATTTGTACTAATGCAAGACCTACTACTATTCTATTATCTTTCTAAGTTTATAAGAGCAATATTTTAAAAAAAGTCCTTATTTTTGGGCCTTTGCCTCAGTTTTATTTATGAGTTTGTTGCTGTAAGAGGTTGAGAGGTGTGTGTGTGTGTGTGTGTGTGTGTGTGTGTGTGTGTGTGTGTGTGTGTGTGTGTGTTAGGTAGGTAGCATACCCCTCAACTGTCCAAATTTTGCAGAATGTCCAGATTTTTGCCCCATATTTTTTGTCTGTTCCTCATAAATTTTGTGATTTTCTAGAAAATCATTGAAGGCTGAAGTTGCTAAATAATGACAGACATTTGAGTTTCAGACTTCATGTCCTTTAGAAAAATTCATACTAGCACAAATCCTGTTATTCTAGCAACTTTCTCATACTAGCACAAATCCTGTTATTCTAGCAACTTTCTAAGTTCACAAGAGCATTATTTAATATCTGTCCCTGTTTATTTTAGGCTTTGTCCATATTTCTTGCACTAAGAGGTAGGTAGGGGTGTGTGTGTGAATGAAACATCCTAGTTAGGGGCAGCAAGTTGTTAGTAATTTATTCAAGCTCAAAACCTGTACCTTAGTTACAGAAAACAAAAGCATAAATTTTCTACCCCAACTACCATGCTGCATTTTTCAAAGAACTGACTTTCAGGTTAATTTTCAATTCAAGGAACCGACTTTGAGTGAATTTATATTATATTACTGAAGAGGCATTACAGCAAATGCCTCTTCATCGACACTAAAAGAGCGAACCATGAATTACGAGAATGGCCGTAGCTTGGCTGGGGAGGGGGGGTAGCAGTTTGAGACCTGTGAGTACAAATTTGAAAATCCTAGCTACACCCCTGTTCATACTGCATAAATCTGTACAAACTGCAGATGCTTTCTGACCTTGTATTGTTAGCTAAAATCTTGCTTGTGCCTTGAAAATTTACTGAGAAGCAGATGATTCCTACTTATGTTAGGAAAATAATGAATAGAACAATACTACTTGTATGAAGCTTAGACAAGAAGTTCCGTTTTGTGCTGTGAGAAAATACACAGCTGTAGAAGCTATAGATAATTAGGACAAAGCCTGTTTGAAAATATGAACTGCAATCAGCATTTGCTTGTATCTGAGTTAGAAGAGTACCTTGAAATGTAACACTGTACAATAGAAGCCTGTAAACGAATTACTGTCCACCAAGGCCAGGTTGTTTTTCTCAACATTTTCTCACAAATCTAGTCATGTCAGCAGAAAATATGAGTAACATCTGCTGTAGAACAATACTGAAAGTTGTGTTTGATTACGTCAGCCATAGAAGGCCATGTCTTGTAAAACAGTATAAGAATAAGCATACTTCCTGTTAGTAGTTAGACAAATCCTTGTATTTGCATGTTTTTGTCTCCTTGCAGCAAGTAATTAAATATGCCTTAACTGAACCTTACGTGTATTGGTCTTTGAAGTTTTTTCCTTTGACAGTTTTCTACTCATTCGTTTCGCATTGAGGGGTCTTCTGACTTGGCGAGAGAAGGTCAGTTAATATAGGTTATTAACAGGGTGGGCCATTGGTATTCTTGAGCTTTTCTTTCTTATATTAGATAAGTTGTGGAGTTGATATTACATCTAATATTTATTGAGGGGGGAGTAGATTGTCATTTTGAGTCATTCACACATTTATAGTGCATTAAAATGGGCAGCAATTAGGCCAGATGGCAACAAACTGTGATTGTATCATCAAGGTTGGAATGTCTGGTGGTACAGTATCAGTGGCTCAGGTGGCATCAGTTGCAAGATCAGTTTGAGAAAATTCAGTTACTGATTGGGATAGGTTCATAGATTAGTACTTGGCTAGCTGCCTTTGAGGGCCATTTTAAGCCTAGCCAATTAACCCATGTGAGAACCAAACCCGGCACCTTCTTTCTCTAAGGCAAATACCTTAACCATTATGCTAACCTCATGCATTCCATGAGTATTGGTAGTTCATCTTGCAGGTAATGCTTTAGGTGTCAATCTTAAGCTGCAATTGGTATTTCAGGTACAGCAGGATTTAGTGGCTTTGCAGAAGAGATGTCTGGATATGGTTATAGTGTGGTCAGAAATAGAGCCACACTTAGTTTTGGGGGAATACTAATAATTTTATGGGCATTGAGTATGTCTGGCAATTTGTAATTTTTTGACTGGCAAGACATTTGGGCAATGGGGCATTGCATTCGTGCTGCTTCTGATAAGTAAGGATAAGTGAGCAGTTACGGCAACACTGCTTACTTCAGGCAGGGTGGGCAGGCTACACAGCCCTGGTTAATTGTTACATGAAGTTATGTTAATTTTGTGATTAATAAATGTTATGTGGCATTATTGAATTGTAATTAAGCATATGTCCAATAAAGTGGTGTTTAAGTCTGTTATTCAACAAAAGGTGTTTATATGCTATTTCAGTGTGGAGTTTGTTATTAAATGGACTTGGGTAAATGCAGTTTGAGCATGAACTAAGCTGTCCAGAGCCACTTTAAGTAGCTAGGGTGGTGAAGGACGGGGTAGAAATGAAGAGTTAATGGAGGGGAAGGGGATTTGTTGGGGTGTGTTAGAAGGGATAGAGAGTTTGAGTGGGTAATGTTAAAAAAGGGTTAATTTGGAGAGAGGAAGGTTGGGGAGGAAGTAAGGTAAGCATAGGGTGTAGTTAAGGCATTTTTGTGAGAGTAGCAAAGTTGAAAGATTACTTTAGGTATAAACTTGCACCCCTCCCTTCCCTCCCATATTTGTTATTACTTAAAGGAGATTCACTAATTTCATATGTGGTGGATAGTTGGTAGAGAAGAGGGGTAGGCTTTCCCTCTTCTTTTCCCTCTCTAGTGTTGAACTGAATTTGGAAAGGGACAGATTGGCTATGGAAGTGAGTGGGGGTATGTCACTTCTGATAAGTAAGGATAAGTGAGCAATTAGAGCAACACTGCTTACTTCAGGCAGGGTGAGCGGACTATGCTGCCCTGGTTAATTGTTACATAAAGTTATGTTAATGTTGTGATTACTAAATATTATACAGCATTATTAAATTGTAATTAAGAATGTGTCCAATAAAGCGGTGTTTAAGTCTGTTATTCAATAAAAAGGTCATCATACTTTATTTCAGTGTGGAGTTTGTTATTAAAAGGATCTGGACGACTTGTCTACCTGCACTTCAGCTGTGGCAATTGAACCAGAATTTATTTTGTCTTTAGCCCATGAATCTACATATTCCTGTCATAACTGATTTTTCAAATTCTGTACAGCATTTGCACAATCTACTACGCACAGATTCTTACAGGTATCATCTGTTTGCACTACTTTACATTCTGTAGCATTTTTATTTCTCCATAAAATCTTGTTACTGAAGTATAAAACAACATGTAATTCTGGCAACATGTCCATACCTATTACAATACGTCACACTCAGAACTATTCACTGCTACAACCTTTGACCCTTTCAATTCTAACAACATTATAACTGCACTTGTATCCTCTAGTAGAGATCTGTTTGTAAGTGAAATTGATGTGTCTGTATTAATCAGTACATTATTACATAATTTCTTTTCTGTAAACAGTGAAATAATGTAATTTGTCTATATCTTAAACAATAACAGTTAAATCATCTGATTTGGTTCTGGACTGCCACAACCTTTATAGATATGCTGAAAATCCTTTTTTATACAACTAGTAAAAACATTGACTTGAGCTATGGTATGTGTTTCTTCTTTATTTTGTCCTAAAAAATAGTAACAGCATTGACTTGAGTTGTGGTATGCATTTTTTCTTTATTTTGCCCTAAAGTCTGTGTATCATCTATGCTGGTGTTTACTTTACCAATCTGATCAAAATCTGTACTCTAATCCTTCTTATTCCCCTTCAGTGCAATATTTGCATTGGATTCTGAAAACAATAAACTATAATTTATTATATTCTGAATATCTGTATTTGAGATAATGTGAACTTGAGACACTGCAAATGTTTGCTTTGTGTTTTGTCTGGAAATCTGCATGTCACATACACTGACTGTGTTTTCATCTATAGTTGTAATACTACGACTTAACTCTGTATTTTGAATTACATGTGCCATAGCATTTACACTGGTTTCTAAAGACTGAAAACTAGAATTTATTACAATTTGCATGCTATTTAAGTTTAAAACCATACTGACATTAGAAGCTGAATATACTATTGTTTCTGTAAACACTGATTTATACTGTGAATCATAAGAAAGTGTGCCCATTACCTTACTCATTACAGTGTGGTTCTGTGTTTTAACCCTTTTGTGTCTAGAAAGATTCAATATTTCTGAACTAATAACACTGAAATTTAAATGAACACTTCTGGAACACATTTTTTTAGACTGCTTTACCTAATTTTTAAGTTTAAACCACACATTTACTGGTGCATTACTGTTGAAGTACTGTTTGACAAATTTATACAATTTAAATTTTCTGATGTATTTAAACTTTTCTGAGATTTACTATCTGACTTAGCTAAAAATGTATTGTTATAAAGCTGAATGCTTACATAAGAAAAGTAGAAGGGCACTGAGCCAGTGGCCAGGTGTTTTTTAGCTTAAGGATGTTTTTTGTTCTGCAACATCACACTGGAAATTTGAAAGTCTGTCATCCTCTGTTGAGATTGTGAAATTTTTCGATATGTTATTGTTAACTGGATACTCATTAGTAATTAACTGCTTAAATGTACTAAACTCTGGCAAATTTATTCATACAGCATCAAAAGACCAGCAAACCTGCATGTGAAGATACATTGTTTTTCATTTCTGTGGAAAATATATTCATCTAAGTCAGAATCACCAAAATGCACATGAAGGAGCAAATTTAGCAGCTCTCATGGAAGTCAACTCTTTCAAGGTTAGTGGCAACACTTTCAAGGTTAGTGGAAATGTACTGAAAGACTGCCCTGGTACTCATGGTTTTGGTAATCATGAAAGTCTCTAAATTGTTAATCATTTTACTAGTGGTGGTAAGATACCATTGGCACCAAATAATGTCAGAACATCTGGTGCTGAAATAACTCAGTTTTCCCACATTGTTCATTAATTTTCAAATAATAACAACTATGATTTTAAACTAAAAAAATAATCCTTCCTTCACAAGAGTTTAGGTTGACCCAGTAAATTAGTCTAAACAATCACATTTATTATTTTTTTATTTGACATTTGTTTACTGGGACAGTCCAGATGGATAATTTCCTATTTTCAGCAGAGGTCCTGGGAAAAAATGCTCTGCATTGAAATAATATGGTTACAGTTAAATAAAGTTATTACAAAGCCTAATACAGAAGAATGACATATTAACTAACTAATACTTCAGCTTCAATTCATACAGTGTGAACCTATATATACACAGATAGTAAAAATATTTGCACAAGTTGAAAAATGTGTTGGACAACAAGGTGAAAAAGAATATTGTCAATACATAAAGTATTCACATTAAAAATAACCTCACAATGAATGCAAAAGCGAAATGGTGCACTACTGATTAGCATGCTATCTTAGTTATTTATCTTTTTCATAGTAACAAGTTAGCTTATTCACAATGTCACTGTTACTACTGAGGTATACACTGACACCAACTGGTTAGGTGGATCTAATGCCCGTGGTTACTGCATGGATGGTTTTAATTTGCTGATTTAGTTAAATGGCTCATAAACTGTAATGAATGTTAACAATACATATTGTCCACAGTAATTACCATTATTTTAACAGTTGGGGGTTTTAATAACACATTTCTTGAAATAAAAGTTGAAAATAATCAGGGACTGATAGCAAAGTTGAACCCATTTTGAAAGTGGTTATATTTGGGGTGTGGTGGGGAAGCAGGCTGTCTATAGGAGCACAAGTTATCTGATCACAGTTATATGACCAGTTGATCAGTGTAGTATGCAAGCAACTATATGACAGAAACAAGCCAAAGCACATTATTCCTGGAAGAATTTATATACTTGCTCTCAGATAAACTTCAGAGGTATTCTTGATTAGAAAGTTGCTATTTTTGAAAAGATCAGGAGTCAGCCCATCTATGAAAGTAACCGAGTGCATGTATATGCTTCACTCGTGATTAAACCACGCCAGCTGTGGGTAAATCCTGGATTACCCACACGCAGTCATGGACTAGTGCTTAAATTATATATATTTTTCAGTTTTTCATTGCACTGGGCACAGCATTAATTTTTTTGCTTCTTTTCCTGCTTTTTTTCTAGACAATTCAAACATACACAGATTATTTCCATTGCAGCCAGATTTTTGGAAATATGGACCAGTACAGAAAGTATAAGGACCTTACAGTGCAGAAATGTTTGGTGATCCCACAGACTAAGGAAGCAATACCCATTATTAGATATCGGGCTCAAGCAATTTCAGCAGTCAAACTTTGCTTTGGGGAGCTTATAGATTCAATTGAATACGGCAGGTATTAAAATATTATGCTCTGCAAATTGTTAAAATGAAGATGGCATTATTTTTAAAGGTCCTTAAATTGTTGTTCCTGCTTCCTTACAGCAAGAATATATTTAAATTTTGCATCGTGGTCACCCAGGTTTATCATCCACTAAGAGAAGGGCAAGAGAAGTAATATTTTGGCCTTCATTATCAAAAGACATTGATAGCATTCTTTCTTCTTGTTCAGTATGTAATAATACCAGAGCACATTTGCAAAGAGAACCGCTTCAGCTAAGTCCAATTCCTGAACTACCTTGGTCTATAGTAGCAACTGATATCTTTGAGTGGAACAATCAACACTATTTGGTTTTGGTAGACTTATTCAAATTGGTTTGAGATTGATCTGCTACCAAATTTAACTTTGACAGCTGTTATTACCAAGTTGAAACATCATTTTTCAGTTCATGGTAGTCCGCACAAACTTTTTTCTGACAATGGTACTCAATTCACTAGCCAGTTATTTCAGAAATTTGCAAAAGAATGGGACTTTGTACATGTCACTAGTAGTCCAGAATATCCTCAGTCCAATGGTCTAGCTGAACAAGCAGTACAGAGTGCAAAGCAATTACTTGAAAAGTCAAAGTATGACAATACTGATATATTTTTGAATTTGCTTAATCTCAGAAGCATACCTCATGATGATATTCTTGGCTCACTTGCTCAAAGACTACTTTCCAGACAAACTAGAACTACGCTACCTATTTCATCAAGTTTTTTACAGCCTAAACCTAGGAACAATAAAACTATCAAGGCTCAATTGTTTAAGAAGCGTAATATCCAGAAATCTAGTTGCAACAGATCAAACAGGTTACTTTGTTCATTGAGGGAAGGAGAAATGGTACAAATTCAGACAACAAAAGGTTTTGATCGAATAGGAAAGATTACAGGCATCTGTGCTGAGCTCAGATCTTAATTCGTAAGCTCTGAGGGTGTGGAGTATAGGAGAAATCACAGACTCCTTCTTCCTATACAAGAGCCATCATCATTGCAATCTCAACATTGTATCCGTGATGCAAACTCTAAATCAGAGACTAAATCAGGCACTGTTTCTAAACCAGAATGTGTTCAAAAGTCTGATTCTGTTCCAGAAAGTGATTTGAACATTCCACATTACCTGTGATTTCTGTATGCCAAATAATCTCATGACAAATTACCTGATCTATTTCTCAAAGAGGGAGGATGTAGATCAAAGTGTAACATGTGTGTGCTATATCTTTAAGAAATTTGCAAGGTTGTGCATGCACGTATAAATTCCAAAAATATGCAGTCCCTAGTGCCATTTTGTACAAGCAGCCAAAAGTGAGCATGTATGATCACAGTTGTTAGTTTGCATATAAGTTACTTAAGTCATAGTCAGTAAGCCTTTATAGTGATGTGTTTGTATAGAATAAAGCTGCTTAAACAGAACCTATGAAGACTCGTTTATTCATGTACCAAGACAAAAGCAACATCATCCAAGGAACAGTAGTTCAGGAATGCACCACCTACCTTGTGATGTACTTCAGTATGACTGCTGCAACTTGAACTGAACCAAGTGATGTGGAGTTAGAACCCACAGCCTTTTGATTTTTCCTGGCATCAATGGCAAATTAGTGCTTACTATCAGCAAGCTAAGCAAATCCAATAATGGACACGCAAGGTCGGCGAAACACCAAGTTTATTACTCCACAAAGCTTTCAGGAAAAGTTCCTTCTTCAGTGTGTATGCATTAGTTAAAATCAACAGTTACTTTATACAATTCAAAAATACAACAGCCCAATAGAAGAACTCATTCAATCAATTGTGATGCAGCTAAAATTTTTTAATTATATAGTGCCTATGCATATAAAAACTTCAGCATATAAAACATACATACAAAAGCATATATAAAAGACCATACCTATATAAAGTATGCATGTAGAAAGCATTCATAAAGGAATGGTTAAAAAATATTTTGCTTCATTTTCAGTATAGGCTTAATACTTATAGCTGAATTTAAGCCTGGTTTGGAGTCTGCATTTAAACGTTTAATCCATTCATATTCATGAACCTCTACAGCATTATTAAGATCACCTCTTCTCTTCCTTTTCATTATTACATCAATAACCCTAAAAAGAAACCTGTGTTCATCTCCTGCCTCATTAATATGTTTATAAGGAGCATTTGTATCTACCTTTCTCCTTATTTCTGATTTATGTTCAATGATCTGATCTTTTAGCTTCCTGTTACTTTTGCCTACATAGAAGGTAGCGCATTTCATACATGAGGCCAGATAGATTATGTCTATGGTATTACAAGTAGCATGCCCATTAAATCTGATCTCTTTTCCTGTTATCGGATGTTTAAAAATGTTGTTACTCTCTATGTCTTTGCAACATGTGCAATTTAAACAAGGGAAAGTGCCTTTTTTTAGCACTTCCATGTTTCTTAGATGGATTCTTTAAATCTTTATAACATAAACATTGTTTTAAACTTGGACAATTGCGATATGCAAAGAGAGGTTTATCACCCACCAGCTTCTTAATATCAGGCATAGTCATTAAAATGATCCAAATCGTTTCTATAATCTGTCAATGGTAATTACATTGGTTCTTTTGTTGTATGTAGTAATATATCTCATGTGTTTATTTTCACTTTTCCTATCAGAGGGGCCATCCCTATCTTTACACCATGATGAAAAATAAGGCAGAGCTTTATTCCCTCTCGTACTTAAAACCTCACTTCTTGTTTGTTTTAACAAGGCTTCCCCATAGCCTTGTATAGTAAAGTCATATAATTTATTTGATTGTCACTTTATACATTGTCAGTATTGAGATGACAGGTTCGAAGCATCTGTCCTTTGACTATACCTCTAAACACATGGGGTACATGCATGCTACAACTATGGACATATCTATTGCCTGTACATCTTTTTTATATACCATTGTAGTAATACTATCACCCATTTTCTCTAGTTTTATATCCAGATAATTTAAACTGTCAATGGACTAGTTCAATGAAAGTTTTAAATAACTGGTAGTTTGATTCAAATATTCAATAAACATATCTAGCTCTACATTCGTGCCATCCCATAACAGGAATACATCATCAGCAAAACACTGGAAGAACAACACTTTCCCTTTAAACACTTTGGGACACTGAAATATACATTTATCTTCCCATTCAGCTACAGTAATATTTGCATATGTGCCTGCCACTGATATCCCCATTTCTACACCCATGTTTTGGTGGTATAGTTGTTCATAAAACATAAATACATTGTTATTCAGAACCAACTCAAGTAGCTCACACAAAATGTCTCCTTTTTACCATCAAAATTTGTATTTTTATACAGAAAATTTCGTACTGCTTCTATACCAATATCATTGGAGAGCACAATAAACAAAGATTTAATATCCAAAGTTGCGAACAAAAATTCAAAGCCTTTATGGGTTTCATACCATTCATATAGATGGGACAAAAAATGTTCTGTGTCTTTGATATAGCTCTTAATCAGGGGTAGATATACACTAAGTAAAGATTATAGATAGCATGAAATAGATTCCATTATCCATCCACCCCAAGAGACAATAGGTCTCATTGTGGGGTGGGTGAGACTCTTATGTATTTTTGGCAATCCATATATACATGGTATCCTTGGATAGGGATCAGTAAAATAGTTAAACAAATCATTACTTAAGTCACCATTTAACTGCATTTCATAAACTGCCATATTCACATTACTAATAACCTTAGATACAGCTGCCTCATTTATTACAGTGAACGTGGCTGCATCATCCAGAAATTCATGCATGCAGTTATCATAAACCTCTTTATCTACAATCACCACTACTCCACCTTTATCAGCTTGTTTTACAATAATATCACTCTTTCTTTCCAACTTACATAAAGCTTCATTTTCTTGCTCTAAGTTATACATTCTACTTGCAGGATTTTTATCATAAAACTGTCGTATTTCTTTCTCACAAATATCATTAAGAACAGTCAATGTGAGGCAATTCAAAGGAGCAAACAAGCTATATTTTTTACAAACATTGGGTTCAGTAAGTAGTGTGTCTTTAAAATCATTTTCAAGCTTAAGTTTCTCGCAAACAATCAAGTCTGTCAGGGCATCAACCTTGTATCGACATTAGATGGTATGAACTTTAAACCTTTACTTAATAATGAAACATCACAGTCAGACAAAACATAGCTCGAAAGATTAACTACTGATCCATTAAACACCTTGTTTGCAAGTTGGACTTGCTCTGAGTCTGTGGGCCCTTGCTCCCCCAATGCAATGCAGCATTTGGTTTTCTGCTCTTGTCTGCCTCTTGTGTAGTCCTGTGATGAGTCTCTTTTCCTTCTCTCTATTACTTCTGGTAGTTTCAGCTGCACAAGTATTGGGTGCTTCTGAAAGTCCTCACCAAGTGGGACTCTACTACCTGCATCCAAAACTCGGGTAGATGCAGATATATTACTAACTGCATTGTCAGTTAAGGGTGAAGCAACATTGTCATTCTTAGACAAAATAGAGTTAATAGGCTCAGTCATATCATTTTATCTTGATTTAACACCACTGAGGCAGAGTCATTCACTGAAAATCTATCAAGTCTATCAAGTGGTTTATAAGACTGTTTCACTGTTCCACCATCCCGGGCCGTACTTATACATGTAACCACCCTTTCATTCCTTTATTGAAATCTAATGACAATATGTCTGTTAATGGTATTGCTGACTTATCAACAGATGAACAGGAACATATCGCCCATACTTCTATAGATAACCATCAAGTAGTAAGTGTTAATACTAAAAATAAGAATAATAATTATAAATCTTGTTTTATCACAACTTTTTCTACTGATGCATATTATATAAAAGCAATTTTAGAAAAAAAATTGGTCACTTTTGATAGGTGACATTATTATAACAGGAATAATTGGAGAAAAGCCAGTCTGTGTTTTTAGAAAAGGCAACAACATCAAATCTTTATTAGAACACCAGGGTAAAATAAATAAGGGTGGTTACATGTATAAGTGTGGATCATGTAAATTCTGTCCCTATATATTGGAAGTCAATGAAATAAGTATTAAGGGGATGAGAATAAAAATTAGAGATAGGTATTGTTGCTTTACTGAGAAAGTCGTATATTGTGCTATATGTGAATTTTGTCCTTGTTTTTACATAGGCAAAATTGAGCGCAAGCTCAAACATAGAATTGGTGAACATTTAAGAAATATTAGAGACCACTGTGAAACCAATGCATTAGCTAAACATATCACACAATATCCAAACCACAGTTTTAAGTTTATAGTTTTAGACGCAGTTACTCCATCACATGGTGGGTGGGGTGCATGGCCATATCTCCTTGACAGGAATGAATTGAGCTGGCAGATCGCTTTGGATTCAGTACATGGGCCTGGACTAAATGACAGCATGTCTATGGCCAGTATTTTAAAATTGAAAGCCCTGAATAGATAGAATTATTTATAGTAGTTCATTTTTAGTGAGATTTTTATATGTATGCAAATAGTATGAGTACACATTTTTTTTGGGGGGGGTTTGTTTTTTAAAATAGTTCATATTTTTTAATGTCAGGGTTCATGTTTACTGTTCATGCACATTTACATGTTTCACCTTTTTTTATGTATATGTTTTTAAATCACATCTTTTATGTGTAACTAAGACATTGTGCTTTTAAATATGAGTCAGGAAGTGATGTCATGCTTTAAAATTATTTAACCAGGCAGTCACTATTTTGTAATTGTCTGATGAAGTTCCTTGTAAACACTTTTTGGAATGAAAGTGCTTACTTGCAGTTTGAACAATAAATGCAGCACCTGTTTGTGAAGGCTTAAGCTTTTCTGTGTACTTCTTGGTTTCGTTTGGTTTTGTGGACTTACAGATTACAAACAGTATTAATCTTGTCATTACCAAAATTTGTGAAATCACTTAAATACGCTCTTAAACATTTTAGCTCCACCTCCTGATCAGCACTTGTGTACAAAGAAATGATGTCAAGAGATGCAAACATAAAAGGTGCATCAAAAGTATTAAGGCCACTCAACAACTCTAATAAATGCCAAGAATCTCATAAATAGAACCTAGTACTCTGAACGACAGGATTTAAAATTTCATCCAGCCATATCGAAATCGGTTTTGTTTTGGAAAACGCTGCATATACAATTGGCCTTAATGGAGAGTTTTCTCTGTTTTTATGTACTTTTGGAATATCTAAAAGCACAGCCAGTTTAGGATACTCAACTTCTAAATGCCTGCAGGTGGAATGACTTATACTGCCTTGACAAAATAAATGAAATAAACACAAATCCACTTCAGAGAAACGTGTAGTGATATACTCAGATGAGATGCACTTATTGCATTTCACATCCCCTAATAGATCTAGAACTGCTGTGTTGTAATCATTAGAATTCATGATGACAATAGTATCACCTTTATCAACTTTCATTACCCGTAATTCATCATTGGTGGCCAAACTATATAAAGAGTTCTGTTCACTAGCTGAAAGGTTAGTCACCTTTGTCTTACAGTGATTCAGTTTCCTAAATCGATTTTCACATAAACCACTGAACACTTATAAAGTGGAACATAATGAGGGATTGTAGGTATTTCTACCTCTAAACCCCTCAACAGGTTGATCATTGACAGATATCCCATCAAATATATACTTCAAATTTAACTTTCTTAAATACAATTTAAAACTAATGATCAGGCCAGTAACATCCATTGTTAGATGGTATAAATGAAAAAACACATTGTACAGATTCAGTGTCCTTAGTTAAAATTTCACCACTTAAGTTCAAAACATCAATACAGAAATATAGTTCTTTTTCCGGTTCTTCCCTTGACCCTTGCTCTTGTTCTAGACATTGTTGGACCACTTCAGGGTCTTTTTGTTCCCTGAATTGCCCACTAGAAAAGGTCATGAACTATTACTAGTGGAAGCAGCCAAATTGGTGGAGGTGGATGGTGTAGTCACACAAGCAGTTTCCATCACTTGATTACTTGGTCCTGCAACACCCAGACCTGATGAAATAGTCGTTGATGCAACAGTATTACCATCCCTCTCATTGTTGCCAGTAATATGTTCTAACTGTTCACTTACTGGCCCAGCCTCTCCATGCAGTGTATTAATGGGGTATGCAGTTTTGTTAGTATAAGAATCAAGGTTTCTCTTTAGCTTTCCCTGTTTTCTAGAAATAATGGAGGCCTTGTGCCTATTGGTCTTAGGTGAAATGCCTAAATAAACTGTGACTATTGACTGAAAACTACCAGATGATTTAATTTTGGTATCAAGGCTTTCCATATCAGTTTTGAGAACAGCTAATTCATTTCTGTAGTGTTGAACCAAAAGAGTCATCACAGACAAGCCAGTGTTATTAAAAAATACCACTAGTTACTGATAGAGGTTGTCCCCGTACTTGATACAATTAGGGAACTTGAAAACTCTTAAACCACGTGACACACATCCGCATTTGATGTTTTCCTCCAAATACACCACTTCTAACTGCAAAGCAACAAATTTTAGGGAAAGCCACTCAAGTTCAAAGAAATCAGTTTTACATGTCTCAAAATCACTGACGTTTACTGTCTTATTCATTTAACTTACTTGTGAACAGAATGAATGGTAATCCATGTTAAAGGGATTTCCAACATCTCTGAACACATATTGGACTAAATTGCCATTCTCCACAGTTGTTAAATTGCTTGTAGAATGAGCATTAGCTGAAAGATTATCACCATTGTCTGAACTAAACAGAAGAACTAAAGACCGCAGTGAAGATGGTAAATGCATGACTCCTCCACTGTCATACAAAAACTGTTAGTATTAAAACTATTCTTGAAAAAGAGAGAGTTGTATTTTCACAGGATGGATGACTGTCATTTGGGACGTTTGCCTGTGGACATTGTAAGCAATGTCGGTTTATTGTCAATTCTGCCTCTGTCGAGTTTAAACATGTAAATAAGGTGATTTGGGCCACTTATGTGGTTTATGTAACAGTTTGCAATTCCTGTGAAGCTTTTATGTAGGCAAGACCATCAGAACTTTGAGTAGCAGAATATAAAAACACTTTGGCTATAAAAAATAAGGATATAACAAATGCTCTGGCTAGATATGTGGTTACATGTAAAAATTTTTAAAAAATTTCATTTTTTGTCCTTGACACAGTTAATTCTGATCTATTTAGTGGTGACTACAAGACTGTTAGAATGCTATGAAAGCAAGTGGCAGATTTTTTTAACAGCTGATCAGCCACCGGGTCTCAATGAGACCAGCAATATCAAATGTTTTTTACAGATGCAGAAGTTATAACATCAGATTATTAATATTATTATTACTGTTTTATTATTAATTGAACAGGTTTTATAATCATTTATTAGTTTATAGTTTTATTACTTGGTTTTACGTTCAATATTTGTTGTAAAAACAATCACATTTATTATGTTTAATTTATACATATATTTCTTTAATGTGTTTATGGCTTATTGAGCAATTATGAGTGTGCTTCATTTATTGGTTAGTAATGTCACATGATTATATGTAAATTGTATTTATTGGGGTGTTTTTTTCATAGTATTTGTTACTGAAGAAGTTCTGGTCTATTAAAATGGAACAAAAGCATTTAATTTTGTTTTTGGTTCCTTCCATTGTGGTCAGACTGCCTATTTTCATTTGTTTATTTAGTTTTTGGTGGGTTGTTTTTGCAATTGTTCATTTTTCTCAGTTTGGCCATGGCTGGAGTGGAGTCTACACAGAATGTACCTTTAAATTTAACCACCCATCTTATTCCAGAGAACCATTTGGCCTTCGGTGAGCACATCTCGGCAATGGTCTCTGGAACTATTCGTGATGGTTTTGCTCATTTCCATGGCAATGGAATCGGTCATGTTGCATCACATGACAGTGGAGGAGACATGCATTTAACATCTATACAGCGGTCTTTAGTTCATCTGTCCAATTTGGACAATGGTGATAATCTTTCAGCTAATTCTCTTTCTACAAGCAAATTAACAACTGTGGAGAATGGCAATTTGGTCCAATATGTGTTCAGAGATGTTGGAAATCTCTTTAACATGGATTACCATTCATCCTGTTCACAAGTAAGTGAAATGAATGAGACAGTAAACATCAGTGATTCTGAGACATGCAAAACTGATATCTTTAAACTTGAGCGGCTTTCCCTAAAATCTGTTGCTTTGGAGTTAGAAGTGGCATATTTGGAGGAAAACAGCAAACGTGGATGTGTGCCACGTGGTTTAAGAGTTTTTAAGTTCCCTAATTGTATCAAGTAAGGGGACAAACTCTATCAGCAACTAGTGGAGGTTTTTAATAACACTGGCTTGTCTGTGATGACTCTTTCGTTTCAACACTACAGAAACAAATCGACTGTTTGTTCTCAAAACTGTTATGAAAGCCTTGATGCCAAAATTAAAACATCTAGTAGTTTTCAGTCACTAGTGACACTTTATTTAGACATTTCAGCTAAGACCAATAGGCACAAGGCCTCCATTATTTCTAGAAAGCAGGGAAAGCTAAAGAGAAACCTTGATTCTTATACTAACAAAACTGCATACCCCATTAATACATTGCATGGAGAGGCTGGGCCAGTAAGTGAACAGTTAGAACATATTACTGTAACAATGGGAGGGATGGTAATACTGTTGCATCAACGACTATTTCATCAGGTCTGGGTGTTGCAGGACCAAGTAATCAAGTGAATGCAACTGTTTGTGTAACTACACCATCCACCTCCTCCAATATGGCTGCGTCCACTAGTAATAGTTCATCACCTTTTCTAGTGGGCAATTCAGGGAACAAAAAGACCCTGAAGTGGTCCAACAATGTCCAGAACAAGGGCAAGGGTCGAGAGAAGAAACAGAAAAAGAACTAGATTTCTGTATTGATGTTTTGAACTTAAATGGTGAAATTTTAACTAAGGACACTGAATCTGTACTTCAACATGGTTTTTCGTTTATACCATCTAACAATGGATGTTACTGGTTTGATCATCAGTTTTAAACTGCATTTAAGAAAGTTAAATTTGAAGTACATACTTGATGGGATATCTGTCAATGATCAACCTGTTAATGGATGTAGAGGTAGAAATACCTACAATCCCTCATTATGTTCTACCTTACAAGTGTTCAGTGGTTTATGTGAAAATCAATTTAGGAAACTGAATCACTGTAAGACAAAGATGACTAACCTTCCGGCTAGTGAAGACAACTCTTTATATAGTTTGGCCACCAATAACCAATTATGGGGTAAAGAAAGCTGATAAAGGGGGATACTATTGTCATCATGAATTCTAATGATTACAACACAGCAATTCTAGATTTATTGGGGTATGAGAAATGCTATAAGTGTGCCGTATCTGAATATATCACTAGACGTTTCTCTGAAGTGGATTTGTGTTTATTTCATTTATTTTGTCAAGGCAGTATAAGTCATTCCACCTGCAGGCATTTACAAGTTGAGTATCCTAAACTGACTGTACTTTTTGGGTATTCCAAAAGTACATAAAAACAGAGAAAACCCTCCATTCAGGGCAATTGTTTCTGCAGCTGAATGAAATTTTTAATCCTGTCATTCAGAGTACTAGGTTCTATTTACGAGATTCTTGGCATTTATTAGAGTTGTTGAGTGGCCTTAATACTTTTGTTGCACCTTTTATGTTTGCATCTCTTGATATCATTTCTTTGTACACCAGTATTAATCAGGAGTTGGGACTAGAATTTTTAAGAGAGTACTTAAGTGATTTCATTAATTTTGCTAATGACAAGATTAATACTGTTTGTACTCTGATGGAGCTTGTACTCAACTATACTTTTTTCAAGTTTGGCAATTGTTTATTTCAACAAATGTCTGGTATTGGTCTGGGTTTAAGGGTTTCACCAGCATTTGCCAACTTAGCTATGGTGATGTGGGAATTGAAATATCTTGTCCAACATCCCTAGGCTGAGAACATTTTGTTCTATAGCCGATACATAGATGATTTGTTCCTTTTATGGAAGGGCGATTATGAAACTTTTTTGTCTTTTGTCAGTGATTTAAATGATATGACCAACTTTTTGAGATTCACTGTGGGTGGTTTTGGCAAATCCATTAACGTTTTGGATATTCATTTAGATTTAGATTTTGAGAAATGTGCCTTTTCTAGTAAAATATTTAGAAAATCTACTTTTGTGAACCAGTATTTACAAAAAGATAGTTCACATCCACAACATATGAAAAGAGGGGTGGTCAAAGGGCAGTTTATATGACTGAGTTATTTGACAAGTGACCACTCTGCTTTTTTGTTGGAATTGGTTAAATTAACAGATTCTTTTGTTCAGAGAGGTTATGATTTTGATGGGCTTAACAAGATTGCTAGTGAGGTATTAACACTACGGGGCAGTTTGGCAGGTCCCATTTTAACTATGTTTGAATGGTCAGAAGTTATTCCCCAAAGATGTTTTGATAGTTACAGGTTGGCTTGTCCAATTCCAATTTATAATGAAATGAGTTTCATTAGGCAAATCACTGTTGACAACTGGAAAGTGTTAATGGGGAACACTGACTTTTTAAGAATTTTGGGTAACAAAACATTATTCACTTATACAAAAACTATTAGTATTAAAACTATTCTTGAAAAAAAGAGAGAGTTGTATTTTCACAGGATGTGCAACTGTCATTTGGGACTTTTGCCTGTGGACATTGCAAGCAATGTTGTTTATTGTCAATTCTGCCTCTGTGGAGTTTAAACATGTAAATAAGGTGATTTGGGCCAAAGGCCTGTTTTGCTGTGATATCACTTTTGTGGTTTATGTAGCACTTTGCAATTCCTGCAAAAGTGTTTATGTAGGTAAGACCATCAGAACTTTGAGTAGAAGAATGTACGAACACATTTTAGCTATAAAAACTAAGGCTATGACAAATGCTGTGGGTACACATGCGGTTACATGTAAAAATTGTAAAATATTTTCATTTTTTGTCCTTGACACAGTTAATTCTGATCTATTCAGTGGTGACTACAAGACTTTGTTATAATGCCGTGAAAGCAAGTGGCAGATTGTTTTAACAGCTGATCAACCACTAGGTCTCAATGAGACCATCAATATCAAATGTTTTTTTTTTTACAGATACAGAAGTTGTAACATCAGATTATCATTATTATTATTATTATTATTATTGATTGAACAGGTTTTATAATCATTTATTAGTTTATAGTTTTATTACTTGGTTTTACGTTCAGTATTTGTTGTGAAACCGATCGCATTTATTATGTTTAATTTATATATGTATCTCTTTAAAGTGTTTGTGGCTTATTGAGCAATTGTGATAGTGTGTTTCATTTATTGGTTAGTAATGTCACATGATTATTTGTAAATTGCATTTATTGGTGTGTTTTTTTCATAGTATTTGTTTCCGAAGAAGTTCTGGTATATTAACATAGAATGAAAGTGCTTAATTTTGTGTCTGGTTCCTTCCATTGTGATCAGACTGCCTATTTTCATCTGTATCTGTTATCTACTATTAAGGTTAGGGTGTCACACGGGTGAATTTTTTCTATTCTTCCAACATTTTAATGCAGGTGCTCCACAGTCTCATCGTCATAGTCTAACTTTCTGAGATCATCTCATTCGTATCTTTCTCCAATGTTAATAAGAAGCAAGTTCATAGGTGGTCATAGGTGTTCATAGGTGTTTACTGGGCTAATGACCACAAGGGCCTTTTTAAGCCTAGCCATGCATCCCAAATCTCTGACAAGTTCTGATACCCTTGATAAGTGTAAGCATGGGCCTGGGAGATGAACCATTTACAGGTTACCCATTTGCATCAATGATATAGGTGCCAAACCAGTGATGAATTTCTGGTTTCCCATCCAATTGTCCAAGTTGCACTTGAATTGGTTTACAGAGGAATTCTGCTTCACATGGATGGGGAGCCTGTTCCATAGATGGGGTAGTCTCTGGGATACATACCTATCTCTCTCCAGCAGGTCCTATTTATATCACAGGCAAGGTTTAAGTCTTTAGACTTGGTAATTCTGATACTGTTTGTTTTTTGGATATGCAGGAGGTCCATCAGAGTGGGGGTCTGACAATCCCCTGTATGCCAGGCATAGATCTACCCTCAAAAGCCTATAGCAGACAGAATACAGGGATAAGGCACTGAGGCAGTCTGCAGAGAACATATTACTTACACCCTGTATTATTTTAGTGAGGAACTTCTGTGGACGTTCCAGTTGTTGGATATGCCTGGTTAGGTACATACCAAAGGGGATATTGTACTCAATGATAGGTCTGATGAATGCCGAATACAGTGGAACAATGACTTCCTTGGACTTAGATGCCATACCTTTGTTTATAAGTCATCATTTTGAGCTTGCACCAGGTTTCTAGAACTGTACGACATCTCTATTTTTGCAACCCTTTTTAAAGCATTTCTATCTTTAATTTTTGTTCACTTTTCTCGGCAGTAACAAGCAGCTTATTGGGTACTTAGTCTTTGAGCCATTACCACTTAGGCCTCATTCAATGAATGTCTTGCTTGATTTGTTAATCTGATCAGGAAGAAGTACTGTTTATCATAAACCTAACTGACCTGAAGATTGTATGAGCACAGAGAAGGGGAAATTGGTATTAGATAGTGTCAACTCTTTTCCTGTCCTTGTGCTTCAGCGATCAAGAGTCGGTATACTTAAGTAATATGTTAGATTTGGCTACTGATTAATCTGGAAGAAATCAAATGAAATGGTTCAGTAGTGAAGTGCACGGTGCACAGACATATAGTCAAATATGGTCTTATTATAGCTATGCAGAGTCACATTCTGTAATTAGTAGAGCACTCCAAGACAGAGTATACTTTCCAGTCATGTTTCATAGCCACTTACAATCACAGTGAGACTACAGATTGTACACTGTAGTATTGTTTGAATATTTATTTTATGCTGAATGATTTGGATTTTTTTCACTTTACAGTCTTATGATGAATTAAAGAAAAGATGCCCTACTTGCACAGTATTGTATGCAACATTGTGCTACCTGCAGGCTTATAGTTATTTAATGTTTCATAAGGAAGACAAGGGACATGAACTTGAGAAAAAGGCTCAAGGCGTATGCAAAAATAGTGGAAATGCACTGTAGGAGTACTGGATTGAGCTAAACTAAGAAAGTACTGCTTATATATTATAAGATACTGTATTCTATCCTAGTCTGTTATATTATACTTGTGTGTGTATTTATATATATATATATATATATATATATATATATATATATATATATATATATATATATAGATTCGCTTCATAATCTTGAAATACTGAAATATCGAATTTCAGTATCTCAAGACCATGAAACCGAATCCACAAAACACCAAAACAACAAAACCCCGAACCCAAATCCGTGAAATTCAAAACACCAAACAAACCGCACACACTACACCATACATACACCACAACACCCACATCACAACATAAACAAACAAAACTACACACATACACAACTCATACACACATAAGCAGGGGGGCAAGCTCCCCTGCACCCCCACAACCCCCCTACTTATATATACTAACTCTGAGATTGCACAAACAGGAAACAAAAGCAAACTCACACATGCACATTCTCCAGTCCCTCACACACACACACACACCAAACATATCAGCACACTCACATACACTTTAACTACCACTCACAACCCTTACAAAACACTCACTTACATGATATAACAGTTAGATCTACACACTGCACCACGCACCATCAACACACAATCCCGGACATTACGTAGCATAAGGCCATAACTGCGAATTTGAGATATTCGAATTTGCGATTATGATCTTTCGCTATTGTAAACATTCGGCTTTATAGTCTCGAGATACTGAAATTCGAAATTTCAGTATTTCGAGATTATAAAGTAGTTATATATATATATATATATATATATATATATATATATATATATATATATATATATATCTCCTACAATTCTTCTTGGGCTCTGGGTCATCGTTGCAACTGTTGTAGGACTGTTCTCAGGCATACAGGTGGAGTTTCTTACCAAATCGTTTAAAGCACTGCATTCAGGTCCACATGCTTCTTCCACTGGGAATCTGCCTTCTTTTATGCTGTCAGCAGACATCACTTAGCCTCAGACAAAGGATAGGCAAAGCCAGCTACTTCAGTTCCTCCCTGTTGTGTAGCCAAAAAGAAAACTCAGTGTATATTTCCAAGTGAATCTAATACTTTGCTGTTTTGTGTTTTGGTTAAATTGTTAAGTGAGTTACACATCTCTGACAGTGTTTTGTGTTGAGATTTGCTATTTAAGAAAAAACTTTAAAATTATATTTTTATCAGTTTTTTCCTCTGAACTAAAGCTGGAGTCTTCACAGTGGAGAGCCTATTTCATGAATGTATTTGTGGCCAAAAACACATTTTGGCAAACATTCCTATTATATTTTACCCAGGGTAGAAGATAAAACCAGAAATGTGAGATATGTATGGGATTTTGTGTCACTGCATCATAACTGCAAGGCAAAGGCTCTTCAAACATTTGAAATGTTTACTGGTGGCCTGTAGAGTGTTTTGGTTCCTGTTAGCACTGAAGAAAAAGAAGCAAATTTGTCAGATGTCTCAGTCTTTCCCACAATATTCAGTAAATAAATGATGAGTTTTGATGATAATTCATTGGATTGTCACTACTCCTAAAAATTAAAATATATGGAATTCTCAGATAATGAGTAGGAGTGACTTCATGTTCATGTTCAGACTTTATAAATGATTTGTAGATGAGGTGCAGAAAAGAATGTTTTTTCTCAGCAGTTTCATCAATAAAACCTATTTCTGAGAAATTACTTGTATTGTCAACAGGATTACTATCTTTTCTGTAAACAGAAAGCTTCCAAAGCCAGTTAAAGTTAATGGTCAGGATTGTGCTGCCTATTCCTTTTGTCTCCACTGACTCTTCTAGTGCCGCTTTCATATGAGAGGATATGATGTCCTTACTACCTACTTAAAACACTGCAAAGCACCAAGACGCCCTATATATCTTGCTGTTCAACTGGGTCTTTTTGGGAGACCTGGGGAGCTGGTGGTTGAGTCTTCGTACCAGCTAGTAGGTACTATTGCAAATCCAAAGGCAGATCTACCTGTGATACAGTCTTCCAAGGACTCTTTCATGCCATGATCAGCAGTTTTAGATGTAAGTGGGAGAAAACCTTGACAAATTTCCCAAATGACAACATCATAAACCTGGTCCTTATCAGTCACAACAGAAGTGAATAAGTTAAGTCATTTATTACCCCGGACGTGTTGTCTGTGATTGGGGAGTCTCAGCTCTTCCCAGAAGGATGAATCTGAACTGGAGGTTAAGGATGACCCACTCCATGACAGATCCTAATGTTTACAAGGTTTCTGTTATTTGTCAGGAGCATTCCTCTTCAAGGACTCTCTTATTCAAAATAAAACAGGTCAAAATTCAAACTTAAAGTCATTGTGAAATACGCAATTAATCCACACAACAGTGCCATTTTATGTGACAAACATATTTCCAAACTCAAACTTATGAAGGGCATCTGTCCTAGAAGTACTCCAATCCCTTTCAAATAAGTTTGCTATAGAAACATGGACACCACCTAATACGAACAGCAGAAGATGTGGACTTGATTGAAGTTAACTTCATCTTCTGTAAGATGGTTAAGCTATTCATATAGAAATACCTGCACAGACTCCTTTTGACTCAAGCAAACACATAAACACACAAAGACATACTCGGAGGCTCTGCTAAAAAATTTCTAAACACTAGAGGCCAGGAAGCAGACACCAAACAACTACAACAACAAGACACCCCACCACACAACACACACATAAACCACAAAAGCAAAAAAAGCAGTGTGCAAAGCAGTCACAGGCCAAATACAACACCAACAATAATACTTGTCATAGGTGAGGTGATAGTCAGACACACTCCACCACTTCCCACAGGCCAGGCAAGGAGAGGGTCACCACAAGCTGGGCAGCCTCAGGGGCCACAACACACATCACACTCACCGGCAACAAGCACTCTGACACAGTCAACAAATATGGCACAGTCATTGTCCATGCTGCGGTGACTCCCTGTGATACATGACAAGAGTGAACATACATCCGGAGACATAGAGGAGCTCAGTGTAGTAACCCCAGGCCCGGCCCCTCCTTCCTTCCCCACCTCCTTCAGTCAATGATACCACAGAGATGATGACGAGATACATAATTATAATGAAACAATTGGCTTAATGTCTGATGTGTTTCAAAGGTCTGTCCTGTTCTGTCTGTCTGATGACATGCTCTTCTGCTGCACTTCTTCCCTTTGACTGCACCACCCCTGCTGCCCCTATATTACCTAAGGCTAATGCCCCATAGTGCCTTTTTTTCTTTTTCTCAAATTCCAAAAAAATACCACCCTAGAAAAAAAAAATGGGAAAATGAAAGTAAAATGCTGCTGCTCCAGAAGTCTAAATCTCAAAATGCACGCGACTTGGGTCTATGGAGAACATATGGTCTGTGCTGTAACTGAAAGGCTAACCAAACCTGGTGGAAGGAGGCTGAGAGCACCCGGGCGACCCATGCGTTTCTGACCCAAAAGCGCCACCACACCAAAAAAAAGGTGTATCCAACACAGGGGGGGAACCACCACCATAAAGGCAGGTCATTAACACCAACACCGCACCATAAGCTCGCCCGAAACCATCAAGGTACCATCTGCAGGGCAAACAAACCACAAAAAACTGCACAGCCTTCCTGTCACTTCAAAAGGCCATAATTCCCTCCACCACTGCCCCCACAAGAATATATCTGAGTATGACCAAATTACATTATAATTCATCATATCAAATAACACTTAATCTAGACTCTAACCCCTGGGAATATAGACAACTTGGTTCTGAGTCTGAATTCACAACAATGATCAAACATTTCTCATCAGTTCATCAAGAGGAGAAAAATACACTAGTATATCATAGATAACATACATGAAAAAATGATCCACACATCAAGATATCATCCAAAACACTCCTTCTGATCATAAATCCACAAAACTCTCTCAAAAAGAATCCGCATCCCCTACTCCAAAAGACCATACCATCCCCAAAATCCTCAAAAAACAAACAACTACTAGTGGAAGAGGTGTAAAGCAATCTCTGCCACCCAAGGTGTGGAAAGCTACCCCAAGCTCCCAAACAAAGCCCTTACAATGGAAACACCACAAAATGCAATATGAACACCTCCCAGGCCAGCAAAAAAAAGACGACATAAAAATCAAAGGGATCCCAACCAACAGTCTGGTGGACCCCAGCCAAGGAAAAACGTCCAGAGAACAATAAAAAGCCACCCAACAATCAAAATAATAAAAAAAAAGAGACTAATTTTCACATAAAAAAAAAACAAAAAAAAATAAAATTAAAATCAACTAAGGCCAAGAAAAAAGAAAAAAAAAAGAAAAATTAAGACAAATTTGCCTTTCAATCTTAACAGCGATTCAGGGGGGAACGAACCAAAACTGCCAGATAATAAAGATGAAAAGTCCAAAATCCAAAAAATTCTCCATTGTACTGATAGACACAACATTGGCAAACACAGACACAGCAGACACAAATCCCCCCCAACTAAGGGCCTCCCAGACCCAACTATCCCAGCTCCCCAACCAGACATCTCAAATGTGCAGGTGATGAGGAATTAAAAGCTGTTTAAAGCTATGGAGAGGATCATAATGGAGCTCATAAACAAAGATATAGGGGACTTGCAAAACAGTCACCAAGGCCATTGATGAGGAAAGGCAGTCCATACAGCCTACCTTGACCTAATGTAAACCCATATGTCACAAGATGGGTTGCAATACAGGCCAACATAGGAGGACTTTAGTTCAAAAATGTATAGTCATACCCTTCGGGAAAAAAGGTAACCCCAAGCTACCATATAGGTGGCAATCCAATCCACTAAGGTGAAGAGGTTATCAGGGGGGGACCCGGGGACCAGGCAGAGCCTTTCTTTGACACTCACTCATTGCTAAGGAGAGAGAAAGACCTTCTACTTGCCCACCCACCTGATCAGGATTCATTCAGATCTAGTGAGGAGGTCATTTCCCTCCTTACTTCACTTATCATCAGAATGATAATGCCTGTGTACCATTCAATTCATATCTCACCTCTCCGCGACATCTGCAGCAATTGAGAAGTTCCTCACCAAAGGACCAAAGGAGGACTAAATCTCTCATAAATCTGTCATATGCTGCCAGATTGAAGAAACTCCAGCTCTACAGTCGTGATCAGGCCTTGGTGACCTACAGTGCACATGTCTCACAACACGGAATTAATGGACATGGACAGATAAAAATCCAAATCCACCAAACCAAAATCCACCAAAACCACTAGAGCAAGTGCGGATATAAATAGCACGTGCATATATATAGATAAATCTGGAGGGACCAGAGCATATCACAGAGACTCCCTATGCTGCAGAATAAAATCCCGGTCCATGTGAGGCAGAGCACCTCTGACTTGACTCTGTGAAGAAGAGACCTGGATGGGAGATCGTGGATGGGTCCGTGTAGGTTTCTCTGTGAAGGTGTTGGACAGAGTAACAACAAACCAATGGGCACAGTATTTTGTCATATTTCATATAAATTTGGGCTCACCTTATAAACGCCTTAGGGCTAAAGCCCTAGGGAAACCTATGAACCTATGAACCTATTAATATCATTTTGTTTTTTTCTTTGTGCGTTTTCTGTGAGCTGGAGATGTGCTGATTAAGTGAAGGGAGAGTACAACTATGTATGTAAACTTACAATAACAGTAGATGTTTAAATGATCATTGCTGCAGTAGCCTTAGCTTTATATGGTTATATCCTACAAAAGATAGAACATAGGGCCAGGTTTCAAAGCTTCAGGGCACCTTACACTCATTCAAACCATTAGGCCACTCTACGTGTTCAGTGGCAAACCTTTCAGAGCTTTCATGCTAACTGACAGAGGGAGGCTATAGTTAAGACATAGTTAAGAGTTAAGAGCAAAGATATATATATATATATATATATATATATATATATATATGTGTGTGTGTGTGTGTGTGTGTGTGTGTGTGTGTATACCACCCCCTGGCAAAATCAAACTAAAAAAAGGGGGAGGGGGTAGCTACTGCATCAGTGATCATTCAGACATCTACTGTTATGGTAAGCTTACTTACACAACTCTACTATATTCATCATACTGATCAGTTCTGCAGTAGCATTAGCCATATGGGTAGAGTATTCCAGCTTACAACACTTGGAAGATGAAAGGAGAAGGATGTAAGAGCACCTGGAGAATGGTCCACGAGCCAAGGCTGATCTTCATCTAGAGAAGGAATCAAGCTAGTAGTGCTTTGTAAAAGTATGTACAGAGGACCAAGCTGGCTGTTCTAGAATACTTATAAAATTCAACTCTTTCCAAAAAGCCATAGACGAAGCCAAGGTCCTGGTAGAGTGGGCCTTGACCCTGCCTGGAATAGGTTTGTTATGATGAGTATAACAAAAGTTATTAACCTTGGACAACCATTAGGAAATAGTCTGTTCTGACACAGGTTCAGAAGACATGGACAATTGATCCAAAGATCTCTAAGATTTAATTCTATCAAGATAGTACCTCAATTATCTGTGGACATCCAAGGTATGGACTACCCTTTCTCCCTCATTTTAGGTTCAGCAAAGAAAATGGAGAGGTGGATAGTTTGGCTTACAGTAAACTTGGATACTTTATTCATAAAAGAAGGATTAATTATAAAAGAAATCCTGTCTGTATGGAAAATGAGATAGGGTTGCAACTCAGAAACCCTTCTTGCAGAGGTCAGAGGAATCATTAAAACTGTTGTCCATATTAAGAACCTCAGGTCAGACAGATTAGCTGGTCCAAAGGGAGAAAGTGTTAGCTTCTCTAACACAAAATTAAGATCTGTAGTAGGGGCCACCAGTTTTCTTGCAGGCCTCTTATGCAAATCCAGTTTCAAGAACATTTTAACATGAGATTGCATTAAAAGAAATGGAGAAGGATCTATTGGCAGAGCTTCTGGAATAACTGATAAATCAACCTTGACAGAGGAATAAGAAAGGCCATAGGATAGTAACTCACAAATAAAGAGGACACCTAGCCCTGAATGGGTGATGGTTATGTTGTCTGCACCAACTAGAAAACTATTTCCATTTGTTAATATATGATTTTTTAGTAGCAGGCTTTCTTGCCTCCATTACTACCTGCTACATGTCCTCAGTAAACAAGTACCTAAAATTGAAGTTGATTGATGTCAGGGTATATCAAATGCCCCCTGTTCTTCTGAGACTAGATCCAGTTTGTGAGAAAGCTTGTGGTGATTTCCCCTGGCCATTTTTAAAAGAACGGAGAACTTAGGTTTCCTGGGCCAGAGGTGAGCCCCCACAATGGTTGTAGGAGATTTCTTCTGAATGTTCAGGAGCACCTTGAATATTAGTGGAAATGGTAAAAAGCATACAGGGACATTCCTGTCCAAGGAAAAGAAAAAGCATCTGTCTTCCAGGCCTTTTTGCATAGAATCCTGGAACAGAATCTTGTCAGTTGATTGCTCAGAGAGGAGACAAAGATGTCTATTTCAGGAACTCCCCACAGATGGATCAAATCTTGGAAAATCCCCTGATCTAGTTTCTATTTGTAATGGTCTGCCCTGGTCCTGCTCAGATTGTCTACCATGCAGTTTTACTATAATTTAATTCTACCATACAGTTTTACTGTGATTTAATTATTCTTGTGGCTGGAAGAAGAACCGGCCATGGGACTGGTAGTTTGTTCCATGGTCAAGTCGAAAATGGTGCCTCTTTCCCAGGGAAGACAAGCAGAACTTGCTGGTAAACACTACCAGTCCACAAAAGTTACTTTTTGACAGAACAATACTCAGTAAAGAAAATTTGAAAAGATTATGCCAGCCTCAAAAAAGTAAAATAAACACAATTTTTCCTCAGAAAAATGTTTTCCATTACTTTACACTAATTTTAAACTGACAGAAAATAGGTACTCCATTTAAAAGTATATTAAAGTCTTGAGAAAGTCCACTAAAACACAACACTCCTAGCTTTAAAATATCTTTTTTTGAAGAAGAAAGTAATAAAACATCAAGAAAATTATTAACAGAGTGCTTATGAAAGCTTAGACATCATTGCAAAATTGAAACCAGTTCCTCCTTTTTTTATAGCATTGTATTTGGTTCCTTCTTCTTCAGCAGTTTTCCCTGCCTCACTCCTACCACTACCCTGAAAGCTTATCTTTTATCCCAAATATTCAGGAATTTTCCAGACTGTCAGCTGCTATGTACCATGCCTGGCTCTTAAGCAGATATCTATTGCTTGATCTGAGACCTCAAGAGTCATCAAACATTCTTTTGACAGCCAGGAAAAAGTTTTCCATTGATTGTTTTGCTTGAAATTTTACTGAATAGGAATGGTTTGTATCACCAAGATGGCTCTCTAAAGTGTATGGCTGGCTTTAAAAACAGTGAGAAGACTGCCACTGAGTAAAGAGATTTTCACTGATACGTCTGAAGATGCACTAAGTCTTGTGCTGTTTATTTTCAGCAACATTATACTTTGCTAACAAGGCATTCTTGGCAGAAGGTTTATACTTCAGTGATGGTGTGATGGTAAGGAAATATGTCAGCTTTTTGAAAGTATTTTTGACAAACATCAATACATTTCTAAATATAGTCCCTCTGTTTCAATAACATATTACACATGTAATATTATACCAGTACAAATGCTGTACAGAAAGTCAAGAAACAAACACTTGGAAGATGAAAATGCATCAAGCCATAATACTAGACAAAGAAATAACTATAATGGTTTATCAAGAAAAAAAAACTAAACACGGGAGCAAAGTACAGTTTTCACAATGCTCTTTGTAAAATATGTATTTTACACAAATGATTAACAAAATTCATAAGATACAGCATTTCAAGATGGCTTCTCATTACACTGTTTTGTATTTTATATCACTTTGCTTCTCATGTATGAATTGAACTTATTTTCTCTTAATGCTTTCTGAATTATTTTCATAAGAAACTTGGTTTGTTAAAGAAGTTGAAGATGGGTGACTTAAGTCTTCACTGAAACCTCCAAGCTGGGAAAAAGCCAGAAATGTTGACATGAGCACAATCATGAAAACAAAATACATCTTGAAACTTTAATTCAAAGCAAGGAAAGAAAACTCTCAATGAAGAATTTATGGAAACTGAAAAGCTTTTCTGAATTTTAGCTGTTTGTAAAGTTGGGCTTGTTATTGTTTATGTTGATGAACAGTTTTAATCTGTAAAGAACCAAAACATCCATCATTTGTAAAACTTGACTCTTTAATAATAATACATTCTTCCAAAAACAGACAAAAAAATAACCACTTTCACCTGCTATGGCTTCCTTGATACATTAAGGGCATCCCAATTATGTAACCATTTTAAAAAAAGACATCCACAAAATAACCAGAAAACATAATGTAGAACAAGCTATTGTGACTGTAAAAAATGTATAAAGCTAGTTAGAGCAAAATAGTAATGGTAAACAATAAAGAAAAGAAATACAAATACATTACTTTAATATCTTCACCAGCAGCAGATGACCCATTTTCATTTATGCCCTTAACTACAGCCCACCTTATCTTTTCTATCGGACACAGCCCAAAACTGGTCTTCACCTTTTGACAATTTAAGTTAACTCCATACAGTGCATTACATTCCCATACAATCTTCATGAATGGTGCATCATATCTCAGTGCATTACATTCCCATACAAGCTTCATGAATGGTGCATCATATCTCAGTGCATTACATTCCCATACAAGTTTCATGAATGGTGCATCATATCTCAGTGCATTACATTCCCATACAAGCTTCATGAATGGTGCATCATATATCAGTGCATTACATTCCCATACAAGCTTCATGAATGGTGCATCATATCTCAGTGCATTACATTCCCATACAAGCTTCATGAATGGTGCATCATATCTCAGAGCATTACATTCCCATACAAGCTTCATGAATGGTGCATCATATCTCAGTGCATTACATTCCCATACAAGCTTCATGAATGGTGCATCATATCTCAGTGCATTACATTCCCATACAAGCTTCATGAATGGTGCATCATATCTCAGTGCATTACATTCCCATACAAGCTTCATGAATGGTGCATCATATCTCAGTGCATTACATTCCCATACAAGCTTCATGAATGGTGCATCATATCTTAGTGCATTACATTCCCATACAAGCTTCATGAATTTTGCATCATATCTCAGTGCATTACATTCCCATACAAGCTTCATGAATGGTGCATCATATCTCAGAGCATTACATTCCCATACAAGCTTCATGAATGGTGCATCATATCTCAGTGCATTACATTCCCATACAAGCTTCATGAATGGTGCATCATGTGCATTACATTCCCATACAAGCTTCATGAATGGTGCATCATATCTCAGTGCATTACATTCCCATACAAGTTTCATGAATGGTGCATCATATCTCGGTGCATTACATTCCCATACAAGCCTCATGAATGGTGCATCATATCTCATTGCATTACATTCCCATACAAGCTTCATGAATGGTGCATCATATCTCAGTGCATTACATTCCCATACAAGCTTCATGAATGGTGCATCATATCTCAGTGCATTACATTCCCATACAAGCTTCATGAATGGTGCATCATATCTCAGTGCATTACATTCCCATACAAGCTTCATGAATGGTGCATCATATTTCAGAGCATTACATTCCCATACAAGCTTCATGAATGGTGCATCATATCTCAGTGCATTACATTCCCATACAAGCTTCATGAATGGTGCATCATATCTCGGTGCATTACATTCCCATACAAGCATCATGAATGGTGCATCATATATCAGTGCATTACATTCCCATACAAGCTTCATGAATGGTGCATCATATCTCAGAGCATTACATTCCCATACAAGCTTCATGAATGGTGCATCATATCTCAGTGCATTACATTCCCATACAAGCTTCATGAATGGTGTATCATATCTCAGTGCATTACATTCCCATACAAGCTTCATGAATGGTGCATCAAATCTCAGTGCATTACATTACCATACAAGCTTCATGAATGGTGCATCATATCTCAGAGCATTACATTCCCATACAAGCTTCATGAATGGTGCATCATATCTCAGTGCATTACATTCCCATACAAGCTTCATGAATGGTGCATCATATCTCAGTGCATTACATTCCCATACAAGCTTCATGAATGGTGCATCATATCTCAGTGCATTACATTCCCATACAAGCTTCATGAATGGTGCATCATATCTCAGTGCATTACATTCCCATACAAGCTTCATGAATGGTGCATCATATCTCAGTGCATTACATTCCCATACAAGCTTCATGAATGGTGCATCATATCTCAGTGCATTACATTCTCATACAGGCTTCATGAATGGTGCATCATATATCAGTGCATTACATTCCCATACAAGCTTCATGAATGGTGCATCATATCTCAGTGCATTACATTCTCATACAGGCTTCATGAATGGTGCATCATATCTCATCATTTCCTATACTATCCTGATAAAAATGCATTTTTTTATTTCCCAACGAATAAAAATGTTAAAAAAAAGAAGTATAGTAGTTTGTCATCCTTTCTTATTACCCTACACAGAACAGTCAAAACATGTGGATCGGTTTTTACTAGGTCTTAAGGAATGTTTAATAAATATCAATATGCAATATTAATTCCTTTAAGGCAAACTTAGTTATTTGTCAGCTTGAAATATTACACTTAAAATGGTCTCTGCAGTAATTCACAATGAACAGGATTACAATCCTTAACTGCTACCTGTCTTAAATTTTTAAGGTCCATTCATTTTTTTTTAATTTCAGATTACTTGACTGCTGTTACCTTTTCTACAAGGAAAAAAGGGCAGTCTGAGGATATTGCAAAAGATAAAGACATTGGCATAGCCCTGGGCTTTTTTATTGTATTTATTTATTTGACATTTGTTTACCGGGAAAGCCCAACTGGGAAAATGCCCATTTTCTGCAGAGGCCCAGGGAGAAAAGCTCCAATGAACATATTATTAAAACAAATTAAATTACAATATTAGAAAGATTCAGACAATGTCACAGATATACAGTTAGTGGATACATAAATGCAAATAGGTATAATAGGACACTCCAAGTACAAGAAACAATGTGGTAGGGCAGTAAATATACAAGAAACAAGAGAGAGCTAGTATAGTATCAGAGAGCTGTGCTTTGTAGTTACAATAGAAGAACCAAGAGAGTTAGGACACATGGAATACATTATACTTGAGAAACACCTAATATATATGACTTTAAGATAATACATGAGAAATAATTAAAGTTGTGACACACTAAATACAAATTGAAGCAAGGGAATGTCAGCAGTAAATGTCAGGAATGATGCTAAGATAAAGAAAGGGTAGTGTATGAGTAGAAAGAGACAGTATTCAATAGAAAAGGTATCACTGAAAGATAAGCCAGTATCGAAGGGAGGCAAGGTGGGGTAAACAAGATTAGAGAGATAGGAATATCAGTGGATACAATGGTGGTGTGAATAAATGTTCTTTCAGTCTTGACTTAAAAGAAAAGAAGTGAGGTAGAAGTCTGATAGATTCTGGATTGCTATTACATGAGTTGGCAACACAGTCAGAGTAAAGACTAATTCCATAAGATCTCTGGGGTTTGTAAATAGATAGTAGTTGCTTGTGGGAAGAGCATAGGTCTAAAGATGGATTATAATGTTGAAGAAGTGATGAGGTAGTTTGTGAAAATGAGGACTTGTACAGTATTTTATGTTAACATTAGTTGATTAAAGGTAAGTAGGTTGGGTAGTTTGAGTGAATTAAGGGACTTGAGAGAAGAGCAGAGGTGAGAGTTGTGAGACTGCCCTGTGGCAAATTTAGCTATTTTATTATAGCACTGACTAAGGTTTAGTTTGAGGATTCTTTGAAGATTGGTTAGAATAGGGGAAGCATATAGAAGGGAGGGTAAGAGATAAGTGGTGGCAAGGGTCACTTTTTGAGGAGTTTAAGATAATTTTTTTTAGCCTGTACAATATGCCCAATTTTTAACTGTCCTTTTTTTATACTTTTGCTAATATGCAGGTCAAACTTCAGGTTGTTATCAATAGTTACATCTAGCAGCTTGATGTGTGAAACTACATCAACTGAAGTATTGTTAAGAGAATTAATGAAGTTAAAGTATCTGGAGTATATTGTTTTGGAACAAGTAGTAAAGATTTAGTTTTTTTCAACTTAGCAGGAGATAGTTGTTGGCAAGCCGAGACTCAATGGAACTGAATCTTGGAACAGTCCATCCAAAATTCTTTTAAGGCAACATGAAGCCAAATCTTCTGATCCATGGACATATAATCTAGATGTTGTTTTTCTTTGTTTGCTATAGCTCAGTGGCAGTCTGATCATCTAACTTGCCTAGCAGAGTCCACCATTAACCAGTTTCTCCCCATAGAAGGTCATGACCCTTAGAAGTGGGACATTCCCTTCTCAGATGCTTAGACCTAAATGTCTCTAGTCTTGCAACTGTGGAATAGCTCTACTGTATTCTCATCCTCAATGTCATCATGAGGATTTTTTATATGACCTAAATCTCCTACTTTTTAAAGGATGGTTAAGACACTACTATATCAGGACCTGAGACAGAAGGAAGCAGTGTCTGCTAACAAGTACCCAGGCTAACCACAGTGCGTACATACTGTCTGAAGTCCATGTCCAGCTCATAGCCATCCACGCAGAAATGAGCATCTATTTCTATGACATGTAGAACAATGGGATCTTACTACCTACCTCCATCCCGGATGGCTGAGCCAGCATAAGCCACACACACTCCTATTCCTGCCAGCAGGTTCTTCCACTGCTCATGTCCAATACCCGAACCTAGGTCAATATCACACCACATTCTGAAACTGGTATGCGTTACGTGAAGAAGAAACCATTCTTCAGCCTCTGCTTACATCTCTGGCCAGACCCTACCATGGTTATTGAAAGCTATTTATCAGTTATCATATTAAGAGTAAGAAAATGACTTGTAACCTATCCATACAATATCCTTCATACTAATGAAAATGGCACAGAAGTATGTAGGTGTGTATGTAAGCAATGTTGAAGTTTTATATAATGGCAATATAGGTGTTGGGCAAGCTAGAGACACAGATAAATAACCTGTTTGGGTATTTTTAATTATTATAAATCTTCATATAATCTAGATGTTGTTTTTCTGTGTTTGCTATAAGTTCCCTGATAATTTACAAACTTTTTAAGGCTTGGCAAAAACTGAAATATAAATAAGCATCAAAGTCCAAAGTGTAGTGAAAATGAAAGGACAGTCACATAAGTCCTTCTTACCTGTAACAGCAGATATTCATAGAACACACTGCCTTACTGGCATTCAGGTAGTAGTGCCTTCCGATCGCTCCTCAGGCAGTCTACCAAAGCTCAGATTCCCTCTCACTGCCTGTCTGGGGGTGTGATGGACCAACCACCTGGCAGTACAGGGACCCTCACAGACAGGATCCTTTCAGTTTTCTAGGATCCAGCAGGAAGACAAAGAAGAAAATGCAAGCTTTGTGAATGCCTGCTGTTCCAAAGCATAACCACACACACACACACACACACACACACACACACACACACACACACACACACACACACACACACACACACACACACACACACACACACACACACACACACACACACACAACATAAAGGCTGCTAAGCATAATTCAGTGGTAACAACAAACTATGCACACCCAAAAAGTGGGATTGTGGGTGGGTACTACCAGTAAGTCACTGTATTCTACAAACATCTACTGTTACAGGTAAGTAGGGCTTACACAACTGTACTATGTATAACAGGCACACTGCCATAATGGCATTGGTTTATATTCCCAAAGCTTATCCAACATGGGAGGAGAAAGGATAAGGGACTTGGAGCCCCTGGAGAACAGTCCTAGCAAAGCCTGGTCTGGGTTTAGAAAAGCCATGCAGCTTGTAGTGCTTCATAAAGGTACAGAAGAAGACTATGTTGCTGCCTCTATAATACTTCTAGAGTCAACTGCTTCCCAGTATGCCAGAGATGAGGAAAAGGCCCTGGTGGAATACACCTTTACCTGGCCTGGATTCACCTTGCCATGGTGGGTGCAACAAAAAAACAATACCAGAGGACAGCCGACAAACAATGGTTTGCATAGAGACAGGCTGACCCTTCTTTGCCCCTGTCTAGGAAACAAGAAGTCTTTCAGCCTTCCTGAAGGGTTTTGTTTTGTCAAGGTAATACCTGAGCTGTCGGTGCACATCCAAAGTATGCAGGGGATTGATAGATTGATTGACAGTGAATTCTGTGATCACTTTTGGCATGAAAGAAGGGTTACTGAGTAATACAATCCTATTCTTTTGGAAAATCAAGTAAGGTTGTCCCACTATGAGGGCTTTCAGCTTTGAGACTCACCTTGCAGATGTCCATTTAGGCACCACTTAGAAAACTTCATCCAATTGTAAACAGAATATTTTCTAGTAGCAGTTGTTCTAGCCTCCTTTAATACTTACTGCACATCTTCATGAAACAAGTACCTAAATAGAGTCAAGACTGAATCATCCAGGCTGTCATTTGTAGCTGCTCAAAAATGAGGTACACCAGTCAACCCTGAGACTGTATGAACAAACCCAGAGTAAGAAAGCCTGTGGTAACTGCCCTCGCCAATACCATTAGAAGGGAGAACAGAGATTTCCTGAGCCAATAGGAGGTCATCGAAATGATCTTTGCATTTCTTTCTGAACCTTCAGAAATACATGTTGAATCAGCGGAAAGGCTGGAAACACATACAGGAACATCCCTATCCAAGGGAATGAGAATGAATCTGCCCTCCAAGCATAGCTGCAAGGATGTCTGGAACATAATTTCTTCAGCTGTCTGTTTCAAAATGAGGCACAAGGATGTCTGGAACAGAATTTCTTCAGCTGTCTGTTTCAAAATGAGGCAAACAGATATATTTTAGGTGATGCCCACAGCTGGACTAGATCCTGGAACACCATTGCCTTGAGTTGCCACTCACGAGTCTGCACAGGATCTGTTTAGCCCATCTGCCACAACGTTTTGCTATGAGAGGATGTATGATACCTGAAGCCAGCTTCCAGGCCATCACTGCCAGTTGGCACAGAGTATGACCCTGTACCCCCTTGTTTGTTGAGGTAGCACATCACTCTGGTGTTGTTAACTGCAAGAAAAGTGCCCAAAGTCCATTGGTGGGAAAGGACTTTCAATGCATGGATCACCGTCACCATTTTCTTGATATTGATGTGCTTCCATACATTGTTAGGCCTCTAACTGGGCTGCACTTGCACTCCCATTGACACAGCTCCCCAAGCAAAGTCAGACTAATCTGTTTGGACAGATCAGCCAAAACCAGTATGAAGAAGGATAGTTCTGGATTGATACATAACATAACTGTGCTCTTCACCATTGCAACATTTGATGAAGGGCAGCACTGGCAACTGGGATTCCAGGGAATGTAGGTATTTGGTCCAACAATTTTGGAAATACCATTGAATTTTCAGCAAGTGAAGATGGGCCAGTCATATCATGAGAACCATGGATGCCACCAGTCCTAGAATTTTTAGGAATTTTCTTGTCAGGATGGTGTGCTCCTGGAGAATTCCTGAAATGTCATCTGATAGGACAGAGTATTTTCAGGAAGAACATCTGTTCTTTTGTCAGTGTTGATTAAGCAATCCAGGAAGAAAATTATCTGTGAGGGTATCAGGCAAGACGTCTAAAGGTTCAGCTTGAACCCTAGGTGGGAGAGTAAGGTCTCAACCTTCTCTTGCAATTCCAACACCTGGATACAGACTCTGCATAGATCAGCAAGTCATCCAAGTAAGGAAGGATGTGAATGATGAGAGTCCAGCTGTGAGTCGCCACCAGAACAATGCATTTGGCAAACACTTGAGTAGCAGTGGCTAGCCCAAAGGGCAAGGCAGTAAGTGAACCAGACAAAACAAATCTCAGACATCTCCCGAACAGATGAACAATGGGGATATAATGTTATACATCCTTCAAGTCTGGGGTGACCACCATGAAGCAGTGGCCTAGCAAAAGAGGAGGCAGGGTGAGAATCTTAAACATGGGGACCTTGACAAAAGTATTCAGAAAAGATAGAGCCAATACCAACCTCCATGACAGCTCTTCTTTGGAACCAGGAAAATTCTGCACTGGAAACCTTTCATTCCCTCTGAATAAAGGACCAGTTCTATGACCCCTGAGTCTAACATCTATTGAAGTATAGGAGGGAATAACAAAGACTGGTCTGTGGGTGAGGGGGGACTCCCTTGAATAGAGGCAGATGTTCATTTTACTGCCACCTGTAACCACTGTCAATGATGATAAGTACTCATTTATTTGGAGCTACTGATGGCCAGGCCACCTTGTTGAGAGCTAACTTTCAAGATGGAACACGAGAAGGGAATTTGAGCAAGACAAGTGCCACACCTAGGCATAGTCATAGGTTTGGAAGCAGGTTAACCTTTTTGGGAAAGGAACCTCTTTTGTTAGGTTTGGCAGACTTCTCATCTAGAGCTTAGGTTTTTGTTCGGCTAGGACTTCTGCTTGTTGGACCATCAAAAATTATTGTGCTTACTGAGGGAAAACTTGGGAATATGGAACACTTTCGACGCCTGTTGCATCAGTTTACCTCTGTCAGCCCAGTTTTTAAGGCTCTGATTCCCTGCAGTACCAAACATATAATCAGAATCAGAATCAGGTAGAGCATTCATACTCTCATTTTTTAACTCATCAGAATGTTTTGGCTATGCAACCACACTGACAACTCTGCATTTCAAGAAACCATATTGGACCCCTCCAAGGCACTCTTTAAAGCATGTTTAGATACTAGACAAACATTAGAAACAATATCTTTCACACAGACTTTCTTCTCAGCAGGTAATAATGCAGCAAACTGTTCTAAACTATGCATACACCTCAACACAAACATCCACATAGTTAAACACTTAAAGGCTACTGTCCTGGACTGTGCCAGCTTCTTACCCTCACATTCTAGCCACTTTCCTAGTTTATATGAAGAGACTGGGTTTGAAGAAGACACTTTGTATTAGTAGAGGTCACTGGATATACAGAAGCAGGGTATGCAAACAAGGGGTTTTAGAGTTCATGTATTGCTAGGCACACTCTGAATTTCTTATAAAGTTGTTTAGGCAGAGACTCATTCCATAGGATAATTGCAAACTTTCTTAAAAACATCCTGCAAGGCTGGTATCAATGGAGGGAAGGTCACCACATCCCAAGCCTCATCCTCCAAAAGATCATACACCCTGCTGATCTCAGAGACAACCAATGATTACTCCCGGTTGAATATGTCCTTAAATCTAGCCAGCATACAGGAAAAAGAAAACATCTGTTTGGATTTCTGAACTTGTTTGTCCTCAGCGGAAAGTCACATGACACTTCTGAAACCTCATACTCTGGATCCCATTCAAAATCAGGATCCTTGGGTGGTTGAACAGGGGTGGGACTGCCAGTGTTACTTATAAGCCAGGTTTGTAACCTGTAATAACTGGCTTGAATAATGGCTCTAGCCATAACCACCAGTTTAAGTGAAAACACATTTGGAGTCTGCTGTCCTGCAACATGGTGAGTCTTCATTCTCTTTTTTGCATGCATTGCATTAGCGAAATAATCCCCAGGGGGGATACATATCAACACTGGCAACACAGTCTGCACCCCTGACTTCCCCTGTACATACTGCATTTGGTTCTCCCTTACCTGAACCAGACAATTGTACCACCCCAGAGGACAGTCAGACCCTCAAGTCTTGCATAGCTATTGCACTAACACCACACCAGGGGACCTGGGGGCCAAAGAAGGCTAGTGGTCTGATAGTCTGCCTAAGGCTACTGAAGAGTCACAAGCCGAAGGCTGACTGTGGAATGTGGGGGCACCATATCTGAGTTCATCAAGTCAGTGGACAAATAAATACTAGCCAGAGCAATACAAAATTCTGGCTACATGGTCATCCCAGTGAAAAAAAAAGGACAAATCCACTATTCTCCGTCTAAATAGCAATCTGAAGTCTATTTCTACAGGGATACTATTCTGAACACTGTACTGAATAAAATGATAGTAGTTTCAGTAACACAATTCAAAGCACACAATGCATGTCATAGAAGTCTTCCAATTTTAATAAACAAAGGCTAGTTTTAGCCCCAAGTGATAAGAAACTGCCTAAAACAGCCTTAAAAAGAAATACAGTATAAGCTTCTGAAAAATTCTTGTCAGAAATGTTCAAGACACAAAATGGCAACAAAACCACAATATAAATGAAAAAAGCAAATAATTTAAAATGCAGTAAACAGGCTAAATCACCTCAAATAATCATAACCCCAAAGGAAAAAAGTTAAGCAAGTTTTCCTGTCAACACTTTTAATGGAAATAACAGATGTGATTAACTTGTGGCTGTGGAAGCATAAGGCAATAAGAGAAACTGTACTAAGATTGCCTTAGAACAGAAACTTAGTTAAACATTCACAAATGGTCATAAAACACATTACAAGGGCTACAAACTCACTGAAACCAAGAATTAGCTTATAATAAATAGTTAAAATTTTATGCTGCGGGTAAAGTAAAATCCTAAGCACTTACAATTTCCCAGTCATAAAAAAAACAAGCATAGCAGTAGAATACACCATTCAAGCACTGAGAGAAAAAAGCAGAGACAGGAAATAAAACTCAAATGGGTTTCTTATCTGATCTCAGCAGATGAACAGACCCAGAGAAAGGAGCAGTCTTCCAACAGCTCCTTCTCGTGTTATGGCACTAAAAAGCTTGGAGGATCCTGTCTGTGAGTCTGAAAGGTAATCCCTGTTCTGCCAGATGATTGGCCCATCATACCTACAGAAAGGCAGTGGGAGGGACTCTGAGCTTTGGTAGACTGCCAGAGGAAGAGTATCCAGGCACTACTACTCAAATATAAGGCTGTGTGTTTGTTGAACATCAAAAGTGTATATAAAAATGTTATGACCAACAGTAACATTTGGTTGTATTGCAAAAGTGAAAAAGTGAATGTTATATAGCCAGGGGGTTAAAACTCAGACTCCAATGGAGGATGCATGGGCACTACCATATTCAATTTAGGGCTATGCTTTCCAAAACAAAAGTCATATAGTGAATGAAGTTATAAAGGAAATGAAATAGCTTTCCTCACCCAGAATCATGCTGATCTGAGGGCTACTTCAGGCTTGTTGGCCAAGAACTTGGTACCATTGTTTTACAGGCATGTTATAGAACATGTAGAAATAAACAAAAGACCATGGAGGCTTAGCTTTTTCCAAAAAAAACATATTTATTACAGGAATCCTGAATAGTGTATTAAAATCTTGTTATGGTACATCTCAAAGCAGATAAAGACTATCTGGCAAATCCACAGGCAGAATTAAAAGATGGAGAAATGTAAAGAAGATTAGCAAATAGAAAACAGGGAATGAAAATATGATTTGCACAGACTGCTGAGGATGTCTGTCAAAGCATGGACAGGTCTATCAGTCAAATAATGCATCCAGAAAAGAATTTAAGTTTAGCACACACATGCAGATTAATCAGGCAGGGAAGTATTTTAATTTGGCTTCCTCAGAAATTTACTGAAAGTACAGGTGAAGGTGGAGAACTGCAAAAGAATGGAACTCGCTCCATAATAGGTAGGGCTTTGCTACTATGCGTCCATTTATAAGAAAGAATAAAGAGAGCTGTCAGAATAGAAGAAGGAATGAATATTTTGGTGTTGAGAGTCGTTCAATTAGAACATTTTGAAAATGAGTAAGACACATAAGCAGAAGAAAGTCATATTGCTTGTGACACCCCAACACTGTCCAGTAATCAAGGAGCCTCAATCCTCACCACTGGCAAGAGCTAGATGATGTACACACTGGGAGGATGACAGGTACACACACAGTAAAGTGCAATTTCCCTTAAGAGCACCCAGAGACCACAGTCAGTCTGGGGCTGGTTTCTCCCTCTTTCTCCAGATCCCCAGTAAGACTCCTCACTGGCACAGCTATACGGTTGAGATCTCAGCTGAGTGGTTGAGATCTCAGCTGAGTGGCCAAGCCAAAACCTCCAGCACCCTCTCTGTCCAACCAGTGCTTTCTGTCCCTGCCCAAGTAGCTGACACATACACACTTTGAGGTTTGATTTATACACACACACACACACACACACACACACACACACACACACACACACACACACACACACACTCACTCCTGGGAAAGGCTGGCACAGATTTACTAACCATACCCCCTTCTTCGCAGACTATGAAGTAATTTCCACTGCCACCAACCACTCTTATCAGCTACTTTTAAGGCCCTTAACAAAGGTTGTCCAATCCTACTGTCTAATGTTATTATTAATCCAAATTGTAGTCTGACCAAGAGCAAGGCTATTTAGGAGTGGCCTGTACAGTGTCCCCAAATACATAAACAACTACTCTCAGAGCTTAAATATGCCTCACAAATATTGGCCACAAAAATAGGTTTAAATATATTTAATAATAAATAATAAAAGAACAAGACAATACTAAATATGTATTCACAGTGACTTCAGAGTTTAAAATCACAGTTAATATTTAAAATAAAATTGCAGGACAGTCTCAAATAAATACAGAAAACATCTAAACTGATCTTTATTATATTCCTAACTATATCTAAAAGAGTTACTATGCCCTAAAAAATTTACAGCAAGGCAAGTGCAGATGTGATGTTCTTGTTAGGTCAAAGACAAAATACAAAATGCCTAATCTCTCTCTGAGAGAGTTCTTAAATTAATATCAAATATTACTGCTGGATTAGCTTGGATGACATCACATTTGTCACCCGACTTTAGTTCCCAGGCTACCCCCATTGTCAGAAAGTACAAGCATTTTTAGGATCTCTCTGTGAAAAATACATCTCTCACAGATGTTTGCAGATCCTGAAAGTCATAAAACAATAAAACACTTCTGCACATCAAACCCAGTAATTAATTCTCTTCCAAGACAATACAAAAACATCTAGATCTAGACATTGTTTGCTACACTGAAACTGAGAGATAACTTGTATAGCACAATTGTAAAACAATTTAATTTCAACGTTTTGCAAGTTAACCTTTTATGTCCCAGTTTCTACTATTAAAGCATATACAGTTACACAATTACAACAGTTTATATATATTTCTGTTCTAATACAGCAGAGCATGCTGTGGTTACATATTAGCTCAGTACATAACATACAGCTCTGTATAAATCACATCAATATTCATGAATGACATAGAATTATTTACAAAATTCCAGAGAGCTGGGCTGGCAGTATCTCCTTATGTTACATTTATATATAAATCATATTAATATTCACAAATGACATATAATTATTTACAAAATTCCAGCTAGCTGGGCTGGCAGTATTCCTTGTTGATCACATTGCTAACCAAGACACCTTTCTGAGAGGAGTGCAAGAATTCTCTTTTTTACAAATCTGAACACAAGGCAACACATCTGATTTGTCAACTGTTATGGCAAGATTCAGAAAGGCTTACCACAAAGTGGAAGCCTTAACTTGGAAAGATTCCACTTTGCAGTAGGCCTTTTCAGTTCAGAGATGGCTTTTCCACTGTTTTCCACAGACAGTGGTCTCACTGGGAAAACCACATGCAAATGCAGCTATCTGAGGGAGCAGCTAATACTAATCAACAGTGTGCTCTCCCCAGAAATGGGAGAATCAGGCAGCATTATTTTTTTCCCAGACAGAAAGAACTGTTAGGTGTATACCCATTTCTCCATATGGGATTGGAGGAAGCTCCAAGTGCGACCAACATTAAGCATAACAGAGCCAGTTATGGGTGTCTGTGTAAATGTTTGTGTGCATCTGTCTGCAGTGCAAGTATGCAGCTGAATATCTGTGTGTGTGTGTGTGTGTGTGTGTGTGTGTGTGTGTGTGTGTGTGTGTGTGTGCACATGTGCATGCATACATGTGCGCACACATGTAGAAGTGTTACTAAACATGTGCAAAGATATCCACGAATGTTGGTGACTGTGTAATGGTGTGTTTGTGGCTACTAAGTGGTGTGTATGGGGGGTGTCTATGCTATCACTACACGTGGGCAGGAAAACTGAACACTGGTGAGGTCAGGTCTGGCAACACAGTGCTCGATTCAGGGACATGGAAATGAGCCACTAGTGAGGTGTTTTTCTGTGTGACTTTACCATGTCCTTGAAATGAAGATTCCCTCTCATCATGTTAATTGCTTAGCCAGCACTGGCCAATTATCATAGGCAAAGAGAATCATTTTGAATTCTGCCCTTTGTGTGTAGGAGTGTTGCATGAGGATGCAGAAGCAAAGGTAGGAAGCTCATATTCAAACTATGGAATTAGGACTCCTTTCTGAAGGACACCTCTGATTTCGGATAACGGAAGGTCTGCTAGTACTTGGAGGTAGCACTTCATTGTTTATCGACCCTGGTTTGTACAGTATAGAGATGAAAGGAGAATATAAAGGTTGAGGTTCAGTACCATCAATAATGTGTGAAGCTATTCCAAGGTGATTGCTTTTGACCCAGTGCGGCTGATGTTTTTTTTTTCTTTTTTCTTTTTTTACAATTAGCCTGTTGTCGGTAGATCTGAAGTCAATATGACATTTTATAGTACTGCTTTGGTCAAAAAAGAAAGACAATATTGGAATTCTTGTCTGATTGGATAATATGCTAATTAAACTTCTATGGAATTAATTTCCATTAAATTTGTCATCTCTGTACTCACATCTGTAAGCCATGATATAGTACTAAGGGCTTTATAGCATTGGTTGGCTAGAACTATTATGTTTACTCAGGACTTAAAAAGGTTTGTTGGAAATGTGGCAAATTCTTAAAAAATGTTATATCTCATGATGATGCGTCTGCCAGTAACATATGGCTATACGAGCTGACACTTCATCTACAGTTTTGGTCATGCGATGGTGGAAATCTAGCACTATTTATAGTAGTTTACTAATTTTTACACGCACACATTCAGTTAAGACATGTGACAGAAGACAGAATGTTTAAGTCAGCCCAAGTGTCACAGCTGACACCCCACAACTACTCTCCTTCCTCACAAACTACCTATACTTGCTTTATAACTGCATGGGTTTTGTCACTTATTAACAGCAGTAGATTTTCCTTATCTGCCATCCTCCCCTTGAAGAAAGAATTGCTCTGCTAAACTATTTTCTGTGACAAACCAAATTTATGCTGTAGATGTTTGGATGAACTCACAATAAAAAATGGACTATGCAGACCTAAATATATTTTTACAAATTTTAAAATAAACTGTAGCTACTTCTAATTTTTTACACATGTATACCATATAGATATCACATTTCTGTTACTGCAATTACAATAAAACTCAGTTGTAGTTTCATAGCTGGACTTTCTTTTCTATAGAAAATTCATTAACATAAATAAATAGTTCAGATTGTTTCATTTCAGAAAAAGGGTACCTAGCACTGTCAGTCCTAACACTGTAAAAAATACATTGCTTCAAACAAAGCAAAAACTAGCAAATGCATAAATGCTGAAACTTACTGTTAGTGTTACATATTGTTTCCACCCCCCATCCCAACATGGAAAACTTATTCCCAAATTTCTGCTACTTAAATATATCTACTCCAAGACTGCTACATCACTCAGAAGGAATATTCTCACACATTTGTACCTGCAGTCCCAAATACAATCCTTGATATTTCAACAGGTACCCAGCGCATATAGATGTCTTCTGCAACATTTTGTTAAGTATAAACCAAAATATCAATTTATGAGAGTTAAATATGTATTCCTAGAAAGAAAAAAAAAGCAAGAATACATAAAAAGGTTATAAACAACAAACATTTAGAAAGAAGTTATAAAATTATGGATTGCAACAGCATAAAATAATGAATGCATAATATTATATGATTTACTGGTATATATATATATATATATAGTAAGCAAAATATAGTATATTTTATCACTGTATGTAAACCAAAGGGCTGGTGTGATACATGGTTGCATTAAATACTGGAACATACTATTCACAGATAACTGCGGTGGTGGTGCTGCGGTAGCGTTGTCACCTCACAGTAAGATGTTGTCCTGTTCGATTCTCAGCTAGAGCGTCTTCTGTTTGGAGACATGTGTGAATGGGCGTACCTTCGTTGAAGGTTGTGCGTCAGGGCCAGCAACTCGCACGTAAAAATCTATTGCCAATCTTTAGCGGACCGGAGTTCCGCTGTGGCGACCCCTAACTGGGAAAAGCCGAAAGACACAACAACAACTATTCACAGATAAGACACTAGAAAGTTATATAGGAAACTATGTTCAGCTAACACTTAAGAATTCTGATGGGCTGGGACACAGTTTGGTGTGCGTCATAATACTAGCAGACTCAATACAATAAAATGATCATTTAATTGGCTGTTCAATGTTTTGTTTGTGAATACTGTGGTCTTGGTTAAGTGGTATCCCAACTACTGGCAGCGGCTGTTATTGACAAAGCCTACTGTATAAGACGTAACTGCCTAAAACTGAATTTGCTACAAAACAGTTCTTAAAACAGAAGCTACAATTCAGGATTAGAAATATAGATGTGGGGCACAGGGCTCTCCCCTGCATGATGCATTTAAGGAGCAAAGCTCTACTAACACAAAGATATTTTAATAAGTCTATTTGACTTAATGAAATGCTGTCTTAATTGATGGTCTGATGCAAAATGGCTCTCCATGAGTGCTCATAATGGTAACTGTAATTCTTAGCAAAAACTACAAACAAAAGACATTTTTCTGCCCCAACTACCATCAGAACTGTTTAATTGTACAAATTGCCATAGCACTGATGTTACTGCTTAGCCATGTGCTATACAAGCTACTATGTCAGAAAAAAATACAGAAATTAATACTGAATATTAAGGTAATCTTTGTAATTGCTTATCTAGTCACATGTACCTGTGAAGCTGCACGTTGCACGTTGGAAACAAATTAACAGGGTTATAGAAACAAGTAAACTGAGCATTTATCTGTAGAGGGAGTGTAAGACATAATAATGCTCAGTACTAACATTTAAACAATGGCAAATGTATAAACAGATGGACATATGTGGCCTTGTGAATGGTTTATGCAAGAAAGAACATAATCTGGATCTGGACTTAAGGTTGTTTAATCCTTGGTTTCAGCACCATATGTGAAACAAAACCTTTCTTAAAATACAAATAATAAGAATTATTATTGATATAAGGATTCATTTTTGATTAGGCATAATATACCATTTTGATAATCAGCATTGTTTTGGTTAAATGTTGAACATCGACATCTGTGCAGTGACGGAAACCTGGTTCAAGACTCCAGAGAGCACCCCTGCATTACCAGGCTATAACTCATACCACACCTTTCAGCCACCTAACCTGGACCGAAACACTAAAGGAGGAGGCGTGTCCATATTCATTAAGGATATCCACACATCCAGGCTAGTTGCTCAACATAATGCATAGGAAATTATCCAAGTACAACTAACACTGGGCAAGACTGAAATACAGGTTGTAGCTTATTACAGATCCCACCATGCCCCAGGATGCCCACTCCACGTTTCTTGATATACCAGGTAATATTAATGTACAGCCCAATATGCTAATGATGGGTGATTTCAACTACCCCACCATCAACTGGGAAAACTACTCGTGTACTAATTCATTTGCTCAATGCTTTCTGGAATTCATAAATTCCAACGCCCTGGATCAGCTTGTCCATACCCCCACCATAGGCAGCAATATCCTGGACCTGGTCATTACCAATATGGGCAAATGATGTTCCATGCCAGAGGTCAACTCCTTGCTGGTTAGATCCGATCACAAGCTAATCATCCTAGACATCAATATCCTGCCCCCACCCCCCATTAAGGAAACCACCGTAAAAAACTTCTCCAAAGCCAACTTAATGCTTCTTAAGACAGAAGTGGCAAGCTTCACAACACCCATAAAGAAGGAAAATAGAGGTACGACTGCTGAATCCTATACAAATGCACTGTATAAGCACATACACGAGTGCATAGATTGTGCCATCCCCAACAGAACCAAGATGTTATCCTCCAAAAAAAAGAAGACAATCTGGTGGTCCCCTGCCATAAACAAACTCTACAACAGAAGGAAGAAGCTGTTGCAAAAAAGAGTAAAATCCCCTGATAGCAGGAACTCCCTGGTCAGCCTCAGTAAGAAGCAGAGATCCCTCATAAAATCCTCCAAAGCTAGTTACAAAAATAAAATCACTACTGATTCTAAAGACAACCACTAAGCATTCTACAGCTATGTCAAGAATCTCAATGGCGACATTCAGATCTGCTCTGAGCTACAGCATAATGGCACTAGATATACAGAACCAACTGATATTGCCAACATGCTAGCAGATAGGGTCAATGCAAACTTTACCCCACCCCCACCCCCCAAAGGGTCCAGCACTATACCGGAAGAAAGCAAAACCCCTGTAATCATGGCTGCACAAGTAAAGACTGCACTCTCCAAATCCAAGAACGCAGCATCCATGGGACCTGACAACATCCCAGGCTGCATTCTGCATGAGCTACAGAATGAACTGGCACCCCACCTAAGTACCATGTTGAATCATAGCCTCACTTCAGGCCTTGTGACTACTGAATGGTGCACAGTGACGGTTATCCCACTCCACAAAGGGGGTGCCACCACGGACCCCAGGAACTACCGCCCCATTAGCTTGATGAGCCTGGTCTGCTGGTCTGCAAGGCCATGGAGTATCATCTTGGAGCTTATAAACAAGGACGGATCTATGTTAAATAAACTAACGCTTAAAATGTTGAGTACAACATATTCAAACACTTTTAAGCGAATGTTTATTTAACCAACCGCTCATAATGTTGGAAAACACAAACTCGAAATGTTTCATTTGGCCACCTACCCCTCCCAAGTGCTACAGTACACCAAACCAACTAACAGCAAGTACATACATATAATAACAAAAAAAAAAAAAGGGAAAACATACTGTAACGTTGCACCCCCCTACTTAAATATACCAACTCCGAGACCGTACTTCAGTGCAGAAAAGGGAAATTCTCCCATTCTGCACCATATGGCCCCATTAGCACTAGCTTACATGACGTATTACGTCACATACGTCAGTGCTGGCCAAACGAGATATTTCAGAACTCCGTTTTCTGAAGTTCTGAGTGGTCGATTAAATAAATGTTCGCTTAAAAGTGTTCAAGTATGTTGTACTCGACATTTTAAGCATTCGTTTATTTAACATAGACCCACAAGGACATAGGTAACCTCCAAACTCTGGACCCCACTCAGTATGGATTTGTAAAAGGTAGGTCATATCTCCTAAACCTGATTGACTTCTTTGAAGCAGTCACCAGAGCTGTGGACGAGGGTAACGTGGTGCACACAGCCTATCTTCACCTCGCCATGGCTTTCAACACCATCCCCCACTCTGGAATTATATATAAACTCACTAGACTGGGCATAAATCCCTATGTCACAAGATGGTGGCCAACTGGCTCACTGACAGAACCCACACAGTGAAAGTAGCCAACTCAAAATCCAACTTCAAACCAGTGACAAGTGGAGTACCACAAGGCTCAGTCCTGTGGCCTCTCCTGTTTGGCATGTACTTCTCAGAAGTCAAGGCTAATACAGCAGGTCTTTGGCTAATGAAGTACACAGACAACTGCAAACTAGGTGCCATAATAGAATCGCCTAATGATGTGGACATTCTACAAAGGGGCCTCACTGAGACTGATGCTTGGTGTCAAAGTCATGGCCTCAAGCTCAGTGCCAAGAAGTGCACTGTCATCTCCTATGGGAAAAACACTGTACCCATGAACAATCACATAGGCAGTAGCCTACTAAATACCGAAAGTGTGATAAGAGACCTTGGGACACAGGTGGACAGTAGTCTCTCCTTTGATAATCACATCACCATCGTAGTCAAGAAATCCTTCTACATGGCACACCTCATTACAAAGGGGTTCACCTCCAGAAAAAAAGTGGTCATTGTTCCTCTCTACTCATCCCTCATCAGACCCATTATAGAGTAAAATGCCCCATTTGGCATGTATCTCATAAGACATCTACGACTAGAAAGGCCACAGAAATACCTCACTAAGAGGATTACTGGCCTCAAACAGATGCCATAAGCAGACTGTCTCAAAAAACTCCAGCTCTACTCCATCACGTATCGCCTACTCAGAGGTGACTTCTGCCTAAGATACAAAGCCATGTCAAACCCAGATCTATTGGGCATGCTACACTTAAAGAAACCTCAATCCCTCCGAGCCACACGCTACAGGGACCTAAATCTTGCCACCACAATAAATAGAACATGCTGGAGGGATAGATTCCTGTCCCAGAGACTTCCCATGCTCTGGAACAAACTACCCATTCATGTCATGCAAAGCTTCTCATTAGCCCTCTTTAAGAAAAATCACGACAATTGGATGGAAAACAGGAAATTCACCCTGGGGATCACTTCTGTGGCTCTGCTAGACAGGGGCACAGGAAAATAACTTTCTTGGGTGGCAAAAGCCAGGGAACTTTTTTGGATAGGCTTATACAGGCCACAGGACCGACAGCCTAGTACCTACCTATGAACCTATGAACATATTCTCAGTATAGTATGTGGTGATGCTGTTTCTCGTAATTATGAGTCAGACACCCTCTACTGGTTATATATTATAGTGCTGCTTCTGCTTATTACACACTTGTTTATTTTATTAATTTGTCTTTTATTTACTGGCTTTCTCAGAGTGGGTTTATTCAAAAAAAATCTTTCTCCAATATATGACAAACATTTTAAAATGGGTTTATTCAAATAAACCTTCCTCCAATATATGACAAACCTTTTAAAACAGTCATTCAGTAACTGCACAAACAGACATTAAGTAATCTACATTAACAATTACATATACATTTGTTAATTAGATTACAATCACATGAAATAAAGGCAACTATTCAGCGTAAAAGATACTTATGCATTTAGTAGATGTTGAACACTGAGCATTTGAGTAGGTGTATTAGTGTGTTTGACTAATAGATATTAGATCATGTGATTAGTACTTAGAAATTCAAATAAATGGAAGTGAGGGAAGTAACTTGGTGGGAAAGAACATGTTAATACTGCAGTTAAAAGATATTTATACATTTTTTACATACTTCAGGGTGGCATTTGTTTAGTGGTAGACATAACCAATACAGGAATGTCCAGCATACTTCAGCACAAAATCCACAGACCTAAATTCAGAAGATGAACATTTCACAGCAGAAAAATGTCCTAAATAGACTACAATTAAAGAATGAAAGCAGAAATACTATGATAAATGAAGCTGCTACGGTGTTGACGCTGTCAATGTTCTAACTGTATTTTCTTTATTTATTTCTTCTTTCAGTCAGTCTTTGTTAACTGCATTAGTTCAGTAGGCCAGTGGTTTATTTTCAGGAATGAACCAAGGTCGGTACGCCTTTCAAGCAAAATGGAATTTGTCCAGTGCACAGGGGGACGTTCCATACTATTTTTAACCACAAGAGGGAGCAGTAGAGCCTTCCAGCAAAAGAATGGAGGACAGGAACATCTGAGAGAGTGTAAGGTCAACATTATGGAGATATCTGACTATGAAAAGGCAGTGGTGGATAATAATATTATTCATATAGAACTCTGCTAGCTCAGGATACTTTAATGCTGAAATAACTGATTAATGACAAATAACCAACAAACAAGACTGATATTTCCTGGTCAGAGGTAATGGAAAACTGTTGTAGTAATGTAAATACTGCCTTTTTTACAGATCCAATAAATTACTGTTATGAAAGCTAGTCAGACCTGTAATGTCACAACACGTAGCTAAAATTCAGGAAGGAGTTGCATAAGTAAATTTACCATAGCAGTCGTTGTTCAAATGATCATTGCTGGGGTAGCCTTAGCTGTACCAGATATATCTTACTAAGGATATAACAGCCAGGCAGCTTTCAGAGCTTAAGTGTACCTTCCAAGCACCCGAATTGTTAATCAGCTTGAGCAAGGCCAAAGCAAAAAGGAGTGGTTTGGGCACCAAGCCTTTCACAGCATTCATGCCAATTGAGAGAGGGAGGGTAGTGTCCTGAAAAGGACAGTGCTAGAAAACAAAAACTCAAATTCCTCACCCTAAGAACAAAAAATCATACAAAAACAAGGGTTATGGAGATAGGCAGTGGCTATTGCAGCAGTGATCATTTGAACATCTAATGCTATAGTAAGTTCACTGTAGTATGTTCATTATTTGGTCACAGCTGCAGTGGTCTTAGGTATATAGGTAGAATATACCTTATACCGACCTGGGCGAAGAAGGATGAGGGTCCAGCAGACCCCTGGAAAATGATGCTAGTAAAGCCTGCTCTAGACCCAGACAAGGAATCTAATTTGTAGTGCTTTGTAAATGTATGTACAGAAGGCCAAGTTGTTGCATCAAGAATACTTCTAGAATTTAAAAAGAAAACACTTTTAGAATTTAAACCTTTCCAAAAAGTCACAGATGAAGCCAAGGCCCAAGTAGAGTTAGCCTTGAACCTGTCTAAATTGCTTTACTGTGGTGCGAATAAGCAAAAGGTAATAGCATGAGACAACCATTTGGAAATTGTCTGTTTTGAAACTGGCTGTATTTTTTCTTACCTTCATACAAATCAATACCTGATCAGAATTTTTGAAAGTTTTAGTTCTGCCAACATAATATTTGAGTTCTTTGCAGACTTCCAAAGTATGGAGCATTCCTTTTCCCTTGTTTTTAGCTTTTGGAAAGAAGACAGAGAGATGAACAGCTTCTCTAAATGTAAACTTGGGTACCACTTTAGGCTTAAAGGAAGGATCGGTTATGAAAGAATACTCTATATCCATAGCATATGTTGACAAAAAAGAATTGCTATACAAGTATACTTTTTGTAAAATAGCCTAAGCCTCACTTGCATAATAAAAGAACTCTCTCAAAAATTGTACTACCTCTTAACAAAAATAAAATTTGCAGGAAACATTAATCCTAACCCTGGCCCAAACAGCCTTCAAGCTCCACTCCATCCAATAACTTAAACCAAAACTTAACACCCCAGAAACCATTACCTTAAACACAAAACCAATCTCAAACCAGTAAGGAAAAATTAACTATTTGCTGCTTAGACATATGTATTATCAACTATAGATGGGCAGGCCTTCAATTTTGGCTGGATGAAGAAAGTACAGTTGGATAAGTAAACTTACCATAAGAGTAGATGTTCAAATTATCACTGCTGCAGTAGCTTTATCTGTATGGGTTATATCCTGCATAAGGTATAACAGCTGGACAGCTTCCAAAGCTTCAGGACACCTTCCACGCACTCAAACCATCGGGCAGCTTGAGCTGAGATGATTGAAAATACAGGTTTGGGTGTCAAGGCCTTCACAGCTTTCATGCCAACAGAGTTAAGCTGAGCCCTGAAAAGATAATTCTAGGAACAACAAATAGATGTCTATGCCCCGGCATAAACAACATACCAAAGAAAAGGGGGGAGCAGGTATTGCAGCACTGAACTTTCAAACATCTGCTGTTATAATAAGTTTACTTGCACAACTGTTCTATGTTCATCATATTGATCACTGCTGCAGTAGCCTAAACTATGTGGGTGGATAACCCTGCCTTCCTACATTTGAGAAATGTAAGGAGAAGAGTCTAGGAGCTCCAAGATAATGGTCCTAGCAAAGCCTAATCCAGACCTAGAGAAGAAATTAAGATTATACTGCTCTGTAAATGTATGCAATGAGGACCAAGCTGGAGCTTCCAGATTACTTCCAGAATGCAATTTTTCCAAGAAGTCAAAGCCCTAGTAGAGTGGGCCTTAACACTGCCTGGAATACTTTTGTTGTGGTGAATATAAAAAAAGGTAAAAGCCTTAGACAACCATTTGGAAATAGTGTGTTTTAACATATGTTCTTTCTTCTTACCTTAGCAAGAAATTAACAATTAATCTGAAACTCTGAAAGATTAAGTTCTGTCAAGATAAAACCTGAGTTGTCTGTGGACATTCAAGATTTATTTATTTAACATTTGTTTACTGAAAAAGTCTGATTAGGACAGAGCCCATTTTCAGCAGAGGCCCAGGGAGAAATGCTTCAGACCCATGTCTTTGGAATGTCAGAAGCACCCAGAGGAAACCCACGTGAATGCAGTAAGGACATGCAAACAATGCACAGAAGGCACCCCAGCTGAGAATCAAATTAGAGAACCTCTTGCTGTGAGGTAGCAACATTAACCACTGCACCACTGTGTTACCACCTCTGTACCACTAAAGGTATAGAATACCCTTTCTTTCTCATTGTAAGGTTCAGGAAAGAAAACTGGGGAATGGATAGTTGGACTTAAGGTAAACTCAGGTACCACTTTAGGCATAAAAGAAGAATTACTTCTCAAACAAAATCTGTCTCTGTGGAAAATGAGATGGGGTTGACTCACCATAAGAGCCTGCAACTCAAATTCCCTTCTTGCAGAGAGCAGATCTTTTTGGGTCATCAATGAATTCCTTCTAGGTTTTTCTGCCTGTGTTGATATTTTTAGTTTATTATTATGGCAATTTATGAAAAGAGACATAGAGGAGCTCTCTGACCTTGTAGCCCAGGCTGGTATGACCTTGACCTTGAGTAGCATCTTGCCCTCACCAAGAATGATGCCACAGTATAAAGACAAAATGATCAGTTTCAACAATTAGCTAAAGTATTGGTGTCATTCAAAGGGGATCCAGTGTCTGTCAGCCTGGGATTACATGCTCTACAAGCCACGTTGCTTCGCTAGGGACGGCTTGCACCTGTCACCCTTAGGCTTTCGTATACTGGCCAGGGCTCTTGCCACCCCCATAGTGCCTTTTTTAGGCAAGACTCAAAGGACAAACCCACCTCCATAGACAACACAAGGATAAAAAAACTAAAGGTAATGCTACTCAATGCCAGAAGTCTAAACCTCAAGATGCATGCACTCGAGGCTCTCCTCAGTATGGAGAAAATCGATGTCTGATGCAGTAACAGAAACCTGGTTCAAGGCTCCTGAGAGCACCCCAGCACTACCAGGTTATAACTCATACCATGCGTTTTGGCCCCAAAACTCAGACTGAAGCACAAAAGGAGGGGGAGTATCTATATTCATCAAAGATACCTACACCTCCAAGTTAGTGGCACTGCACAAAGCATCGGAAACCATCCATGTGCAACTAACAGCGGGCAAAACTGCCTTTCAGTTTGTAGCCTGCTACAGAACACCCTCCCTATTACAGGAACCCCACTTGGCATTCCTGAGAACACTGGAGAATATGAAGGTCTCTCCAAACACTATGTTATTGGGTGACTTCAACTACCCAAACATTGACTGGGAAAACTACTCAAGCCCAAACACCCTCGCCCAATGGTTCCTTGAATTTATAAACTCTAACGCAATGGAACAACTGGTCACCACTCCCACAAGAGGGAACAACATATTGGACCTGGCCATCACCAACATGGGGACTCTGTGTTCCACCCCAGAGGTAAACCCCTCATTGTTAAGATCAGACCATAAACAAATTTCCCTGGACATCCATATCCCGTCCCCACCCCCAGCCAAGGAAATCACTGTAAAGAATTTCTCAAAAGACAACTTCGCACTTCTCAAGACTGAGGTGGAATCCTTCAAAGCCCCTGGGGCAGAGGATAATACAGCCCAATCCGCAGAATCCTTTACAAATGCTTTCTATGAGCACCTGCAGGAATGCATGGATAGTGCTACCCCAAATAAAACCAAGACTCACTCCTCCAAAAACAGGAGACCGGTCTGGTGGACCCAGGCCATAAATAAGCTATACAACAGAAAGAGGAAGCTACTACATGACAGAGCAAAATCCCAAAAAGGGAAGACATCTCTGATCAGTATTAGCAAGAAACTTCGATCCCTCATAAAATCATCAAAGGCCAGTTTCAAAAGAAAAATTGGCCTAGACACTAAAGATAATCACAAAGCCTTCTTTAGTTATGTCAGGAACATGGGCAGAAACTCCCAGATATGCTCTGAATTGTTGCATAATGGTACAAAATATACCAAACCTACAGACATAGCCAACATCCTGGCAGACAGATTCAGTGCAAACTTCTCCCCCCCTTCACCCCCAAAGGAGCAAATGCTATCCCAACTGAATGTAACCTCCCTGACATCACAGATGCACAGGTGAAAGCTGCCCTCTCCAAAGCAAAAAACACAGCATCTATGGGACCGGACGGTGTCCCAGGCTGTGTCTTACATGAGCTCCAAGAAGAACTGAACCCTCACATTAAGTCACTGTTCAAACTTAGCCTTATTACAGGATATGTACCCAAAGAATGGTGTACGGCTACAGTGGTCCCACTCCACAAAGGTGGTGCCACAATGGACCCCGGAAACTATCGTCCCATAAGCCTGACTAGTCTGGTCTGTAAAGCTATGGAGCGTATTATCATGGAACTTATAAACAAAGACATTGGGAGCCTCCAGACACTGGACCCTACCCAATTCGGCTTTGTTAAGGGCAGATCTTGCCTCTTATACCTAGTTGTTTTTTGAAACAGTTACCAAAGCCATAGATGAGGGCAAGGTAGTCCACACAGCCTACCTGGACCTCACAAAAGCCTTCGACACAATACCCCACTCGGGCATCATAAATAAGCTTACCAGCTTAAATATCAACCCCTATATCACAAGATGGGTTGCAAACCGGCTCAGAGATAGAACCCACATGGTCAGGATCGCAGTTGCCATGTCTGAATCCAAACTAGTTACAAGTGGCGTCCCACAGGGCTCAGTTATGGGACCTCTCTTGTTTGGTATACACTTCTCTGAGGTTCAGGCTAACACGGGGGGATTATAGCTGAAAAAGTTCGCAGATGACTGCAAACTGGGGGCCATAATCGAATCTCCAGCTGACACAAGCATCCTCCGAAAGGGTCTCACAAAGACGGATGCTTGGTGCCAGAGCCACGGCCTCAAGCTAAATGCTAAAAAGTGCATAGTCATCCCCTTTGGGAAAAACAAGGTGCCCACAAATTACCACATAGGTGGTAATCCATTAAGTATGGAAGAAGTAATTAGAGATTTGGAGACCAACATAGATAGTAATCTCTCCTTTGATAATCACATTGCCAAAGTGGTTAGAAAGACCTTCTATATAGCCCACCTTATCATGAAAGGGTTCGCATCTAGATCAAGAGAGGTCATTGTGCCCCTCTACTCATCACTCATCAGGCCCATAATTTAATATAATGCCCCTTTTGGGACGTACCTTACCCGACACCTGCAGCAACTGGAGAGACCCCAAAAGTACCTCACCAAGAGGATCATGGGCTACAAACAGATGTCCTATGCAGCTCAACTAAAGAAACTCCAGCTCTACTCAGTTGCTTACTGCCTACTCAGAGGTGATCTATGCCTGACATACAAAGCCATGTCAAACCCAGAATTAATGGACATGCTCCACCTCAAAAAATCTAAGTCCCTTAGAGCTACAAGCTCCAGGGACCTAAACCTCAGCACAAAGATAAATAGGACATGCTGGAGGGACAGATTCATTTCCCAGAGGCTCCCCTCACTCTGGAATAGAATCCCAATTCATGTTAGACATAGCCCCTCGCTGACCCTCTTCAAGCGAAATCTGGATGCGTGGATGGGAAATCACAAATTCACCCCTGGGATCTCTTCTGTGTCCCTGCTAGACAGAGGCACAGTAAACTAATCTTAAAAGGGTACCTTCTGTGACCTACTTTACAGAGGCACAGTAGGCTAATCTAATAGGGAGGTGGAAGCCAAATACACTCTGGCTAGGCTTATAAATGCCCTAGGGCAGATAGCCTAGTATCTACCTATGAACCTATGAACCTATAATATATGATACATCTTGATCTGTTTTCATACTGTGTTGCTTTTCCATGTCTATTTTTCTAAGTATTTTTGATGATATGGTTCTTTTTCTATATTATTCTAACAGTGATGCTTTTAATCTTGATTGCTTTATAGTTTTTATTTCTGTATGATGTTTCCTTTGTGGCATTTCACTTGTTTTCTTCCTTTCCTTTGTTATTCTACATTTTGTGGTAGCACTTTAGCCACTATTACTTTAGCTGTACAGTACTGATTATTGTGTTTGTCTATTTTATCAGTCTTCTCACATTTTGGGTCTTATTTACCTTCTGTAATCTAGTTGGTTCATTTATCTTAATGTCTATTTATCTCTATTAAATCAAGCAGATTTTCCCTTAAATCATTTTCTTCTGGATTCAAAGAGTCTTCTTTTCTCTGTTACCTGTGAGAAATCGACAGAAAGTTCCAGAAAATTTTCCTGTGACATATCCTCTTCAGATACACACTTGTTCATATGCTGCTCCTTCATAGGTTCATAGGTAGGTACTAGGCTATCTGCCCAAAGGCATTTATAAGCCTAGCCAGAATGTGTTGGCTTTCGCCGCTCCCTTAGATTAGTTCCCTGTGCCTCTGTCCAGCAAAGCCACTGAAGTGATCCTGGGGTAAACGTTCTGTTTCCCATCCACTCGTCAATGTTTCTCTTGAAGAGTGTTAGCGAGGAGCTCTGCCTAATGTAGACTGGAATCTTGCTCCAAAGCATGGGAAGTCTCTGGGACAGGAATCTATCCCTCCAGCACGTCCTATTTATTGTTGTGGTGAGGTTTAGATCCCTAGAGCGTGTGGCTCGAGGGGTTAAGGTTTTCTTTAGGTGGAGCATGTCCATCAGTTCTGAGTTGGACATGACCTTGTATGTCAGGCAGAGATCACCTCTGAGTAGGCGGTATGTAACCAAGTACAGCTGGAGTTTCTTCAGTTGAGCTACATAGGGCATCTGTTTGAGGCCAGTGATCCTCTTGGTGAGATACTTCTGTGGTCTTTCCAGCTGTTGCAGGTGTCTTGTAAGGTACATCACAAATGGGGCGTTGTACTCTATGATGGGTCTGGTGAGTGATGAGTAGAGGGGTACAATGACCTCTTTTGATCTGGATGCAAACCCTTTTGTGACTGGGTGGGCCACATGGTGTCGAAGGTCTTTGTGAGGTCTAGGTAGGCTGTGTGTACCACCTTTCCCTCGTCTATAGCCTTGGTAACTGTCTCAAAGAAGTCCACCAGGTTTAGGAGGCATGATCTACCCTTAACAAAGCCGAACTGGGTAGGGTCCAGTGTTTGGAGGTTCCCAATGTCTCTGTTAATTAGTTCCATGATGATGCACTCCATAGCTTTGCAGACCAAGCTAGTCAGGCTTATAGGGTGATAGTTCCTGGGGTCTGTTGTGGCTCCACTTTTGTGGAGCGGAATAACTGTTGCTGTGCACCACTCTATGGATACGTAGCCTGTGGAGAGGCTGAGTTTGAACAGTGTGTTTAGGTGAGGGGTTAGTTCATCTTTGAGCTCATGTAGGAAGCAGCCTGGGACACCGTCTGGTCCCATTGATGCTGTTTTTGGCTTTGGAGAGGTCTGTTTTAATCTGTGTGTCTGTGATTTGAGGGGCTCTGGAAGCCTTTGGCCCATCACTCCACAACATTACCTGTGACAGAGTTGCCACTGTTTCCTGCTCCTTCCTTTGCTGTGCAACTTCAGCTGATCATTTGGCCTGGTCTCCTACAAAAGGCTCTAGAGCTTATCGTGTTGAAATCTTCCTCGGATGCCTCATGCTCCATCTGTTGCTCATTAATCTGGGGACCCTAATTCCATCATGCTGCAACATTGCCTGTATTGGATTTTCCTCATTAAATCCTTCACTTCGCAGATATCCCATAGCTTCATTTTCTATTTGTTTAGCTTCTGCTTTGCTTACCCTCTTTTCTACATTACCCCTTTGCTTTATGTTTTTGTATTCTGAAATGTTGCATATCCCGCTAGCTTTGCTTGTATTTCTCTTCAAATATCTTTGGAGCTTCTTTTTTTGTGTTGGTTAGTTTAGCTTTCTCCTTTCCATAAATATTGCACCATACAAGATCTCTTTTCTTTCCCACATCCATGTTTCTTTTGTGTACCTTTTCAAAAACCTCTGTGTTTTGTTTTTTATATTTTTTTCACTTCCTTATTACTTCTTTTCCAGGTGGCCCAAAGTTCATTTGTCTATGTAATGCTTTTCATAAATCTGTTGCATTAATGAATACAAATTTTTATTTGAAGAACTTGGCAGATTTTCTTGTGCAAGTATTTTTTTCTGTCTAAATTCTTTCTTAATCTTTCGAAGTATTTTCTATCTTGAAATTCTCGACTTCTTGCATAATAGCAGCGATACATAATTTCCTCCTTATCCTCAATAGTCCACTTTACCATCCCTATGGCTCTTGTCTGGCCTGTCAGATTTTGTGTTTTTTTTTTGCACTACCTCCTCCATCTACAATTAGATACCCCCCCCATGCCTGGCTTAACTCTGTTGTAGGAAAGTTTCCATATCCTGAGGATTCTACACTATCTTCTTTCCCAGTCCTGGCATCAGTGCATACACCAAGATTGGGAACTTTTTCTGTCCTGAGATGCACCAAGCTGTATTTTTTTATTTTTAACCTACCATTCTCCATGATACATGCTATATAAAATACAATATATTAGTATTGTCTTGGTGAGATTTTGTGAAAGCAGGGTCTACCACTTGAAGATGCTCACCAAGACTTGTTGATGAATTCAGATCTCTTTTACGACGTAGGTAAACATATGTTAATAGAAAAGAAAACAAACTATATTAGCATGTTTTCCTTTTACTTACATTATATGTTACATATTTATCTTTTTTTATAACTATCATCAGTCCAAAATGACATAATTTGCTCAATTCCTCCTCCTCCTGATATTAACCTTCATGTATTGTTCCCACATGTCCATTTATTTCTATGTAATTTGCTCCTTCCCTTTTGTAACGATCCCTCTTCCATTTCATTTATGTCTTTTAGAATATTCTGTACTTTTACAGTCGGTTTAGACTTTCACTCCTGTATTCTAGTAATTGCTTTTTGGCAGCCAACAGAATTAAGAATTAAACTCAACAAGGGCCTGCTATGTATAGGCAATTCAGATTGCATGTTACAGCTATAGTCATTTCCTTAGCTACAGTAATTTGCTTAATCAATATTTTGAAGCAGTAGTCTGTAGAGAAGTTTTCAAATCTGCCAACTCATTACACTCCCAAAATATATATTCCCAGATAACTCTTTCTTCCCTAATACACCTCTAACATTTGCCGTCTACCTGAGGAAAGATTCTCTGAAGTCTGACTGAGGTATGAAAATACATATGTAACCACTTTCAAGCAAAAATCCAAAATCTTCCAGACTTTGTTGAATATTTGTGAGCCATGCATGTCTCCTTCCATTATTTCATTGTAAATTGCTTTTCCAGTCCATCTTCCCAATCTTTTATAACATCCTCTGACTGATTCATATAATTAACCTCCAATATTTTATATGCCCTACTAATTATCTCTTTTTAACAGCAGCTTCTGTTCTAGATTCAACAAAAAACTGTTCCATAGTAAGTCTTTTAGTTAGGATTCCCATATCCTTTTCTCTTTGCATATACATTGATATCAGTCCCTGGTAGGGAAGCCAGTGTCTAGCCTGCATTCCAAATGTCTTCTTTGCCTCACCCCAATCTATTACCCCCTCCATTTATTTGCTCCCAATGCCTTGGTTCCTTTATCTGTTTTGCCAGTAAATTCTACCCCCTCTTGCCTATTTTCTCTTCTCCTACTTGCACTCATCCCTATCAGACAAATCTCCTAAAGTTCTTAGAATATAAAATTATGTATAATTGTTAAGGTTTCCCTTTTTAGTTAGAGGCCTTCCTGTTGCCTTTGCTATTTCTAGCGTTTATTGTGGGGTCAAAGCCGTTTAAGTTGGAATTCTTCTGGAAAGGCGCCCGTCCAGAGGCGGCACCCCTCGCCTCAACTGAGGAGAAGAAGTCCTTTCTCGTGGCTCTTCAGCCTTCCACAGTCCCTGAGGGATTGATTGCCCTAGCTCTCCTCCAGGGTCGGGATCCCGGTTTTTTCAAAGCAAACTGGGAGGTAAAGGTGTTTGGATGTGCTCCATAGATCTCAAGGGCGCTTATTACCATATCATGGTACATCAAGCATCCAGAGACATCTGTCTCAGCCCATAGGGGTAGAGATAGACTCAAACTGAATCTGCGGTCTATCTACCTGCAGACAGAATAACAAACCATACAGACTCAGTGAGCCTTACTTCCCAAACAGATCAGTTGTTTGTATCCTTTGCAGACAATAAATTGGGCAAAGCTGTCACAAAAAGTCACTATTGCCAAATGGATCAGGACTGTTATTTCAAAAGCTTATTCTAACAAACACACAAGCTTACCACCTCTGGCAAAGCTCATTCTGCAAGGAGCTATGGCACCTTGATAGCATTTTTCATTCTAAAGCTTGCCATTAGTGACATTAGCTGCTGGTCTTCTCCACACTTTCATTTCCACTACAAATTGGATTGCTACAAATTGGACAAGCTTCATTTGGTTCCACAGTGCTCAGAGTGTTTTCCAATGAGCCACCCAGGAGTGTTTCCAATGAGGGACCCTGGATTTAGGTGCAGTAAGCTTGGGCAAGATGGGATCACCAAACATCTTTTTAGTTATACTTACATTAACTTTAGATGTTTTGGATCCCATCTCTTCTTCTCTCGCTCCTTCCCCTCCTCCTTCCCCCTTCCTTGGAGATCAGAGGAGATCAGAGGATTGTTTCATCTTGAAACATCTAACAATGTTATATAAACAAGTTGTGCATCAGTGGTAAGTACATAACTAAAAGTTATCCTCCATATGGATTTGCATCCAAAATTCTACTCTGTCCTTTATTTCTTGAACTTCCCCCTGCTTCATCATCATCCCTTTCCACTTTGAACAGAATGAATTCAGCTCTTGCAGGGCAACACTCCTTTAGTTGCTGATTTCATCTCTCCATTTGAAACCCTGGACTGTCTGACTATAACAATGTGATAGCAGGCATCTTGTAGGTCCACTGAACATATCCAGTCATCCTTCCTCAAAAGAGGTAATATGGACTGCACCATGACTATCCAAAATTATGTCTGCTTGACAAATAAATTCAAGTGACTTAGGTCCAAGAGTGGCCATAGATTCCTGTCTTTTTTGGCACCAAGAAGAACCTTGAGTAGACTCCACATTCTCTGTGGTCTGGTGAAACCTCCTGGATTATTCTTTTTTATAGCAGCTTTAATATTTCCTGTCCTGCTGCCCTTCTTAGTTGGGGTAGAACATCTGGAAGGGTCTTTTTTGTCATTTTTGGGAGAGATGCAAAAGAAATAAGAGTAGCCCCTGGTTATCACTCTCAACACCCAAGTAATGGCCTTCCAGGCTTGGGAGTGGAGAGCTAAGCATCCCCAACTGCCCCCAGAAAAGGGCAGTTGGGTAGCTTTTCAGAAGGGCTGTACTTATATTGTACTAAAAAGGTCATAAAAGGCCAAACATGCATATCTATAGCCAGTGGGATTTGGCTTTACTTGCCTGAATATTCCCATAAAGACTTAAAAAGCAAAATGTCATAGGCATTCAGAAACCATGTAGCCCAAACACTGGTATATCCTTAACGATCATTTGCAAACTAACAAAATCGGAGTACCCTACTTGTTTTCAAAATGCATTTCTTTAGTAGTAACTTACTTTGGCTGTCTTTCATTCATTTAAGTTTGCATTCTCACTTTTCTTTTTAAGGAAGAGCTCTTCCAAAAAATGACTTCCATAGCCATAAACATGCTCTCCCCTCAATGATTACTTTGAAGGAAGTTCTGCTTCCTTGCTGACATGCTGACATCACATTGGAATCAGCAGATTCCGTTACCTAGTCGCAAGAAGGAAAAAGGTATACAAAGAGAGGATTTTCAGATTGTGGCAGTTTTACTTATATTTTTGTCTAATTTTCAATTTTCAGTTTTAAAGTTAGTTACACGCTGTTGATTAATCTGCTCTTCAAATCCCCATGCATTATATGTTCCTTTATGTGAAAACAAAAGTGAAGATGTTTCACCGTCACACATGTATGTCGTATGCAGTACACAGTCCATACCTCTTAATTGTCTTTGATTTTGCTAATGTCTCTGAATCTTACCTTTCACCTGTCTCTGATTTTGTGAATAAGTCCCTGATTTTGCTTCACATTTCCACCTTGTCCTTCCCCTGTAAAACTTTTGATTTTCTTGTAGATCACTGAGGATTACAGTTGGACAGTAATGCTAGATAATAGAGTTTCATACATTATAGCTCATTTTGCTCTCTCCTCACGCTTAACAAAGACTTCTGGGGACTTTCCCAGGAGCTGCACACTGACCAACAACTTAACTTCAGCTCTCCCAGTGTGAAAAAAAACTGAAAGCCAAGGGCCAGGAGCTCTGTCACTTTTAGTAAATTCAGTTACTGTATATTAAGTATACTGCCTGGATGCCAGCAAAGAAGCAAGCCTGAAAGAAAATCAACTAGAATCAAATAGAAAAGGTGAAGATAAAACACTGACTGTAAAGAATCTTGCAGCTGTTCAGCAAAAAGCAGTTCAAGCTCCAGCTCTGGTGCAAGACATGACTTGCAGTAATCTAGAGGAAAAAAGTTGATCAAAAGTGCTCAGAGCTGGTTAAAATAAATGAAACAAAAACACAGAACAGCACTGTATAACGTCCACAAATCTCACACGAAAAATAGCGCCAACAAATTTAATATCACGATTAAGCTTTTGGGCTAACCACCCTTCATCAGTACAATTAAAACAAGACCTTTCTTGCTTTTAAACAGGAGATAATTAACATCAAATGATCTAGCCAGCCTATCCAGAAAAACTTTTTCCTCAAAAATATTTTAAAAAAAAAAAATTTTAAAAATTATAATTACTTTTCTAAAAAACATACATTAAATAAGCAATAAGTAAACCCCTTTAAAATAGAGAAATGGTAAAACTTATAAATATAAGGAAAGAAGCTTCTTTTATGTTGTTCAATTATACATAATTTTTAATTTATTTTTTTTAAAAAAGCTTTATCGTAATATTAAATTTGTTGAGGCTATTTTTCGTGCAAAATAAATGAAACACTGAAGGAGTATATCAACTCAAATAAAATAATGCTGGAAAATGGAAGAAGCTTTAAAGAGATATTCAGATGAGCTGATAAAACTGCAAAAATCATGGGCTGGAATGAAGAAAAGGCTGGTGAGTATTAGACTGCTCAAGAAGAGATGTTTTTAAAAATTGTAGAATTAGAAGACAGAACACATAGGTAGAACCTGAGATTTTCTGCTGAATCAGATAAACTAGAAGGAACAGACTGTATTCATTTTATGGAGGCACAAATAAGCAACTGGACTGGTATTCCACAGTAGGAACTGTTAATTTAAAGGGCACACCATGTGTAAACGCCAAACCTGGCCATGAGAAAGCAGCCAAGACCTCTGTTAATAAAGATACAAACCTACCAACAGAAAGAGCTGATCCTAACAAAATGGTGACTGTGGCAAAAGGACAAAGTACTATAAGCTGGAGACAATAGAATATTTGTGGACAATTATTATTCACTGCACACCATGCAGAAAAGAAACAAATTATTCCAGCAATCAGGGAATATTGAGAGGCAGGTGTGCGATTCAAGTTGCTGTATCCAGCTCTCTTCAGAATATATATATATATATATATATATATATATATATATATATATATATATATATATTTATGGAGCATCAAAATCAAAAACTAACCATCAAGTAGGAGGAGACCCTGCTTCTCATTCTTCTGATAATAAAGCACAGGGAGAGACTTTGCTAGTGAAACCTTTTCCACTGTTCCAAATGAAAATGTTTGAGAGACAGAGAAAACACGGGAGTTTGACTAGAAGAATCAGGAATACCTTGGAATTAAACCAGAGTCTGGAGCTGTGAGATGGAGAAGAACAGGAAGAAGAGCAGCAATACAGAAATTAGGGAACAAATGTGAGACTGAGAAGCATCAATCGCAGTTGTGAAATCCAGTTGTATAAGAAAAAGTGGAAAGGGTGAACTTTTGTTGACCTTGTTAAACTTGTGGGGAATTGAAAGGCATTTGCCTCACTTCATGTCATTAATGTTTGGAAGGGCACTGAGGGTAGAGGAAAAGGAAGGACAAAGGTAACTGTAAGTAAAACAATTTCTGCTCTTAACAGTAATTCTGTGAATCTTTTCATGATATGAATTGCATGTTTTATAGTAAAGCATGTTAGTTGTTCTAGTATGTCATAGAGAAAGTAAAGTAAACAGATGCCTTTTTCTTTTTCTTCATTTTTAATATTAAGAAATGTATGCATTACTAGTCAAATGCATGTTTAAGTTAATAGGCTGTAATTTTTGGATGTTCAGATTGGGGATGGGATGCAAAAGTACACAGATCATAATATACATAGAACTGATATGTTTTCTCATACTTTTGCATAGGTGAATATCTGTATTAAGACCCTTGGCTTAATCTAATAGCAACTTTTAAGTGAAAAAGTAAATAAGAGAATACTGAATACAATGAATAGTTTTCCTTTAGCAATAAATATTTCAGCTTGTCTTTAGAAGGCTGCAGCTGAAGTCTATGTTTTTTTCTCTAACATCTCCATGGAGACAAGCTGATTATAAGGCAATACAAAAAAGCAAATCCCTGTTTCTTCAAGGCTAAAAGTTATTTTTTTTGAAAGCATGTAAGTTGTTTTTCATAGCTGGGAGGGGAATAAAGATAAAAAAAGAACAGAAACAGACACCAATTAGTGTAAGTAGATGCACAGGCAATAACATGAGTCTTAGCATGGATAACCTCAACTTTAGGTTAGTTAAGGCCTGTGTTTGCAGCTGTCTAGTTTGGACATTTGTTCCCATTAGGTGGGTTAAACATCATTATTTGAAGATGTACATAGTTTTGTGTGTTTGCATTTAGTTAACAGGCTAAGGAGGTGTGTCGGTTTTTTTTTGAGGGTTTTCCTTAAAAAAAAGGTTTTAAAAATGTGACATAGGTTCCAATGTTGATGATAAGAAAACATGTATAAAGGATCAACCTGCCAAACATTAGCTGGTGCACGTATCATAAAAGATGGAAACAGACACTTTAAAAAACCTGCCATATATAATAGGTGGGAACAGAACATATCAATTTGATAAAGAAAGTATTTTAGAATGGATTTCAGCAAAAAATCAGGGACAAAGGAAAAGATGAGCACTTGTATTCATTGTTGGAGGAGCTCTAATAGTGATAGAAGAATGGAAAAAAGATAATGGCAGATGTGTGGTAGTAATGGACTACTAGCAAGGGATGAGGGTTATGCTGGCATGTATTTATATTCCATTTAAAACTGTTATTATGGAGCTTAAAATCTGAGGGGAAATAATTAGCTTTATAGCTGGGGGCTGTAATTTGATTTGCAGCAATGAGGGTATATCTGGGGACCTAGAAGGGAAAATATAACAAAAGAGAGTAGATTTCTGAAAAAAAATATAAAAATATTTGGTCTAGAAAGCATGTATTCTGTAGTAGGAACTCGGACAGAATTCACACATTATTCCCCAAGGTACAATAACTGGCTTAGACTAGACAGATATTATATTTCACAGGAATATGTGCATTTAATTGAGAACTTTGACACATATCCCATAATTATTTTAGATCATGCACCAGTAATTACTAAGATAAAAAATGCAGGGTAATGAAATAAAGATGAGACATTGACATGTCCCTACCTACCTGTTAAAAAGAAAGGAATTTAAGGATTAGGTAGTGGAAATAATTTGGGAGTTATTAGAGAAGATAGAAAGTATTCTAGAATTTATAGTGAGTGGGGTAAAATGAAAGTGGAGCTTAAAATTTGGTAGAAATAAAAGAAAAAAGGAATATGGTTAAGAAGTAGCAAGAATTATTTAGAGGGGCTGACAAAGGTTAAAGTATTGTAGAATAAGGGAAATCTCACAGAACAAGAAGAGATGCAATTGCAGAGTAGGGAAAATAAGGGAGTTCCTGGATAATATGCATGGGTTTAGAAAGATTGCTGTTAAGCAACTGTTTTTTTTTTTAATAATAACTCCAGTGCACAAAAACTTTTGGCACAGCAACATAGGCACCAGAAAGTAAAAAGAGTTGCTACCAAACTATAACAACATAAACAGCCAGAGATCCTGTAGAGGAATTAGAGATATTTTAGAACTTTTATGACAATTTGTATAAAGCAGAGAAATGGGGAAATCAAGAAAAATACAAATGTGAATATTTATGGAAGACTTAAATATGCCAAGGTTAGAGGCAGATGAGGCACAACAACTAACAGTTAAGTTAGGAGGAGATGAGATAAAATTGTATGCATAATCAATCTGCAGGAAGCTCTCCAGGAATAGATGGTATTCTGGTGCAAGTTTGCAAGAAAAGAGGGAAGAATGTGATAAACATGTGGAAGGTTTTGTTAAACAGTATTTTAAAAGGAGTGGCTGCACCAACATCCTGGAAGAAAGCTGTGGTGGCTACATATCGCTCAACCTCTTAGAGCAAGAAAAATGGAGAAACCATAAATAAAAGTGGGACAAAAGCCCAAAAATATGGACAGTTTTAAATATTGCTCTTACAAACTTAGAATGTTGATAGCATAACAGTTTTTGCATTATCATGAATTTTCTGAAGGCTGTGAAGTCAGAAACTCAAATGTCTGTCAATATTTTCTACCTTCAATCTTTAATGATTTGCTCATTTTCCAGAAAAACACAATTTTATGAAAAACAAACCAACAATATGAGGCAAAAAAATCTGGGCATTCTGTGAAAATCTGTACAGTTGAGAGGTATGGGTGGCTTCAAAACCTAAAGACAGTAAACAGATCCAGCTTCATATAGGCCCATTTTTATTTTAAACAATGACTATAAAGTGTTCATATATATAATGGCTAAAAGAATGGCAAAGGTGTTGCCAAAAACTAATAGACATGGATCAATGTGGTTTTGTGAAGGGGAGGCAAACATTTGATAACATTATCAAAACAGTGATTATCCAGAGAGAAGCAGAACACAAGAAAATACTGCTGCTGTTGTTGTTGTGGGTCTTGATGCAGAGAAAGCATTTGGCAGAGTAAGTTAATTTTATGAGTAGGGCAATGGAAGTATTTGCATTTTCTTATACAATAATAGAAGAAGAACCAGATTCTAAAAGGTTCTTCATATTTTCACACCAAGCAATATAAACTTCAACATATGAGCTTGACAGCTGAGAATACTAAACGCAGGTGTTACAGAAGAATACACTTCTTTCACATATCTACCAGAAGCCTTCCACCCTTGACAGGAGAGGGATTAGTTTTAACCAAATGTTAAAGAGCAGCTGGAATCACAAAAGCAGTAGCTACAGTGTCTAAAGTGGGATGACGTTATGAAAACTCAAACGCTTGAGGAACGTTACACAGTCTATCCGTTTTCTTGGAGTCAGGAGGATGGCTGTCATACAAGCTACAGGCTGGAACAAAAACATTCTCCAAAGCAGAAAGAATAGAAAGAAAAGAGTATGTTCTGGAAATTCCACTTGTAAAAAACATAATACATCCAGATGAACTAAGAAATATCACTATTACTAGAAACAACTGATTCATTCTGGATATCATTTCAGAGAAAAATAACCTTTCAAAGGGACTAGCCAAAGCTACACTCTTCAGAATCTGAATCGGAAATCTGTGGAGATAAACAATTACTGTCCCTTTGCACTCATTTTGATGTTCCATCTCTTGAATCTCTTCTGAAAATGAATAATTCCTTTATCTTTAACCAGAAAAAAAAACATAAAAGAAGAATTGAGAGCCTAAGCTAAGATGAATAAATCACCATTATCCTAAGTAACTGAGACAGGAAAAGACGTGTCTAATATTTTTATTTCTTTTTGACAGTAATTTCTGAAGAAAGAGGATCACTTTTGCCAGAAAAACCTCTCTAGGGGTGGGGGCATAGCTTTATGGCTAGGCAGAATTGCATTCTCTGCTACTTCTCCCAGCACTGACAAGAGTGGCTCTCCTGTATCTGAGAAGGGAACTCCAGCAGCCTCAGTGGATGTGTCTAACCCCTGGTCCATAGCTGCTGTAGGGATAATATCAGCAGGAGACGGAAATAAAGATGAGTGGTCCAAATAGCCAGTTTTGGCCACAGCAAAGTTACTCACTTGCAGCTGAGGCACTTCAGCAACCCGCTGTGGTGGCAAAGGCTGTATAGCAGTTTTCTTCTTTTTGTGGCTGGAAGAATGAAGAACTGAGGAAGTGGTGGGTTATTCCATGGTTAAGCCAAAAGAAAAGATGCTCAATTCCCAGGAAAGCCTGGCAGTGATTATCAGTAAAACAGGTAAGTAGTAAAAAAGTTAATTTCTCCTATAAAACAGAGTAAAAGCATTTTAAACATTTACCCCAGCCACAAATGTAAATTAAACAAACTTCCCCTAAGATAAAGTAGTTTAAAATAAATTTTAATAACATTTTATACAAAAGTAAAAAAAATGACTCTCCTGTTAAAAAGCAATTAAAAGCCAAGTGACAGTCATTAAAAACACTTTTTCCCAACTTCAGAATTATTACTTTAGTTTCTGTCATACAAAGCAAAGTGGAAGGTTTTTTCCCCAAAAGGAACTTATCTGCCCAGCAATGCTGAATTTCAATCCTTGAAAGCTTGCAGAGGAACAAGCTCTTTGATTTTATGGGAACCACTGAAGGGATTGGTGCCCAAACCAGATTTTTAGTGCGTTCAGCTCAGCTTGAGATGACTAATGGTTTGGGCATGTGGAAGGTGTCCTGAAGCTTTGGAAGCTGGCCAGCTGTTATATCCTTGGCAGGACATAGCCTACATTACCTTCTACTGCAGCAGGGATCCATATGAAGAACATTGGGTATTACTATGAAATGTCATACTATAAAACACTGTGCATCAGAAATGGAGAAATTTAATATTCAAAAACAGAAGGACAAAAAAGTAAAGTGTACTTACATATACCAAGTCAGTGGCACTCACTCAAAAAAGGGAGAACTAGTCTCACTAGAGTTGCTATGGTTGTAGTTAAGACTTCAATCCTACACTCTGCCAGACTGTCAGATAATTTGCTAGAGTCCGGTGAGCCATGTCTACTGTTACACCTCTACTGAGTTCACCTGTAGCTTAGTTATAAACTGTACCTGGTTTCACTGGCAGTTCCTTCAGGCTATAATCCCATGTTGGTTACTGTCTTGGACATGACCTGTGTAAATGCTGCCAGCTTTTCTTTCAGGTTTCTTTCCATGACTATTCTTGCTGTTGTTAACACACCTGTAGTCCACTGGATTTTTCCTGCCTCCCCATCCTGTGCAGTAGTACCACACTAGTTATATTCCAGTCCTTATGTACTTCTGCACTAGTCAGTAATCTTTTGGAGGATCTGCAGGCATACTGTCCACATTTAGGAAGATTTCTAAGAATAATGGGAGTTAGGCTATGTGGTCCCTCTGCGTTATCCTACCTAATGGCAGCCATTTCCCTCTCCAAATCCTCTTACTGTATCCTTTGATTTGTCCATTATTCTCCCTGTTCTCCCTATTCATCCTTGCCTCTGCGAAAACTGAAGGACAGTATTCATTTAATGCTGGCACTTTTTCCCAGTCTTGCATCATCTCTTGCCCATCCTTTTTCAAGTCTGGACAATCCTGTCTCTCCCTTCCTTCCTTTGTAAAATACCTAAAGAATGCCTGCTGCTTTTCTTGACCCATTCTGTTGCCTTCCTTTCAACTATCACATCTCTGATGTCCTTCTGCTAGATTACTTGTACTGTGCCTGTGTTGTCCCACTATACCTGCTTCCCACCTTTTGCTGGCTCTACTGTTCACTCTAATTGCTAGCCTCACATTAATCTGTGGCCACATCAGCCTTTCCTTTTTTCTGTTCTGCCTCCTTTGTCTAAGAGGAGGCTGAAGTGCATTGAATGCTTCCTGAATGTCTGCTGGGATAACAGAACTAGATGATCATGTGCGGTGCCATCAGTGTACTATACAAGAATGCAGCTGGTCAAGACAGACACCATCTGTGTACTATACAAGAATGCAGCTGGTCAGGACAGGCACCATCAGTGTACTATACAAGAATGCAGCTGGTCAGGATAGGCACCATCAGTGTACTATACAATAATGCAGCTGGTCAGGACAGACACCATCAGTGTACTATACAATAATGCAGCTGGTCCAGACAGGCACCATTAGTGTACTATACAATAATGCAGCTGGTCAGGACAGGCACCATCAGTGTACTATACAAGAATGCAGCTGGTCAGGACAGGCACCATCAGGGTACTTTTTATGTTTCATTATTCTGCACTTGTGCCACATATTGTCTAGGAACAGTATGAATATCTGCACACTCCAATTGATACATGTTGGGAAGCTGGGTCTCAGCATGCTCTTTTCACAGTCTACATATGATTAGTATTTTAAACAAGGATACACTGATGAACTTACTGCAGAAGATGCAAGCCTTGTTATTAGCAGTGTGTTATTGGCAATGTCAAATACCTTTCACGGTTCTGGGTATACTATAGTGCATATTTAGTTATTATAAGTGTTTTTATATGATGTGCTGTGTGCAGCAGCTTTAAGCAGTATCCATCTTATAAGAAAGCCTAAAGTCATTCTGGGTTTCAGTATGCAATTGTGGAATAAGTTAGTCAGAAGTTGTCTACCACCCTTTCATGTATAGTTGTCAAAGCACTTAGAAATGCTATGGGCCTATAATTACAAAGCACAATTGCCTTTCAGCTTTTTTAAACTGGAAGTGTCCTGGCAATTTCCACAGTTCATGAACTGTTGTCTCATTCTGACTTCAGATTGTAAGTCTTGTCATGTGTCTGCAGATGGTATCACCAATTAAGTGAAACTACTTGGGAAAAATTCTATCATGCTCACTAGATATAGTGAGGTTTAATTCATAGACTAGCTAGAGACAATGAAGCAGGAAGATGGGTGGGAAGAGTAAGGGGTATCAGGATAATCTGTCAATGGGCTGAAGCCCAAAGGATCCACTACTGTGACAAACAGCCTGGGAATTCTGATGGTAAATAGCTTGTCAGATTATTCAGCTGTGCTTGTTACATGTTGGAGTAGTCACAGAGGAACTAGGCATACTTACAAGGTGTCTGGAGAGTTGTAAACAAATGCTGTCTGGCTTCTCTGCATACCCTTTTGTTCAAGTTGTATAAGATCTTGTACCTGGATTGGATTGTTCTGAATTGGCAGCCATGTATTAACCAGCAGTAATTGCCCCTTCTGCCATCTTTACTTTTAGATCCAGAGTAATCCAAACATAGCACAGGACAATGTTAGACCATGTAGAAAGGAGCCAAGAAGTTAAGAATGCTTAGAAAGGTCTCACTTAAGTATTTCAGTGCACAATGTGTGCAGGGTAAAGGTACAGTAAGAGAAGAAGAATACTCAGTGGGCAAGTGCTTGTGTAAACTAAATCTCACCAAAAGCTTTGATTGACCAGATAGTGGCAGTCTGAGGTGCTTTAAGTGCATGAACTAATTCCTATAGTACAAATTTTGGGTTGTCTGGTAAAGTGCTAGGTTTTATAACACCCACACAGGGTTTCTGCACCTGATGCCAGTCAATGATCGATCAATTTCAGAAGTTCTCAACTCTTGTAGATGGGTTCATTAACTGCACTAGGCCAAACAGTTTGTGAATATGGTGTTCAGTGCTTTAACTTTTGGGTTTCTATCCAGAGCTTTTTTTCTCTAGGCTTGTAGGCCAATGGTAAATCTGATGTGAAACCAGATGAGTATGTTTTCCATTTCAGATTGTGAGAATTCTGGTGGCATATATTGATAACATGAAGGTATTAATCTCTGCTGTCAGTCATCTTGGCAGACATGACTGCTTTATGTTTGAATACTTATGGCTGAGTAGAAGAGAAAGTGGGGATAATGTGATAAGTGGCACTGTCTCCTCACCTGCACACTTGTACACTTGGTTGGCTCTGAATCAGCAGAGGTTAGGAAGAAGAAACATACTGGAGCTGAAATTAGATATGAGAAAAATCTCACTGAGACAGAGGATATCAATATCTCAGTTGTACATACGTGAGTTCTGATGCTTATCACACTGGTGATATTAAAAATATTTTTCCTTGTTAAAAGAGTTTGTTCCATCTTGTGAATGTGACATCTGGTGACCAGATAGTGTCGCATCAGGGCACACTTGATCATAATATATGCAAGATGAAAGAATTGATAAGTCTGTAGTATAATGGAATTAACTGGAAACAACTGAAATGAGACTGGAATGAATGCCTTTATTTATTAATTACCCAAACTTGTTTTGAACTTTTGCTTTATGGGTCAAGTATTTTTCAACTTTTCAGAATGAATTCTGCACATGCTGTAATTCTGTTTAGAATGGTTTATTAGATGTTAACAATATCCAGATACTGTCTGCAATAACATTGCGGATAAACAATAACAGTCTGTAGAAACTCTGGAATGCTGGATAAATATATCCAAAGTTTCTGCATGTACATTCTGATTCTCCTGAATAATATCATCTGAAACAGTCTTTTCCTCCTGAATAATATGGATATTTGACTTGACTTCGGTACTCAGGCATGAGTGTCTGTACTGCAAAGATCTTTTTCATCAGTTCAAACTAACTTACTGACTGGGTCTGAAGTATTTCCTAATAATACCAAAACACTGTAATGTTTTACACATCTTCTTCGCCTTGGTTTTCAAGTCTTGTCTTGCATGTGCCTCACAGTGCCTAGCTCTCTATTTTTTATCTAGCACTCCATTGCAAGTACACATATCTTTCCCTTGAGAAAGGAGCAGCTTCCCCTAGAAACTGTTATTTCTGCACATCTCATGCTTAGTCAGCAAGGTTATCTTTTCTTTTCTACTGAACTGTCTTTCCCTGAAACTGAATGCATACATGAAAACACAAGTCTGACCCTATATTTTCAGGCCTATTATTCTACCTTAACATACTATAGTGAACCCACTATGAGTACCCTCAGTCTAACACAAGGATACAATAACTTAAGGACCATGGTATCAATATGTTTACAAAAACACTAATTTTGTCTAAACCTGAGTTTCAAATGGAATTTAGTGAATGTTAAAACTCACTCTAACACACAGCCACACACACACACACACACACACACACACACACACACACATAGACACACGCACACACACACACACACACACACACACACACACACACACACACACACACACACACACACACACACACACACACACACACACACAGGCATTATTCAAAAGTACAGGTACTACACTTACTCTACAATATGGAGGCATAAGGAGTAATATATCCAGGTGCCATGATATAATCTTTGGGGTACTATTAACTGTAGTTACGTAAATATGTCAGCAGGAATGGGTGAATTGTGCTGGCCACTAACTTGATAGAACTCCATACTCTTCCCATCACACTCACAGATCAGGAAGTCAAATGATATTCAAATGAGCAATTGATTCTCAGGGATGGTTACAGAACAGACTGCATTTGATTTCAGTGCATTGCTGAACTATGCTACACATTTGTAAGTACTAACATACCAGCAGTGGTCCACACTGTGCACCACTCTGCTCCTGTTTACTCCATTTAGAAACTACTACTATGTGGGTATGCAGTGTCAACCATTAGTAAGAGATGTAGTGTTTCACTGCTATGCCCTATATCTGTAAAGTAAAATACCTCCCAGATTTGTTTCTTGGAAAAGAATACTCCCTCACTGTTCACCTTGCCAATAATGATAGATTCCACCCATGTGTCTACTGTGCTATGTAAATGGGTCTTGAACTAATGCTTGATGACACATTTCCACAAATCAGAAATGACCGAGCACATTTTCGTGAAAGCACTTTTTCATTACTCCTTATGCCAGAGCCACGGCCTAAAGTTAAATGCCAAAAAATGCATAGTCATACCCTTCGGGAAAAACAAGGTTACCCCTAGCTACCAAATAGGTGGCAATCCACTGAGCACAGAAGAAGTTATCAGGGACCTGGGGACCCAGGTTGATAGTAGTCTGTTATTCGACACCCATGTAGCTAAAGTAGTTAGGAAGACCTTCTACATTGCCCACCTTATCATGAAGGGATTCTCATCTAGATCAAGGGAGGTCATAGTCTCCCTTTACTCATCACTCATCAGACCAATGATTGAGTACAATGCCCCATTCGGAATGTATCTGACCCGACACTTGCAGCAGCTGGAGAGGCCACAAAGTTCCTCACCAAAAGGATAAAGGGTCTCAAAATCTGTCCTATGCTGCCCGACTGAAAGAACTCCAGCTCTATTCAGTCGCTGACCTTTGCCTAACATACAAGGCCATGTCAAACCCAGATTTGATGAATATGCTTCACCTCAAAAAATCTAGATCCATCAGAGCCACAAGAGACTTAAACCTTGACACGGCTATTAATAGGACGTGCTGGAGGGATAGATTCATCACCCAAAGACTCCCTATGCTGTGGAACAAAATCCCGGTACATGTGAGGCAGAGCACCTCGCTGGCCTTGTTCAAGAGAAATCTTGACCAATGGATGGGAGATCACAGATATACCCCAGGGATTACCTCAGTGTCACTGCTTGACAGAGGCACAGCAAAATAATGGGTATAGTTCCCCATACTAAAGGGGTGGCGTAAGCCACAAAATGATGAGCTAGGCTTGTAAATGCCCTCGGGCAGATAGCCTAGTATGAACCTATGAACCTATGAACCTATAATAAGGAAATGTCTGTTGTGAAATCGTGGCACAGTTGGGAAAAGGGAATATTTCCCCACTGTAGTGCGATCGCGGAGTGAGAATATAAGAGTAGGGGGTGGGGGGACACAGCCCCCCACATGGGGTTTTAGGGGGTTTGCCTCCTGCGTAAACATGATCACTGTTGTTGGTTTTTTTTTTTATGTTGCTAGGTGTTTTTTTTAAATTGAGTTTTACGAAAGAGCTTTTTTGGTGAAAAAGCACTTTCACGAAACTGTGCTCAGCCCATGGAAACATGTCGTTGAACATTAGTCCTAGATCCATGTAAATACATGCATAAAGTGCTACTGTGTTGTGTGTGCAACAGCTGTAATGTTGAAATTACACGTTACACAGTGTCATTTTGCTATTTACCCCAAATATAATGGTAGACCCTTCCTCAAATACCCAATTTGCTCCTTAGATAGAAAGTAAGTAGTGCTGCTGCTGCTGCATGCACTAACAATAAACGTATTCTCCTAATTTAGTTCTGTATTTTAGGGTGCACACTGAAACCTTTCTGTTAGCCTTTCTACTGAAAGTACACCACCACTGGTGCTATTGCATTTTACCAGTTTTGTAAACATAGTCCATCTTGCTGTGCCCCTTCAATTGCCCATATACTTCCTGAGTGTTTTGTTATACCATAGTGCTGCCTTGCTGTGCATCTTACAATCAAACTTATTACCCCCGACACCATCTTTCTGTCAGTGCTTTGTGTGCCTTTAGAGAGAATGGCTTACTATTCAGCCATGCTGTGCACTATTCATTGTAATACTGACTGCAACTTAGCATGATCTGACAGATATTTCTAAATTTTATGTCTATTCAAAGGTGAGTCACTGTCCTCATAGTGTCTCATGTGCAGTACAGGTGCTGACTCTGAACGTGGCACAATGGAAGGACCATCTTAAATAAAGATGCACGGAATGGTCACCTTTAATAAGATGTAATGGTAAGTGAGTGAGCAGTAACACTATATTTTGAAGCATTGTGTTACATGCTATACAAGAAGGAACTGAAAACCTCTATTTTGAACATTAAATGGCATCTTAGCTGTTAACTGTAAACTGCATTTTATATGACTTCTAATTCAGAACAAGAAGAGGAAACCTCATAGCTTCACACTTTTATTCACAAACTTGAGCACTTTAGTCCAGGTATCACGGACTTCATCAGAATAAAACAACCATCTCCAAACTTGTTTAAATATTTACAATACTTAAGAAGTGCAACCCCACACATTCAAAATAACCTATCACAAAACCTCACTAATTAAAAAGTCACATTATTTAAGAGTTTCCCACCAAGTTACATTCAACTGTTGCAGTACTGATGCATAACTAAAACATATAGCAAGCGTTTAGTCTTAAGAAACTACTTAAAGAAACATAATCATTAAGACCTGGATATGTTACAGCATTACTTTGTAAAATCCACTGTAATTCCAAATACTCTGGATAATCTGATTCAGGTCCCCCCCGGGACCCAAATCACTTTGGTCAATAATACAAAATTTAAATACATGGTCTTTATTTTCACAAATATGTCTGGATAATGTCCACTTTTCTGATGTCGTAGAGATGCTGATATATTCAGTCTATAAAGGCCCTTACAGTTTTCCTATATAGAAACAATCACATGTCTGACATACAGCAGCATATACCACTCCTTTAGAATAACAGTAGAACCTGCCGGGGACATTTACCACAGAATGTCCCCCAAGATTTATTTTCTTACATACCAAAATGTTACAACATTGAGCACATGCCCCACACTTAGACATTTTTCCATCTTTGTGGTTTCTATTATTCTCTGCCCTTTCAAGCAACTGCTTGAAGCTACTTTTTTTATACACAATGTTTACTTTTTCTCCAACAATTTTTATATAATCTGGATCACTTCTAAATAGATCCCAGTTTCTCCTTATTATACCACTGATGGAATAAAAATCTTTACTGAACAGTACAACACATGACCTATCCCTACAATCTTTAACTTTATTGTCAGACACATTACTTAATTCAGTACTAGCCAGAAAGGTGTCGATAACTGGTACATAAATACCATCACTTCTTTTTCTTTTTACTTCCCAAAGAATCCTGTCTACAAATTTCTCTGGGTAACCTCTTCTTCCTAACAGACCCTTCAAGATGTCACAATGTTCAAAAAATAAATTATCAGACACCATTCTGGCTAACTGAACATACTAGCCCTTAACCAGAGCCTTCTTTTGGTGCAAGGGATGGCAACTACTGAAGTGTAACAAAGTGTTTGATTGTGTTGGTTTCCTATATAATGTAAACACAAATTTCTTATTGGTTCTATCCTTAAGAATAGTGACATCAAAATAATTAACTTTCTCATAATCCATATTCATAGTAAACTTTAAGAACGTTGTACAATTATTCAAATAATCATAAAATTCCAATAATCTTGACTCACTTCCTTTCCAAAAAATTACTATATCATCTAAAAATCTACCATACATACTCCACTCTTCTTTAAACCCTGATGTGAAATGTTTTCTCCCATTGCGCGATAACAATATTTGCAAAAACGGGGGCACATCCTGCTCCCATTGCTACCCCTTTTACTTGTTTGTAAATTAATTTTCAAAAATAAGAACATTGTTTTCAAGACCATTTCATTAAATTCCTAAGAGTGTTAGCTTTACTCTTAGAAAAACCTGGGTGTTGGCACATAAACTCATAGAACATTTCCAAGCCTGTCTCTTGTGGAATTACAGAGAATAAATCACATACATCAACTGTAACTAAAATATGCTCATCCAAGTAAAACTCATTCACTTTTATGTAAATTGGAATGGTTCACGTATGGTAAAGAAACGCTGATACATTTTTCAGAAATATTTTGCTGTTAAAACTGAAACATTTACTGAGTACCTTATATAGAAGATTATTACTGCACTAGATGAATTGTTGCAATTCTTGCAAGATCTGCAAATAGCAAGCTGACATTTTTTCAGGGGCATCCATGCTCATTTAATAGAAGAAATTTCAAAAGATTTAGAGGAGAGCAGAAAGCCTCCGCCATCCTGCTGTTTCACTACTTTGGAGTGAATTTCCTACCCCATTCCTCCGGATGATATCATGCCAAGGGCAAAGTTCACCCAATTCAGTGTCTCGCAATGCGCAGGAGTCCCACTCTAATAGAAGCAGGTAATAAGTTCTGTTTATTTTTTTATACATATGTTAACTAGGAAAGCCCACTGGACACAAGTGTCCCTTTCCAGGGGCAACTCAAGAGTACCATCTGGTTAAGGGACTTGTTCAAAAGTCACACAACAGGCAAATGGAGGTAGAAGGAATTAAACTAAGTACCCTTAGTTACAAGAAGCAGTTCATTAACTGTTCAGCATCTTAATTTTCTGCACAAACTGCTATGCTTTTGAATCATCTTACCTATGTCCAGCATAGCAGGAACGTACACAAGGATTAGTCTGGTGGAAGTTTTCCAGCTCCACAGCTCCACCTGAATGGCAGACCTGTTATTGCACGATCATACCTGCAGTATCAGGTCTGCCATACAGGTGGATATGCATAGCCATTAAGATATCCAGTACAGAAGCTCTACATTTAGGATGGACTGGTGAATCTAGGCAAAATGGCTAGCATGGCTATAATGCCTGCATTTTCCCCATCCACGAAGAGGAAGGGTATGCAAGGCCACTAGCCCACCAGGATATTACATCTAATTTTAACACAACTAACACTATGAGCCATCCCAACAGGGGTTCATGATGGCTCACATTACATCCAGCGGCATATTCACATGGTCCAGTTCCACTTGTATTTCAAACTTAGTACTGCAGGCAGTCTGTCTTCCCACCAGATACTGCCTGTAATACATAGTTCCACATATACAGAGCTTCCACTTTGTCACAATTGCCCAATGAGGTCCATGGGCTTCTCCACTAACTTAGGTTTGTACACTAGTGACCTTTGTCAATTTAGCACTGAATTATTTCTGGCATAATGAGTCAATTTCCCTTTTGGAATCGGGCATAGGTTCCAAAACTCCCCTGTAGCATACACTGAATGGGGAATGGCAGAATCCTTGCTTTTGGACTCAGGTGTTGAGTAACTGCTCAGCACAGAATGTTACTCCATGTCCAAGTCCTTTTGGAATCCAACCCCATGTACTTAGCAATTACAAGTCTTGACTTCTCAGGCAGGCTTTGATCTATACCAACTTGATAGCCCACACTTACATTTTTTTTTAGGAATAGGGTAAAATGTAGATACATTTATTTTTACTGAATATGGCCTTTGTTCTGTAATTGATATGCCTTGCCTTTTGGGGTATTTGTTAAGATGTGCCAGTGGCACAACAATTAGGCACACTCACCTTTGGTGTAGAAAGCTGTGGGTTCTATTCCTACATGAGGTAGATGAATTTCTTACGCTGCAGTGCAGTGTATGGGGAAGGAGTGCTGCACTCTTTCATATGTTGTCCTTTGGGTGCAACATTAATGTAAGGTCCCATCTGCTTGAGATGGTAGTAGCTCAGGTGAATGTTAAACATTCCATAGCACCTATTGAAAAGAGTAAGGGATGTTCCCTGATGCCCTGGCCAGTTTCCTGAAATAGTAGTATAAATACCACCTCAGGTGTCCCCTGAAAAAAGGCCATTAGCCTAGTGGGACTAACCTGGTCAACAAAGGATACATACAGGTGTGTTTGCATATATATATATATATATATAGAGAGAGAGAGAGAGAGTCAGAGTCCTGTTCTTCTTTTAGTTTACAGGTTTGTTATAATGTTTATATTTTATGTTACCATTACCGCTGCATATATGTAGGTAACTCCATCTTAATTATTACTGTTGCATTTCTCTAAATGCTTTGCAGCATAAATGTGAGAATTAAAACTGCAGCATGAAGCTGTGCCACGGAAACTAAATGCTTTGTTTCTAGAAAGGACATTAATATAATCATCTTTTGGAAACTGTCCTCTCTTTAGCTTGTTCCCCTTTCCTTCTTCATGCATTTTTTTTTAACGGAAAGATAATCTGATATTGTTAATCCTCGTTCATTCCTTACGCCTGGGTTATTGGCTCTGACCTCAGAACCGAGCCGGCCACCTTCCAAGCTCGCGACAGCCACAAACTCTCGAGCTAAACTCTTACCCACAATTCCCCTCTCCCGGTTATCACATATTTCGTTTGCCACATCGCCATTCAGTCGTGTCAAGCCACTTCTCCTGACCTAAGTAAACTTCTTTGATAATACATTATCGTATTGCAGTTATTTTCTGTTCTAGTTTTGTTAAATAATTATCTCTTACCCCTTCAGCAATGTCTATGAGATCAACTAGAAGCCTCTTGGAACAAGATGTGGTGCACCTTGTGGATCAATTGCTTTTGGCCAGAGGTATCCAACCCTCCAGGAACTACTCTTCCTTTGGAGGTGATCATCCTTCTCCAAGGGACTCCTACTTATTCTTCTCCTTCACTGCCTTTAAAGCCCCCTGCTGTAGCGCAGACTTCTCTCACTCCGGCTCCTTTCATGGACTTCACTAAGGAGTAGCAGTTGTCTTTGTGGCAGGAGAGACTTGTCACTCCAGTCACTGCCCTGGATGCTAGCTGTGACGTACGTACTCCTATTTTTCACTGCCATTCAGGGACTCTGAGTTGGCGGGCTGATTTGCTTCAGCGGGGTGTGACCTCCTCGAGTGGACCAGCCTTCCAACTCACGGAGAAGGCTCTTGCTTCTGTTAGTGATCCTGGGCTATCAGTGCCCTGTCCTCCTCTGGACTGCAATTTACACAAGACACTCCTGGCGGACACCGAGTACAAGGGCCTCAGGACACACTCCCACTGGAGGCCCCTTTTGCGCTGTCTTCCCCAGATTCTCCCCCTGTGGAAGTTCATCGCAAGAGTTCATGCAAGAGGAAGCATGTGGACTCCCCAGAAGAGTCCCTCATGGAAGACACAGACTTTGGTGATGGGGAAGGGTCCCCTTGGTCACCCTGTGAGGTATCCTTTGGTGATATCCTCAAAATACTTAAGCAGAGAGGTGATTGGCGGCCCTCTAACCTGACCTCTGAAGAGTCTGTGTTCCTGTAGGTCTTTCGTGCCCAGCCCCCTACCTCTTGAGTTACTCCACCTGCTGACGACCTTGTCAGGTTCATCGTGCAGCATGCATGGAAGGCTCTTGATGCCCTTGATGCCATTACCCACAGGCCAGATAAAATCCTGTCCCCTCCAGATAGTGAGCCTCACTGGTCCTAAGGTCTTCCTGTAGATGCCTTGGTGGTGGCGGCCGCAACAAAGAAGGATCTGGCAGATGAAAGCCAGACTGTCCAACCACCCAACAAAGAGTCCCGTGTGCTGGACAGATTAGGGAAGAGTACCTTTGCATCAGCGACCTTTGCAATCAGGTCCCTGAATTATATGGCACATTTTACCAGGCTTCAAAGAGACTTAATTTCTGAGCTCTCTGAAACCTTTGAGATGGAGATGAGGTCCAGGACAAAGTGGCCTCACAGTTAGCCACCCTTGAATCAATTTCTAACTCCTCTATGCGCCTGATTTCTCATGCATCAGAAGGAGCAGCTAGAGCAGCGGGTGCAGGCATAGTAATGAGATGGCATGCTTGGATGTGCTTGTGTGATTTCGCGGAACCTTTCCAGGCTTCCTTTCTGAATGCTCCCATTGAAGCCTCTTTGTTATTTGGACCCAAGGTTAAAGACACACAGGCTAGGTGTGAACAGAATGGTAAGACCCTTTCTGCCATGGGCGTCTGCTATTCTTCCCTTCAACTGGCTTTCTCCAGAAACCAGAAGAGTGGGAAGATGTGGCACAAAAAGTCTCAGGGTTCTTTCCATGACACATGAGCTGCATTTTCCCTAGAGGCAGAGGGGGAAACTCATATGGAAGACACCCCTTTCAGGGCAAAGGAGGTCCGTGTGACCAGGGTTCCAGAGAGTCTTTCTCTGGCCAGTCCTACTAGTGCTCCTGAAAAGCGGCCCAACTGCTTGCTCTGGAAGCAGTTGGGGATCATTTCTTTTTGTACATTTCTGCCTGGCTAACCATTACCACTGATTCTTGGGTACAAGAGATAATAAACAGAGGTTATCATATTCCCTTCGATCTTTGTCCCGCCCCACTAAGGAGCTTATCCGATGTTCCACTCAGTCAAAGGGTAGAAGCAGCATTAGAGATTACAAAGCTGCTAAGAAAAAGAGTCATAGAACCAGCAGAAGAATGACCACAGGATAAAATATCAACAGACTTTATTCACAGACCTTAAATATGGCTAATAAAATTCTTCAATCAAACATTTATAGAAAGCCCACATTTTCTAACTCATATTTAGATTTTGGAAGCTGGCATCCTTACCACCAAAAGACATCAGTGGTTGAGGGCCAGCTAGTTCGGGCCGCTAGGATGGTTAGCTCATATGATGATTTTGTTACAGAAATTGAGTTTATTATACAGATGTTCAAACAAAGAGGTTATCCAGATAGTCTCTTTAATGAGATTAAGAAGGAGGTTATGAATAAACATGAACAGGGTACATATAAGCCTATTCTAAATTTTGGTCTATTTATTTCTAATGGTAACAACATAAATAACTTTAATTTCAGTCCTACCCTTGTAATTACCTACAATGGGGTAGATAATTACATAACAAAAATTGTGGAGGATAATTGGGAGATATTGCAGCTTGATGCTAACTTTGGACAAAAATTAGGAAGATTTCCCAGGCATGTTTTTACGAAAGATAAATCAATCAAAAATATTTTGGAAAACACAAAACATGACACAAAAACAACAGAGTGATTGGTAATTACAAATGTAACACCTGTAACTTTTGCCCATATATACTTGAGACCGGGAAAATGTTATATTGAAAGGTAGGACTATTAATATTAAAGGGCATTTTAACTGTAATAGTCAGAATGTGATTTATGTGTCCAAATGTTTAAATTGCCCAATATTTTATATAGGGAAGACCATCAGGAAATTGAAACTTAGGACAGGGGAACACTTAGGTGATATGAGACATGGTAGAATCAATAGTGCCCTTTACAGGCATAGTAAAGATAACCAAGGTCATAATTTTAGATTTTTAGTGATACAGCAGTTAGCCAAGGACGAACAGGGGAATACCATTGATGTCCATTTGGATGTATTAGAATTAAAATGGCAACTGTTATTTAATGCCATTTGTTATCCGGGCATCAATGAAACAAATAGTATTGCCAGTATTCTCAAACTGGACAACCTTTTGGGGTGATGTGCAACATAAATGTATTAATTACATGTACATTTATTTTAATTTAATTTTAACATTATTAAATATATTGGACTGTTATTAATTTATGAAATTACTCTGTGAAATTAATTTTGACTAATAGTGCATTATAGTGGGGGATGTGTTTATATTCAATATTTTTAACTTCATATATATAAATAAAATTTGGGTGATTGTTTCTTTAAACTTGAGGATTGTTGTTTAAAAGTTAATTGATGGAATCGGGATGGGTATTTATAAGGCTGGGTGTACTTTGTAAAATTCATTCTGAAGAAGCCTCTTCATTTGGAGGGGAAAGCGCTGAATTCTGTGAATAAAGTCTGTTGGTATTTTATCCTATGGTCGTTCTTCTGCTGGTTCTATTGGTTTGCTTCTTTTCTTACACTCAAGAAAAAGAGTCATCCAAATAGTCCGTCCAGACCAGATAGAATCCAGATTCTACTCAAGATTATTTTACTGCCAAAATAGACCGGGGACTGGAAACCAATTTTGGATCTCAGTGTCCTAAACAAATTCGTAGAAGTACAGAAATTCCGGATGGTCACAATACAGTCTATCCTCCCACTCTTGGAGGCAGGCGATTGGATATGCTCTTTAGATCTTCAAGATGCGTACCACCACATAAAGGTGGACAGACCATTGAGAAGATTCCTTCACTTCCGTGCGGGAGCCAGTCATTACCAGTTCTGAGTACTGCCCTTTGGACTCTCTACAGCCCCTAGAGTGTTTACCAAGTGCATGGCAGTTGTTACAGCTCACCTGTGACTGCAAGGATTCTGGGAGTTTCCATACCTAGACGACTGGCTCATCACCGTCCCCACCAGACATCTATTGGAAAAAGCCTTGGCATACTCGCTTCACACTGCAGAAAGGTTAGGTATAACTATAAACTGGAAAAAATCCAACCTATCCCCATCCCAATCCATAGAATTCATTGGGGTCCTGTTGGATACAAAGAACTGCATGGCATCAATTCTAGAGCACAGAATCTTAAGGATAAAACAACAACTTATACCCATCCTCTCAAGGGAAAGATCGACAGCAAATTCTGTTCTCCAGCTGTTGGGTTCCATGGCAGCTTCCATCACCATTGTCCCCCTTGTGAGGTTCCACATGAGGCGTTTACAATGGTTACTACTCACCCAGTGGTACCCTTTTCAGTTTCCTGTCTCATCCCAGATTCGGGTGACTCAGAGATGCAAACAAGACTTGATTTGGTGGATGTTGCAGAACCCATCACAATGGTCTTGCCCCTTCATACCTCAACAGCCCAAAGCCACAGTAACCATGGATGCCTCCCTGATGGGGTGTGGGGGGGCTTTTTCAGGGGAAGACAGTCCAAGGCACGTGGTTGGACCTAGAGGCTCATCTGCATATAAATGTCCTAGAACTGAGGGCGGTGCTTCTAGTGTTGCAAGCATTTCATCCCCTCCTTCCATCAGGAACTATTGCAATACAATCGGACAATATGGCTGTAGTCTGGTACATCAACAAACAAGGCAGAACCAAATCCTACCCACTTTGTCAGGAGGCCATGAGGATATGGCAATGGGCGATGACTAGCAACCGCTTTCTTTTAGCAACGCACATTCCCGGGAGTTCCAACGTGATAGCAGACAGATTGAGCAGGTGCATTCTGCAACCACACTAGTGGTCTCTGAATCCTCTTATAGTGGCGGATATTTTCAACCACTGGGGTTTCCCTTGCTGCAAACTTTTTGCATCCCCAACCAACTACAAGTGCAGCAATTACTTCACCCTGATTCCCCCTCGGGGACAGTCACCCAGGGATGCTCTAGTCCACGATTGGCCCTCAGGTCTGCTTTATGCCTTTTCCCCTCTCCCTCTAATTCCCCAGTTCCTGAAGAAAGCTTGCTGGTTGAAGAGCAAGATAATCTTCATAGCGCCATATTGGCCTCGTCAAATTTGGTTCCCCTTCTTATGGCCTCACATGCTAGATCAACCATGGATTCTTGATCCAACTCCAGATTTGATCTCCCATCCACAGAACATGATTCACCCAAATCTGAACAGCCTGAAGTTCACAGCTTGGCTCCTCCACTTCCAGTGATTGCCAGGCAGACTGATCTTTCTTCCCCAGTACGTGACATTCTTATTGCATCTCATAAGTCTTCTACCAGAAGTAGAAGAAGAACTACTTATCTCAGCAAGAGGAAAAGGTTTACCATTTGGCTGAAGGAAAAATGGATAGACCCTTTTTCAGCACCAGTGCCAGAACTACTGGAGTACCTGTCCAGTTTATTCCAATCTGATCTATCTACTTCTACCATTCGAGTTCATCTGGCTGCAATATCTAATTTTCACAATGGTGTCCATGACTTTTCTCTTATGTCACACAAATTATGCAAGACTTTTCTAAAAGATGTAAATCATTTGAAACCCCCTTTTAGAGAACCTAGCCAGCCATGGGATCTGTCTTTAGTTCTGCAAGCATTGACAATGTCTCCTTTTGAACCAGCTTTTTCATGTGACCTCAAGTTTCTTTCTTCGAAAACATTGTTCTTGGTCTCCATTACCTCTGCCAGACGTATCTCTGAACTTCAAGCTCTATGCATCAAACAGCCTTACTTAATCTTTCATAAAGATAGAGTGTCATTGAGAACTAATCCTTCCTTCCTGCCAAAAGTGATCTCTGAAATGTCCATTAACCAATCCATTGAATTGCCAGTTTTCTTTCCCAATCATTCTAACAGAGGAGAGTATTGTCTACATAACCTTGACATTCACAGGCAAATTTGTTTCTATCTGGACAGAACTAAGGCTTCTTGCAAATCAGATCAGCTATTCCTGGCCTATTCTGGTCCTAGACTTGGATGTGCTGTTTCTAAGGTCACATTGGCTAAATGGTTAAAAGACTGTATAACATTTATTTACAAAACTCACATTATCCCCCTGACTCCAGCCGTTAGGGCTCATTCCATTAAGTCAATCGCAACTTCTGCTGCCTTTCATGCTAGAGCTTCTTTACCTGACATTTGTGCAGCTGCAACTTGGGCTAGATCCCATACCTTCATCAGCCATTACAAATTGGATTTGGCCTCCAGAGGAAGAGTGCCCTTTGATTCAATGGTGCTCACGAATGTCCTTCCATGACAGCCTCCCAGGAATAAAGGTAGCTGGGGACTCTGTCCCAAATGTAAGGAATGAACGAGGATTAACAATATAAGATAAAGAAGTTATGTCTTACCATAATGTTCCATCTGTATTGTTGATCCACGTTCAGTCATTACGACCCTCCCTCCTTCCCCCTCCTGAGGCTTATAGTGGAGCTCATCATCCAGTTCCATTAGGTTCTTTGACCAGAGGTAGCCTCTACTTCCTTTGACTTGCAAACTCAATGTGAGGTAACAGGGAAAGGGGAATTGTGGGTAAGAGTTTAGCTCGAGAGTTTGTGGCTGTCGCGAGCTTAGAAGATGGCCGGCTTGGTTCAGAGGTCGGAGCCGATAACCCAGGCGTAATGACTGAATGAGGATCAACAATACAGATGGAACGTTATGGTAAGACATAACTTCTTTGCATGTTACCTAATGGATGTCTTTTAAAGTCTTTCGGCTTTTCTCGGTTAGGAGTCGCCACAGCGGAACTCCGGTCCGCTCATGACTGGCAGTGGATTTTACGATGCCAAATTGCCAGACTGACGCCCAACCTTCAATGAAGGCACGCCCATTCATGCTTGCACCTACCTGCATGTCTTTAACGTCACTCAACCGCGGGGAGGACATGCAGACTCCACACAGAAGGCACTCCAGCCGAGAATCGAATGGGAGAACCTCTTGCTGTGAGGCGACAATGCTAACCGCTGTGAACTAATGGATGTAGTTTTCTTTATTTAAAAATTGTATATGCATACTTAATATGCTTCAACAGTTGCCTTTGATTTCTAAAATATTTCATATAGTTATGGTTTTATGGCCTCTTACACCTGATTTTTTTTCCAAATTAATTCAACAATTAAATAATCTTTTTCTGTTAGTGGAAAAACTAAACTGTACCTGCTTTATTTTCTAATAAATGTCTTATGAATAGCGACATAATACTTTCTGTTTTCATTTAATTTTTCTTGCTAAATGCCAAATGTAGTTGGTCCGTTCGACTTTTTTTCTGTTTAATGACAGCAAATTCCTGTCAGCAGAGCACTTAGAGTTCACAGGGCTGACTTTCTCTTGTAAAGGCATGAATCAGTTCCCACATTAGTTCTGGGGGATTATGTTTCATTGCCTGGGAAGAGAAAAGATGTAAACCACTGTCACAACAATGTAAGCAGTGTGGTGTAACCATGATATTGCAACAATAAATGTCTACCTGTAATGAGGGTGGCCATGCACTGTACATGCTTTCATACTGCAGTGACACTTTCACAATGGTTTTCATTGCCTCCATCATAGTTCCTTAATTTGGAAAAAAAAATAATGTGCTTTGTTCAGGGACTAGCCAGGCCAGTAGTCTCAAGATCAACTTGGTGATACTATGATTTAATGGCAAATAGAGTACTATGGTACAGTAACTGGTGTTTGTAAAAAGAAACCAAGAGTAGAAAACCTCAATGCAAAAGTAACAAATGTCTTCATATTTTCTGTGGATAGCTGTTACATAATGTGAGACAACTTCTCCCTAGTCCTGAATTTCAAATAGTCTTATGTACTGCCTCCTACACCTCACTTCAAGACTCAACAACTGCTATATTATCTGATCTCTTCAGTGTTGTATACTAAAATGTTAAAATGCACACGTAAAAATAGAACAGAGTGCATACAGAAAACAGCAAGAAAATTAAAGATAGCTGGAATAAATCAACGTGGAATTTCCAAACTAGCAAAAACGTAACTGAATTAAATATCAAATGAAATATAGCTGTAATACAGGATCTTAGCTAGTCAAGTTTGAAGCCAAAGATAAAGCTCAGGAGATTAAGGTAAACAGAAAATGAATTCTGTACCATAACTTATGTATCTGTTAGGTATTATAGATATCACACTTTCCCAAAAGTGTTAACTTTCAATTTTGTGTATTTAGAATAAGGGTCCTCTACATATTCAGCAATCACAACTGTAGAGAACTCATTAGTCACAGGGCTAAGAAAAAAGAATAAGGTCTCCTGAAGTCAGACTGACCAAATGTAAGGCAATGACTGAGAAATGGTAATGACTAAACATGCTGTGTAATGATACTAAAGTAAAAAAGGAAAACAGTTACATTTTATGAAGACTGACGTCAAAGTCCGTTTCAATGTGTTTGCTGATTATGGCTTGGTACAATAACTATAACATCTGTCAGACTTGGGGGGGTAGGATTTACTCTGTCATGGTTGAATTAATGAAACAGATTCATAACATCTGGTGTAGTGCAATGCATAACATTTCTTACATTTATTTTTATACTTTTACTTTATTTCATTTTATTTTATGCATTTGATAACCGGGTAATCTTAATAGGTAGCAGTGCCTCTTATCATGGGCAAATAAAACCCACTTGCAAATGGGGACTGAGATTAAGTGGCCACTGACTACAGGTTTAAACTTGTTAGCTGCCTATAGTCTTTATAGTCTTAACAGCCTGTACTGAAATTCAGGACTATAATCAACACTTACACCTAGATCTTGAGGCTACAAACCACAGAGCTGTGTTTAAAGAAATGTTATTACAGCCAAGACCATGAGATATTTATGGCAGATCATTCCGTGTGCTTTGAGCTCCTTCAGAGCAAGTTAAATACTGGTACATTCTGAATGTGTAAGGTGTTTTGGTCATATTTGCAAGCACCTTTGTCCCCAGTACATTCCTCATGATAAAGTTGCAAGTGGCTTTGTAAAACAATGAGGGGTATAATGTGCTGTTTGATTTGTATAGTTTCACTTCTTACTCAGTTCTTCTTCTTTAACCACGTCCACAAAATGAGTCATGGTAGATACTGAGCAATGATTTATATATAGCTGCAAAGCATTATAGGTAAAGAAGATGAATTTGCCTCTTTGAAGAATCAGTTTAACATTTTCACTGTTTTACTTCTACATTGTCTTCATTTTTGATGTGAGTATTCCACTTGCTAGAAATAGATGACAACTTGCCTTTTAAGGAAGTAAGAAACTGCTATTCATGCATTTAGCAAGGAAATAAAATAATGTATGTATTAATTTATACAGCAAGGCACTGTGGGTTCAGTCTTTCATGATGTAATGGCAGGTATTTTCAGCTCTATAAGATAAGAAATAAGGAGCCATCCTTATCAAGAAAAGAAAATGCAAAACAGCAAACTTTTTGCATCAAAACCTGTATAACTTCATATTGTATGCAGGTAGGAGGTTTTATCCAAATGCAAAGGACTGTTACTTTACACTTGCTTCAGAACATGTTATACAGCTACTCTACATGCCTTTATTATCATAATGCATTTTATCAATTGCTAGACATTTCTACGTTTCTAGAGAGAGAGAAAAAAAAAAAATATATATATATATATATATATATATATATATAATATTTATTTTATATTTCTTGACTGGGTTAGTCAAACTGAGCTGAGTGGCTCATTTTCAGCAGAGACCTGGGGAGAAAAGCTCCAACAGTGAAATACAATATTCGTATCCAACATATTCAAGGAATGAGATGTTATAATAAAGCAAACAATAGCAGATAGAGAAACAAAAATAAATGCAGTATATACATATATACAAGGCTGCATATTCAAGGAATGAGATGTTATAATAAAGCATCATAATAAAGCAAACAATAGCAAATAGAGAAACAAAAAGAAAATACAGTATATACATATATACAAGGCTGCTGAGTTACAAAATGTAAACTGTTGTCAAATATTGTCCTGAAGATTAGGTAGAGGTGAATGGGGGGAGAAGAGCTGAGAGGAAGAGGACGATAGCAAGAGTAAGATAAAGGAGACAGTTTAGAATAAGAGGTCAAGAAAAAAGGGCTAGAGAGATTAAGTAGAAAGAGAGTGTATATCTGAGGGGAGGACTTGAAATGGGGGGCATATGTAGCCCAGGGAAGAAGTTTAAGGAGGATTAGTGCAGTGGCAGGACCAATGAGTTTGAAGGTATTTTCTGGTAGCTGTTTTGAATTTTTTTGGGTGCGTGAGGGATCTAATTTCAAGGGGGAGTTTGTTCCATGATATGGTTGGGTTGTGGCTGAAGAGGTTGCAGCCAGTTTTGGTCTTGGGTTTATCTATCTGTTGCAGATCATGGTCAGAGCTGCGTAGAGATCTAGTTGGGGAGTATCTAGAGATTATAGGAGTGAGGGTAGGACAGGAAGAGTGCTGATATAAAATAGAGTGGATTATCTGTAGTTGAGAGATGAGGAGCAGGTGGGGCAATTCTAACCATTGTAAGAGTCTTAAGGAGATACAATGGTGGCAACTATAAGGCTGATTAGCAGCAAAACTGCCCACCTTGTTGTAGGTTGATTCAAGTTTTGCTAAGAGAGAGGGATTTAGATTAGTAAGGATGTGACAGCTGTACATAAGTGTAGGAAGGAGGTAGGCATGAGACAGAGTTAATTTAGCTTTGCTAGTTAAGAATTTTTTTGTTGCAGTGTAGGAGTCCAAATTTTGATGTGTTTTTTTATACAGTTTAATAGATGTAGATTGAATTTGAATTGGTCATCAATAGTGACTCCTAAGAGTTTTAAGAGTTTTGTGCTGGATTCTACAGTGATTGATGTGTTCTTGAGGGACAGTATAGAGGAAGATGTTCTGAGATGGTAAGTTTTTTGGGGGAGAAAGAGTAAGAGTATTGTTTTCTTGGGGTTGAGAATTAGTTTGTTTTCACGGAGCCAGGACTCAACTGAGATGAAAGAAGATTGGGTGAGACCTATGGCTGTAGGATCGTTAGATGTGTTATTAAACAGTACAAGCAACTTAACACATAAAACAGTGCATTTATGCCACTGCTCACGTTTCCAGTAAGTTTCCTAACCATGTTTGTCTAGCACAACATAATAAACCTTCAAAAAAAAAAAAAAAGCTACCACTCATAGCCCTACAGCACAAGAAATATTTTTTTCCTGTCACTAATAACTGTTAAATGAGAGGGAAATCCTTATGGTATAAGATTATTAGGTGTGTTATAAAGAGAAAAAAGCTATAAAAAATAGCTTAAGTTCAGAATCATAGCAGACACAACTGAGGAAATGAGCAAGTTATTTATTTCTTTTATTCTGAATTCGTTTATTGGGGTAGAGTACTGATCCTATTGGGCCTATTTCAGTCTCAGCCGGGGTAATCCATTTGTCACTGGAACAGCTCAGTCCACTTCCATGTCTCCTATTCCCCCATGAATAACTTATTAAGTAAGGTAACATAGCCACTGCTCCTCAGCTATCTCCACACCTTTCAACTATCCCCAGTTTTAGACTTGCATTTCCATCCTGTCCCTCCACCAATTCATGATTTTTCTTGTTAATGTGCATGATGGACATTGAATAATGCCATACAGTACAGTTTCATACTAGAGTTTAAAAAATGCATATTGATTAAAATCCTTTTGCTCTATTATGTGTTTTGGCTTTTATCCTTTAATTTCATGTCATTCAGATTTGTTGAGCAAAGTGCTGAATGAGTTCATTGGTATCCTGTTAATGCTACTGTCACATCACTGCTCCCTGCCAGGCCTGCCTAAAGTAAATGAAGGGAACAATCTACTTGGTCATTCATCTCACCCATGGCTCATCCTTCCAGAACATGTAGTGTCACAGTAGAAGGGGGGCATGAAATTGCTCCACATGCATCAGAGTTCTACTTTGATAAACAAATGCAAGCAAATAAGATAAATGTGGTGTGTCAATGCACAAGAAAGAAGTAGACATTTCATGTGATTAAACAGCTTATCTAGTTTGTGCTTTAAAAAAGTGTAGTTATAAGACTGGACAGAATATATAGAAAAAGCAAAACCCCCATAAATGAACTAATGCAGTCAGTGTCATTATGGGTATGCAAGAGTTATGTAAAATAATCTTTTCAAAAATTAAATCACACATTAAAGTTCCACTCTTCTTATTCTTCAGAAAATCAGTTTACCCTCTTATTTCATATAATTCTTGATTTTTCTGGTTGACTCTTTAATACAGTCAGTTATAATACCATATCAAACAGTTTTATACTTATTGCTCAGAAGACGTGTTGTTAGTATTTTGGGTTTCCTCCAGGTGCTCCGGTTTCCTCCCACATCCCAAAGACATGCAGTAGGTGGACTGGACACTATAAATTGGCCCTAGGTGTGAGTCTGTGCATGTGTGTGCCTTCTGTGGAAGGTTGGGTGCCGGGCTGGCAACTCGACACCATAAAACTCCACTGCCAATCATGAGCAGGCAGATGATCCACTGTGGTGACGCCTAACCGGGAAAAGCAGAAAGAAGAAGAAGATTCCCGTTAATCGTTTGTGTCCCTAACCCCCACATTATTTTTTGACTTTGTCCAGAAGCCATCCATCTCAGCTGTCCATACTTTTGCAGAAGGTCCCTGATCATGTTTTTGCCCTGTGCATTATAAACTTAACAAGGGTTAGTCATTAAAGACTTGGATAAAGACTGAATTCTCAAACATTTGCCAGAAGTTCAGCTTGCTGAGAACCAGAGCTCCTAAAGGAAATCACTGTTAGCGATTTGTGCCAGAAGTGATACCCTTTTCGGGGATAATTTTCCCCTTCTTTGAGTTGGTGTGACTGACCAAGTATGGGGTATGTTTGGGAGGCTTGCCCTCCACATGTGCAAATAACAATGGGCAGGATTCACGAAACCTCCGTGTAAGAGTTACAAGTCTTACACGGAGGCTGCAGTTAAACTGTGTGACGTCAGCATGCCATGCATATTCATGAGGGCATGCTGACTCACACCCAAGGCTAACATGGTCCGTGTAAGAAAGTAGGGGGCGTGTCCATAGGGCGAGTCCTGCAAACGGACATGCCCCCATATGTACATATATATAATTATATTTTATGTAAAATGTAATGAAATGGGCCATGTATTTTGAAGAAATGTGTGATAATAAAAAAAAAAACAAATGTCAAAAGTGCCTATAGCTGAGCTACACTCTAACAAGCTGAGTATATCTCCCCGTAGGTGAGCAGTGGTGTAACAGGTGTAAAATGAGTGCCTGGGGTTGAGCAGCATTTTAACACGCTGAAACTGTGTGCCCATAGCTGAGCTGAGCGTAATATGCGTGCTGACAGCCAAATGACGTGTAAACCAGCGTGACCCATTTGCACGGAGCTGCGCACCGCGCCAATAAGCTAACCGGCGGGCAACGTTGAGCAAGCTGTATCAAAACTGCCTTTACACAGACACACCTCCTAGCCTGTGTAGACAGTCATAAAATAAAAAAAGCAATGGCCAGGCTCGAACTCAGGATACCATGCACCATAGTCAAAGTACTGAACCACTAAGCTATGACAGTTGCTCTTAGAAATGCAGTAATAGCATATATATATATATAGGAATGAATGGAAAGAGAAGCATGACAAAGCAGGTTTTGTGAAGCTGATACATTTCCAAAATGGCCAATCACAGATAAGTGCGGGAAAAATGGCATATATAAGCCCCATAGGCGGGAATACACAGCATAACTGATTGTGGAACCGATTTGCAGTCAGGATGGCAGGTGTAGGAGAGGGTAGTTGCTTCCGAGCACAGAGGTGGAGCATTGAGGAGTCCAAATATATGGTTTGGCTCCTCATCCATGATCATGAGGCCCAATTCATGCAGGACCAGGTCCTGTGGGGAGCATACAAGGCTGAGGCGTGGGACCGGTTTGGCACATGATCTCACCAGTGCCACAGGAATACCAAGGACTGGTGAACAGGTCCGTCACCACCATGCGTACCTGAAGAGATGGAAGCAGGACCAACTGAACCGTTGGAACCAGGAGGCCCGGCAAATGCCCAACGCCCCACTACTGAGTAAGTTACATGTAATTATTTATGTAGAAAGTTAACCTAGCTGATATTATGGAGATGTGTATTCCAATATTACTTCATTTATATTACAGCCGCAGGTGTCCGTTCTGCGAATCGTCGAGCCTATGCCGATAGGCTTGTGCGGTTGCGCCACCAGGCAGGTTAGTAATTCTCTCCCTGTAACTATTAAAAAATATAAGTATGACAGCTTGCAAAAGAGTGCAGTGTAGTCACCTATTAATAAAAAGTGCAAGTAACAGTGTAAGAGAGATTCTGCTAGTACTGTGTGATTACATAAGTGTGATGCAGACTGTAATCCAAAAATAAAAATGAAACAAGTCTGAAATAAAGATGTTCCACCTGTAATATAATAGTACATAACCTGCAGCAGGCTGCAAATTACAGCTACACAAGCTGAGTAAAGCACATGTGTGAAATATATCCCCGTTTAAATTCTGAAACATGACACAAGTGAGACTGTTGGAAAGGATTGTTGTAACCAAGTAAAACATGTCAATAAAGCCTAGAATTAAGTACCATCCTGAATTGTAAAAATAAAACAATTGAGAGTGTGAGAAAGAGGTATGAATCCACCAATAAAGTTGTAATAACTCCTGAATAAAGTATACTGCAGTCAGTACAGAATGAAATGAATGAGACAGGCACAACCAAACAGCGAAATGTGTGGAATAAAGTACTGAAGCAGGAATGTGTGTCCCACAATTTGGATATGTTGCTGTACGATTGCAATATGCAGATAGTATGGTTGTATGAAATACTAAACATCCACAGATATGAATGTGTATGAATAAAAATGCAATGTATATTAATGTAGCAGTAACATTCCCATCACCAACATGCATAAGTTTACACATAGGAAATTGTAGTCAGACCTGTAGTGTGTATATATCTGCAGCTAGTAGAAATGTACAGCATATGTATAGGTATTTGAAGTTGTTAATGAAATAGTTCTTCACTCTAACCTATAACCACAAATAATCCATTCCACATGAAATGGGTATGTGTCTTTACAATTAACTCCCCTGGACATTTGTCCTGTTGGTTCATACATATTTGCATGTACTTTGATGCATGTGCCCTGTTCATACATCCAAACCTGATGGCCTGTTGCCATCAATCAACTCTGCATGTTGTTGGATTGTGTATTGTTGTTCAAATTATGCATGTGTTATGCTTGCTGTTCAGTGGCTTGAATTTATGGGTGTTTGGTTAATGGGAATACTAATGCATGCTGTTATAACTAATTGTGAATGGTATTGTACGTTACTAACCCAAACTGTCATAAAATAATGCTAAACATAGGACGACAGGGAAGGTGGGTTCCAGCGGACCCACCTCTCCCACCTCAGCTGGTGAGTGCACCTGGCAGTAGTGCCCAGGCCGGACCCTCCTCCGGTGTCCCTGTGCCACCTGCGGGTGGAAGCACTGCAGGGGATGGGGCTCATCCCCCCTCTGCAAGCGTGGCCGGAGGAGAACATCCACTCACCCTCCCTAGTGTCCGGACTGTGGTGCATAGGGAGATCAGGCATGCTGTGCTTGGGCCCCTACGCCAGCTTGAGGCACGGGTGGCACAAATCAAGGGCGTGCCTGCTGCCCATCCTACACAGCCCCCAGCACAGCCCCATCCTGGGCAATGAAGGCACAGTGGCAACTGCCCATGGGTGGGGATCTCAGTTCCACTGTTGCCATCTGTGGGCTCATGGGCTCGAGATATCCAAACATCCATCCCCATCAATTGTGTACCCCCCCACATGTGTCATACACCACCCCTGTATGCGTCTTGTTTGTCTTGTCTGTTAACCTCCCCTCCCTACCACCCCAGCTATACCGACTTCCTGTACCTGATATACCACTCTCACCTGAAAAAAAAAAGGGCACTCTGTACCCACAAAAAAATTACGCCCCATGCATAGCTGCCCATTTTGCACACATGTCTGCTGGACATGTAAACTGGCAATTACAATTGGCTGTACAACAAATATTGTTGTCCTCACACCTCTCTCAGGGGTGGAAGGTTTCAAATTTCACACCAAATTACAAACATATGCACAGCTGTTGCTGATGAAGAAATGGGCAGCTATGGGCCTTTCCTACATCCCTCCTGCAAAACCCGAGCTTGTTTTCCTACTGTCCTACCCTCTTTGTGCCCCCTTTTTCACCACTTTCCTATCTCCCCATTTTCTTTTCTTTAAAAGAAAATAGCGCGGGTGTGCGCGAGAGTAAGCACTTTTAAGAAGTAGTAAGCAGGAGTGTGCTTCTGTGTGCTTAGCTAAGCATGTGTGCGCATGCGTGAGCTCCGCGCAAACCAGCGCTAACCCGCTTACAACTGCTTAAAAGTGCCTTAGTCACTCTGAATGACAAGACCTGTAGTTTGCTCAGCAGCAAAATAAAATACCTCTGTTAGTCTCGAACCCAGGACCTTGGAAACACTAGTCTGCATGACTTACCACTAAGCCATGACTGCTGTACAAGAACATTGTGCTGAAAGAAATATATCATGAAATAGTAGGAATTAATGTAAAGGGAATATAGCATATCTAGTACACAAAGCATGTCATGTATATTTACTGTCAAATCTAGTGGATTTGTAAAATAGTACTGTGTGAAGAGAAACAGCCATGCTAGTTGGTAGCTAGTAGGTAATAATGTCACAGTAGCACCTGGCAAGCCACACACATACTCAGAGCAGGATAAACACTGCCATAGTTGAATAGTTAAGAGCTCAGACATAGCAACTGTGACTGAGTTACAGGGATGCCCCTGATGTGAAAACAAATGTCAACTGTGCCCCACTGACACCCTGTGAAATGTACTAACAGTAGGCAGAAAGGTGTTACAACATATGCAATGGTAACTATGAATTACTAAAAGTATGCACCACTTGCATGTCACAAATGGTGTAGTAATACATATGCTCAAAATAACCCACAATCACAACTGCAGAATATCAGAATATTTAATGGGATTATCCCACTGATATGTACCATTCCATGAGGCTGATAAAAGATGCACCTGAGAGTATATGAGGCCTGCTCAGCAGCATGATCAAATACCCTTGTAAGTGTCAAGGCCCACACCATGGCTAGACCACACTGCATGCAGTAACACCCTAAAACAACAAACATATAGGGAATTACTGCCCAAACAGATATAGCAAGCATTACAAGCTGTGAATGTAAATGGAAAATAGGAGATCCATAGCAACACATTACAGGAAAGACACCTAGCAGGCATACAAGGAGTGAATGTAAAGGGCAAATATTGAAGCCATAGCAACAGATTGCAAGAGCCACTGCTATATACCAGTTACACCACAATTCCCACAGGAAAGCACACACACCCATATACACAGTATTACTAGTCGTAGGTGTCAGTTTACATACACACGGAGAAGAGGAAACTGGAGGAAGGAATACTCAGGTTACAGTACAACATGCATTGCAGTGTCTACAACACAGCCTGAAATATGAGAGACATACCAACCCTTACACTCACAGAACAGTGTCCACAGCAAACCAGCATGGTCCCCACCCTGATAATCTGAAAGGGCTACGCCTACCTAACAAACCTTTTTATAGCACTGTCCTGAAATCACAGTGAGAACTATATATATATAATATGCATATATGTATACAAAGATAGAGAGGGATGTAGAAATACATAGACATATATAGTTTCACAGTGTCATAGTTTAGTATTAGGCTATCTGCCCTGTGGCATTTATAAGCCTAGCCATAGTGATGTGGCTTTCGCCACCCCATGTAATGGTACAAAAGTGTACAGAATAGATTTAGAATACTGTGCCTCTGTCTAGTAGTGACACAGGGAAGACCCCCTTACATAATAGAATTAGTTTACTGTGCCTCTGTCTAGTAGTGACACAGAGATGACCCCTGGGGTAAACCTATGTTCTCCCATCCACTCATCAAGAATTCACATGAAGAGAGTCAGTGAGGGGCTCTGCCTAACATGAAATGGGATTCTGTTCCAGAGTTTGGGAAGCCTCTGAGTTATGAATCTGTCCCTCCAGCATGTCCTATTCATATTTGTGCTGAGGTTTAAATCTTTAGCTCTTGTGGTTCTGATGGATTTCAATTTTATGAGGTGGAGCATGTCCATCAATTCCTGATTGGACATGGCCTTGTACGTCAGGCACAGATCACCTCTAAGTAGGCTGTATGCTATGGAATAGAGCTGGAGTTTCTTTAGTCTGGCAGCATATAACATATGTTGGAGACCCTTGATCCTCTTGGTGAGGTACTTATGGGGTCTCCCCAGCTGTTGCAAGTGCCAGATGAGGTACATACCAAATGGGGCATAGTACTCATTCATGGGCCTGATAAGGGAGGAGTATAGGGGTACAATGACCTCTTTTGATCTGGATGTGAATCCCTTCATGATAAGGTGGGCAAGGTAGGAAGTCTTTCCAACCACTTTGGCAATGTGGGTGTCAAATGAGAGGTCACTATCGACTTGTGCCCCCAGGTCTCTGATTACTTTGTCTGTACTCAGTGGGTTACTGTCTATGTGATAATATATGGGTACTATGTTTTTCCCAAAGGGGATGACTATACATTATTTGGCATTCAGTTTAAGGCCATGACTCCGGCACCAGTTGTCTGTTTCAGTGAGGCCTTTCTGTAGGATGTATGTGTCAGCTGGTGTATCAACTATGGTGCCTAGTATGTAGTCATCTGCAAACTTTGTCAGCCACTACCCTCCCATGTTTGCTTCCACATCTGAGAAATAAATGCCGAACATGAGGGGTCCCAGGACAGAGCCCTGTGGGACACCACTTGTGACTGGCTCTGAGTCTGACATGGCTCCAGAAATTTTGACTTTATGGGTTCTATCCTTTAGCCGGTTTGCAACCCATCTTGTGACATATGGATTTACATTTAAGCTGTTGAGCTTGTCTATGATGCCAGAGTGGGGTATTGTGTCGAAAGCTTTAGCCAAGTCCAGGTAGGCTGTATGGACTGCTGTGCCCTCGTCAATGACTCTAGTGACTGTTTTGAAAAGGTCAACCAGGTTCAAAAGGCAGGATCTGCCCTTTACAAAGCCGAACTGGGTGGGATCAAGTGTCTGTAAGTCCCCAATGTCTCTGTGTATGAGTTCCATAATGAGTCTTTCCATAGCTTTGCAGACCAGGCTGGTTAAGCTTATGGGGCGGTAGTTACCAGGGTCTGTAGAGGTGCCTCCTTTGTGGAGTGGGACTACTGTTGCTGTATGCCAGTGTTCAGGTACATATCCTGTAGTAAGGCTATGGTTAAATAGCATTTTATGTGCGGGTTTAGCTCCTCTTGGAGTTCACGTAGTAAACAACCCGGGATACCGTCGGGTCCCATTGATGCTGTGTTTATAGCTTTGCTGAGAGTGGTTCTCAGCTGGACATCTGAGATGACAGGGAGGTTACATTCAGCTGGGATAAGTAATTCTTCTTTTGGGGGTGAGGGAGGGGAGAAATTTGCACTGAACCTGTCTGCCAGAATGTTGGCAATATCTGTGTGTTCAGTGTAGTTTTTGTCATTGTGAACTAACTCTGAACATATCTGAGGGTTTCCGCCCAGGTTTCTAACATAGAAGAAGAAGGCCTTGTGGTTATCTTTAGTGTCCATAGCGATTTTCCTCTCAAAGTTGGCCTTGCATGTTTTTATGAGAGAACATAGCTTTCTACTAGTGCTGATCAGAGATGCCTTCTCTTTATGGGATTTTGCTCTGTCGTGCAGTAGCTTCCTTCTTTTGTTATACAATGTGTTCATGGCTGGGGTCCATCAGACAGGATGCCTGCCCTTGGTGGAGAGGGTCTTGGTTTTATTTGGGATTGCATGATCCATGCATTCTTGGAGATGTCCGTAGAAAGCATTTGTGAAGGATTCTGCATTGTGGGATGTGGTTTCCACTGGCCCAGTGGGCTTAAAGGATACCATCTCAGTTTTAAGAAGTGTAAAGTCGGCTTTTGAGAGGTTTCTCACTGTAATCTTTTGTGTTGTGGGTGAAGGTGGGATATGTATATCCAGGGTGATTAGTTTGTGGTCAGATGTCACTAGTGAGGGGTATACTTCTGGTGTGTAGCACATTGTCCCCATGTTTGTGATGATCAGGTCTAGTATATTATCTCCCCTTGTGGGAGAGGTGACTAGCTGTTCCATTGCATTTGAATTTATGAATTCCAGGAACCTTTGGGCTAGGGTGTTTGGGCTAGAATAATGCACCCAGTCTATGTTAGGGTAGTTGAAGTCTCCCAATATGATGGTGATTGGTGAGACATTCATATCCTCCAATGTCTTCAGGAAGGCTGAATGGGGTTCCTGAGATTGGGAGGGTTGTCTGTAACATGCTACCAGTTGTATAGCAGTTTTGCCTACGGTTAGTTGCACCTGGATGGTCTCTGATGCTTTATGTGTTGCCACTAACCTGGAGGTGTGGGTGTCCTTGATGAATATGGACACTCCCCCTCCCTTTTTGTTTTGGCCCGAGTTTTGGGGCCAAAAAGCATGATACGAGGTATAGCCTGGTAGTGCTGGGGTGCTCTCAGGAGCCTTGAACCAGGTTTCAGTTACTGCACAGACATCAAGATTGATAGAATATGTACGTACAGATATATGTAATACACACATACATATATAGATATATGTAGATACATATACATATACAGACAGATCTGACTGTCAACAGATATGGAAGTATATGACTATCTCTCTCCCTCTGTCCCATCCCCTCTCACTCTCTCTCTCCCTCTGTCTCTCTCTCTCTCTCTCCCCTCTCTCCCCACATCTATATGTATATATCTATATATATATATATATATACATACATATATATATATATATATATATACATATATATATATATATATATATATATATATATATATATATATATATATATATATATATATATATATATATATATATATATATATATATATATATATATATATACATATATATATATATATATATATATATATATTTATATATACTGAGTGAGGCACATGTGTGCAGATGTATTGCAACAGGTGCCTGGTGACAAAGGCATGGAGTGAACACCAGTGTGGATACTGGAGTACCATACCCCATTCCAAAACACTGACACCAGTAACCACCACATATGTGCATGCCTGCCCACCACTGTATGTGTCAGGGGGGAACAGGGACAACAAGTGTACAATAGGCTCCCCATTGATATACACAGTGGCACACTAGTCCTGTAATACCTGTACATGGAATGTGTCAGCAGACATGGTGTGTCAGCTATGGACATGTAAGTCACTGTACCCCTCTACACCCCACAATGTCCTACACGGTATGTACCTCCCATGAGAGCTACAGATATGGAGAAGGACACAGACATACGTAAGTAACTGTGTCAATGCACTCAAACACATTACCTATGCAGAGTGACTGACAAGACCACAGAGCGCACCCAGACTACCTACATAGAGGTTACCACTGCTGGATATACATAGTTAGGTCATGCCCATGGCAGTTGTCCAACAACCATGGTAACATCTCCAACATCCACAACCCAAATTACCTATGTCTGTCGTCCTTGTCACCACAGTAAAGAGCACATGGTGGAGGTACAGGTCCCTACCCACAGATACGACATACCCTGGAGTAAACCACACAGCATTAAGAAGCAAGGCTCCCCATGAGTAGATGTCAGACATATCCCTGCTGAATGTTATGCAGATAGGTAATATGCTATACGAGTCACCCTGTGTAACTGTTTGACAGGAGCAGGTACGATCACATCACATGTGTCACAAGGGGCAGGGTAGCATAACAGTATGCTGCTGTAGGCCCAGGGCCAATAGCATACTACCTACCTAAGACACAATGCACACCCACAAACCCATTGCAAACCAAATATGTGAAGTGGAATGAGTGCGCCAGTGACTGGGTGCATGTTATGTACTGGTGTGATTGCTCACCATGACTGTCTGTCTGTCATGGTAGTGTGTGTCCTTGGTGTGAGGCCAGAGACAGATGTGTGAGGTATTGCGATCAACACATGCTACATTGCCATATATTGTGCTGTGTTACCCTGTATGTGACTGTGGTGTAGGTAGGGTTATGGCAAGTAAGAGTAGCGTGCATTACCAGTGAAATATGTAACGTGCATTGCATGCAGTTCATGGGTTGATAATGATCCCCATACAGTACCTTGATACAAACCCCCGGTGTGAGGTTGTGCATTGGACCTGAACCAGTGTGCTGACTGCTGGAGTATACTAGTCTGTCGTATGGAGTGTGCCAGGTACTGTTGCACAGTTGTCAGCTGAGCACTGATATCTGGTCATTTACATGTGTATCCCCCAATAGACAGACAGATGCTATATATGGGGGTTAAGTTATATCACTACAGTCGAGTATTATGTGTATTATGTGTGCCATGGTCTGCTGACATATTTTTCTTCTCCTTTTCAGGGCTATGGTTCACCAGCGAAACCCTGTGTACTCCGCTGTGGAGGAGGAAGAGATACACCAGAGCCTGGTGTGGGATTTCACAATACTCTTTACCCGCACCAGCCAGAACCAGCAGAAGAGGGCTGCACTGTGGCAAGACCTGGTCCGTCGGGTAAATGACATAGGCACACATAACCGGACATATGAGCAGGTACGCCATCACTGCAGTGATTTAATTAGAAATGTCCGTCAGTGTGCTTCGGATATCCACAGGCAACAGCTTGCCACAGGTGGTGGGGTGGCTAGACATCCCCCCCTCACCAGACTGGAGGGACTACTCCTAAGTGTTGTAGCTCCAGCCCAACAGCAGCAGCATACATGTGTGATGATGGAGGCTGGAGCCACCCAGCAGCAGGACACGGAGTGTGCAGGTAACATGCCATGTGTATAGTTGACTGTTCTGTACACTGTTAGTTTATGCATGTGTGAGGTGTGTCCTCGGTTTGTAGCTGTTATCTTGGTAATTATTGTGCAAGAGTGATATTCTCAATATCAGCAGTAGACCTGTGGAAGCCAACTGTTGCACTACTGAACTGTATCATACTCACAGTATCAATGGCACAGTTGTGCCCACTGACAATAAATGTCTCATTTCTGCAGGTCCCTCTGGTGTAACAGCAAGGCAGCCTATCCATGCTGGTGAGTGTGTAATAACAATACCTTCAATACTCTTGATACTAATAGTAATAATAGGCTGAAGCAGTGGTGCTATGTGTTTGATTGCAGGTGTGTTTGTGTCTGTGTGTTGATATCTCATATACTGAGGAGTGTGCATGTGTGTATGTGTGCATGTACCCTGTGTGCATGTGTGCATATGCCCTGTGTGCATGTGTGCATGTGCCCTGTGTGCATGTGTCCTGTGTGCATGTGTGTATCAGTGGTGACATTGTGTACACATTGTAAACTGTGTTTCCTGTCTTACTCCCACAGGTTCTGGTGCTGCTCTGGTGTTGTGCAGCAGGGGAACCTGAATCAGCTGCCATGAATAGTGATAATGATGATAGCTGTGTAATGGCACAGGGAGGTGTGCCAGGGTCCGTCGTTGGTCAGCCAATTGACAGTACACAGCTGTTGACCCCATCAATGCGCACAGTCATCCTGCCAATACATCCTTTGTCACCAATGTCCCTAGGTGATGGACAGGATACAGTGGGCATTGACCAGGGTAATGTGGTATCGGTGGCACATGCATCCCCACACAGCAGCCATGGCCAGGGTAATGACATGGTACCACACAGGCAGATGTCCAGGGGTTCTCATGGGAGCATCCGTGGGCGTACCGCCCCTGTCAGATGTGCCCACAAAGGTCTTTCAACCTCAGCTATGTTTTGGGCTGTAATGCAGGCACAGTCACGTATGGAACGGTACATCAGTCAGGGTCTGAGGGAGCTGAGAGCATGTCGCACAGCTATGAATGACAGTATGCGTGATGTTGCGGCTGCCATCCGTAACTTCACCGAGGTCATTGACAGACATTGGGGGGACACATTAGATCTGTTCCACAACTACATGTCCATGAGCCAGGGCAATGGTGGACGGTTGAGGCGTCGACATGGCCGTATGCCAGCAACAGCAGCAGCTGGCAGCCATCGCGGACGACAACAGGCCCGCAGCCGCTCCCATAGTGCCAGCAGCAGCCCCAGCAATGCTGGGTCTGTGCTGTCATCAGACCGCCCCAGGAGACCATGTGCACGTGGCTCTGGACAGTCCCAACAGGGACCTGTCTCCAGTCACCAACCACCTGCTTCTGATGACAGTACCCAATCTGGCTTAGTACCTGATATGGTCCATAGCACCCCTGCCAGGCACAGGTACCATGTCCATGGCCAGAGACAGTGATCTGTATGACCTGGCAGGTACAGTCTGTGGCTGTCCACAAACACCTGTATATGGCAGCCATGAGGTGGAACTGTGTGCATGCATACACACATGCAAATTGATAACACCTAGGGCTACCGCATACACGCACACACTGCATCAACATTTCCCCATCTTGTACTGCTGTCCCTCACCAACACACACACACAGACATGTCAATTGGTTGTATCAGTGGCAGACTCAGGCATACCAAGTACACACCCTGTGCATATGATGAAACTGTGCCACCTCCTGCAATCTGTAACATCAGTGCAGGAACAGGTTAACATGGTGCTGATGCACAGGGTGACTACATAGAAGTGTAGTAATAGTATCATGTTGTCAACAGTACAGTGTAATGATATCATTGTGGGTATATCCCAGCATGTCTGATGCATTTACCGTATGAATGTCATTGTATTGTTTTGTACACCCATAGTAATTACCATAGTGTACTGTCTGCACATCTTTGCATACTGGTGGTGAGGCTGTCAACAGATGGCCACCTACATAGGTAGCACAGGGGATAAGAAAATGTACGTATTGATACTCAATGATGGTCATGTCAACTGAAAGTTGCATGCTGTCCACACTCGATTCTGCAATGAGGATGTTTGAGGATGTTGATATCTGTGCAGTAATACGCAACAGGTTCAAGACTCACAAAAGCACACTAGCACTACAAGGTCACACCTCATACCATGCATGACAGCCCCAAAACACAGAACTAACTATGACAGGAGGGAGAGTTTCCATACATGTCAAGGATACTGTGGTGCCAGGACAGGTAGCATACATCCTACTAAGTTTGGAACTGCTGAGTGAGGACTCAGTGTCTGTTATTCGAAATGTGTATTATTTCAGGTATGAGCACTTGGGTTTCAGGCCAGTTATTCTGCATTACGAAGGTACATGGTCTGTACACTTGTTGGGGGTGGGGCTGGACCCAGCCCGTCTGACCTGTGAATGTCTGGGTACAGGCTTATAGTGCCTGCATATATGCACTGTTACCTACTGGAACTCGTACACCTTGTTTGTTGTAGCATAGTCTAGATCCAGGCCTGCTGACTGTAGCTTTGTTTGTATGCATGTTTGCTTGTTATGTCCCTGAAACACTGATTCCACCTGCAATGCAGATTTACAGCGCCTCTGTGGATCCCTAGTGACATCTGTATTGCTTACTGTACTGATATCCATGTCTCACTTGACAGAACGTCACTGTTTGTCCTGTTTGCATGTAAGTTGCCTGTAACACATTGCATATGACTTACCTCGCATTTGCTCACGACAGCATTTATATATGCCAGCACTAACAAATCAGGAGCACTACACCCTCACATACTCACCTTGAGTACCTTGTTCCCCATTGGCCCTATGTGTCGTTAATTATTATGGGATTCACAATGCTATGGTAGCATGTGCAAAGGTCACTTGTCAGACTACTTTCTGGTCCAGTTGGTGAATCTGTGAATCATGTGGCAATGTTACAGCTGCCTCATGTACACAAACAACCCTCTCCCCTTCCCATAAACTTACAACACATGTGAGAGATGCAACCACATAGCCAAACTGGGGGCTAAGCTCTCTTAATTCAGTAATGGCATACCCTGTCAGGTGGAGTGGGATACTACAATGAATACAATACCAGTCTCACATAGACCTGCCACGACAGCAATCCAAACACAGAAACACACAGGTACATTCTTGGAGTCTCAGAATAGCATCCTGCTTGAGCAGCTGACACCTGCGTAGCAGACACACAAGCAAACGTTACGCCAGAGCAGAGCACGTGCAACACATAGCTCACAAAGCCTGTGTGCCAAACAGTCACAGCCCATACGGCTTAACAACACACCTGCTACAGTTGTAATAGGTACCTCTATCGTCAGGTACACTGTGGTCCTGCTCACCAGGCTGAACAAGGTGAAGGTCACGGTGAGATGCCCGTCGGGCACTATGATCCACCACATAACACAAGCATACAGGTCACTCCAAGGCATGTACAAATATGACTCAGTCATTGTCTGTGCCAGTGTGAATGACCTGTGACGCACCTCCCTGGACTACATGTTAGGGGACATAGAGGGGCTCTCTGAGCATGTGGCACAGGCTGGTATGACCCTGACCTTGAGTAGCATCTTACCCTCACCAAGAATGCTGCCACAATATGTAGACAGGATGATCAGTTTCTACAATTGCCTTATGCTTCAGTGACATTCAAAGGGGATCCAATGCCTGTCAGCGTGGGATTACATGCTAGACAAGCCACGTTGCTTTGCTAGGGACAGCTTGCACCTGTCACCCATGGGCCGTTGTATATTGGCAGAGGCTCTTGCTACACACATAGTGCCTTTGTATGCAAGGCTGACATTACGTAGCCACCTACACAGGTATCACACGGGATAGGACACTAATAGTAATGCTACTCAATGCCAGCAGTGTAAACCTCAAGATGCATGCAGCGGAAACTGTTCTTAGCATGGGGAACAGCAATATCTGTGCAGTAACAGACTCCTGATACAAGGCTCCCAGGTGCACCCCATCAATGCCAGGTCATACCTCATACCATGCTTGTCGTCCCCTACACATGCACCAAACCAGAACAGGGAGGATGTATCCAAAGGCACATCAGATACACACACCCCCAGGTTGGTGGCACAGCACAAAGCATCAGAGCCTATCCATGTGCAACTAACAGTGGGTAAGACTGCCTTCAGGTTCATAGCCTGGCACACACCACCCTCCCATACCCAGGAAACCCACTTGGCCTTCCTGACAACACTGGGAATATGACGGTCTCTACAAACACCATTATATGGGTGGACTGCAACTACCCAAACATAGAGTGTGAGCATTACTCTAGCTCCAAGACCCTAGCTGAAAGGTTCCTAGCATTCATTCCCTGCATTGCTATGGAACAACTTGTTACCACTCCCACAAAAGGTGAAAACATGCTGCTCCTGTTCATCACCAACATGTGGACTATATGCTCCAGACCCAGTCGTGTATCCCTCGCTGGTAGGATGACACCATCTACAACTCACACTGTATATTCACATACCACATGCAGCCCCTGCACAGAACACCACAGTCATACAGTTGTCTAATGCAAATTCCATGTATTCACATGAGGCAGGCTTCGGACATGGGAACTATTGAAGGTCACAGGTACATATGTGTATGTGGCACACACATACATCATGTGTGCATTGACATTACTGATATAATGTATGTCATGCAATATTGGGAACAACACCCCACACACATGGACAAACTGTGTGACAAAAACACACAATGTGTTTGTAGGATACAAACCCCTACTTAACTATGTTATGACACTTGTGAGAGATGCAGTAGCAGAGCGTGCTATTTGCATTACTGGGAGACTGGCTTTCTCCTGTTTTACTTATAGGGTGCTGACATCATCAGTGTTTAGACAGGGGAATATGCAGCATGTGTTGTGTTGTACTAGTTGCCAAAAGGGACATTTCTCTTACACATAGAATTGCACACATGCTACTCCCCCCAACACATTCCCACACACACTGAGCACTTGTAGGATTCAAACCCCTACCTAACTATGTTATGACACTTGTGAGAGATGCAGTAGCAGAGCATGCTATTTGCATTATTGGGAGGCTTGCTTTCTCCTGCTGTAGTTATAGGGAGCTGACATCATCAGTGTTTAGACAGTGGAATATGCAGCATGTGGTGTGTTGTACTAGTTGCCAAAAGGAACATTTTTCTTACACATAGAATTGCACACACTACTCCCCCCACACACATTCACACACTGAGCACTTGCAGGATTCAAACCCCTACCTAACTTTGTTATGACACTTGTGAGAAATACAGTAGCAGAGTGTGCTATTTGCATTACTGGGAGACTTGCTTTCTCCTGCTGTACTTATAGGGAGCTGACATCATCAGTGTTTAGACAGGGGAATATGCAGCATGTGTTGTACTAGTTGTCAAAAGGGACATTTCGCTTACACATAGAATTACACACACACTACTCCCCCCCCCACCTACACATACACACACTGAGCACTTGCAGGATTCAAACCCCTACCTAACTATGTTATGACACTTGTGAGAAATGCAGTAGCAGAGCGTGCTATTTGCATTATTGGGAGGCTTGCTTTCTCCTGCTGTACTTATAGGGAGCTGACATCATCAGTGTTTAGACAGGGGAATATGCAGCATGTGGTGTGTTGTACTAGTTGCCAAAAGGGACATTTCTCTTACACATAGAATTGCACACACACTACCCCCCCCCCTTGCAGGATTCAAACCCCTACCTAACTATATTATGACACTTGTGAGAGACACAGTAGCTAGGCGTGCTATTCAAATGACTGGGTACATTTGTGCTGCTGACATATGTATAGTGTGCTGACATCATTATTTATGAAGAGGTATGTACATCTGTTACTATCCATCAGTAAGGGGGAGAGCATATATATGCATTAACTTTGCACAGGCACAGTGGCCTACTGTACTGTGGAGGCAGACGCCAAATACACTGTGGATAGCCTTCTGTATTCCCTAGGGACAACAGCCTAGTATTGCACTCTACGGCCATATGTTTACCTGTCAGATGCAAGTATCTGCTGCTCATATACTGTTTGTGGGTCTTTATTGCCATAGCTTTCCCTATCTCTATGAACAACTTGTGGACTGTGGCAGATGTTTGTATATGAGTGGGATCCAGTACTTTACTTATGTCTCTGTTGTAATTTCACTGTGTGCACTGGGCAGATTTCTGTATTGTGGAAGGTTCCTGTGTTAACATACAAATGCCAGATATGTGTGTGCAACTGCTGAACTGTGACATGGCCTAAAGTGTGTGAGCATGCCCAGTTCACAGTTTCTATGGCTTCTTGACTGACACGTCTCATTTATCTAAGTGTGTGAGCATGCCCAGTGTGAACTTTCCATATGTTGGGATCTGTGGTCCACCACATTTGTGTTTGTGTGTGGACTTCGTCTATATTTCACATGTACAGTTGAGTGTTGGACGTCAGGTTGTTTTCTTACTGCCCAACTGCTTTGTGTCTGAACCTAACAGGCATTATGCTGTGCCTGCAGGGTTGCCATGGGATAGTTTGCATACAGTTGTCAACATCCTTTCATACTGACCAAACAGTGTATTGTCGTATAGTGTACTGGTTCAGTACTTTCACTGTGGTGGACAGTATCATCGGTTTCAGTCCTATCACTGCTTGTAATATTTATAGTGAGCACACCAGACTGGTTGAGGGCCAGTTGTGCAGATATGACCATGTTGCATTTTGTTCAGATATGGACAGCATAGAACAAGATTGTCCGACATTGTTAATGTATTCCACAACTTGTGTGGACAGTGACAAACAATGGCCATGTGCCCTAGGCCATTTGTAATGCTAGTCAGAGAGTGTTTGTCCTTCAACACACATATTTACTGGTGTTTGCCATGACATATGTCAAGGTTAGTGTGCTGTGCCTCTGTCTACCCATGACATACGGTGATATCCAGGGTACACCTACCATCTCCCATCCAGTCATCATGATTCCTCTGGATGACAGTCAATGAGGGACTCCCTGGATAACCTGTACTGGGAGTTTAGTCATGAGTGGAGTGAGCTTCTGGGTTATGGACCAATTGCTACAGCATGTCCTGTTTATGTCTGTGCTGGGGTTCAGGCCTGTCATCTGCATAGGTCACCAGCATTCAGATTTTACATGGTGCCAAATGTCCATTGATTCCGGCTTGGTCATGGCTTTATACATCAGGCACAGATCACCTCCAGCCAGGCGGTATGGCACTGTGTGGAGCTGCAGTTTGTTTAATCAGGTGACACATGGCATCTGTTACAGCTCTGATATCCTCCTGGTGGGGTATTTGTGGGGTCTCTCCAGTTGATGCAGGTGTCTACTAAGGTACATCCCACAAGGGCCATTGTACGCAATTGTGAGGCTGCTGATGGATGACTGGAGAGGCACATTGTCCTACCCTGACCTATCTGTGCTTACCTTCATGATTAGGTGGGTATATGGTATGTTTCTGTAACAACTACAGACACATGGTTGTCACATGCAGGATATCTATCACCTTGTGTCCCCAGGTCTCTTATTGCTCCTGATGTACTTAATGGGTTAACACCTATGTGGTAATTTGTGGCCACGTACTGTGTTTCCACAGGGGATGACTATACACTATTCTGCATTTAGCTTGTTGACATGGCTGTGGCACCACTTGTCTTTTTCTATGTGTGCCTTTTGTAGGACGCTTGTGTCAGCTGGAGGGTCCGATATGGTGGGCAGTTTGTAGTCTTCTGTGAACCTGTTCAGAGTCCTTCCATGTTGGCCTGTACTTATGTGACATATATAGCATACAAGAGATCCCAGGACCGTGCCTCGTGGGATGCCAGTTGTACCTGGTTTGCAGTATGACATGGCTGCAGCATGTCTGACCAGGTCAGTTCTGTCCTTGAGCTGGTTTGCAACCCATCTACTTGGATAGGGGTTTATAGTTAGGCTGGTGAGCTTATCTGTACTGAACAACTAGGGTATTGTATGGAAGGGTTTAGCAAGGTCCAGATAGGCTGTGTGAACCACATTCCCCACATCAATGGCCTTGGTGCGCGTTTCACATGAGTCAGACATGTTTAAGGGCAGGATCTGCCCTATGAAAGCCACACTGGGTAGGGTCCAATGTCTGTAGGTACCCAATCTCGTTATTCCTGGGATCCATGATCATCCTCTCCATTACTTTGCCAACCAAGATAGTCAGGGTTGAGGGTTGATAGTTTGCAGTATCCATTCAGGCACCACCTTTGTGGTGAGGGACCACTGTTGCTGTACACTGCTCTTTGGGTACATATCCTGTGGTAAGACTGTGAGTGCGCAGTAGTGCTATTTGGTGTTCCATTCTTCTTACAGTACTTGTTGGACACAACCCAGGACACCATCTGGTGCCATTGATGCTGTGTGGTGTGCTTTGTAGATGCTGGCTGTTACCTCAGCATCTGCAATGTCAGGGGGCCAGCACTCTGCTGGGATAGATATTTGGCAGTTTGGTGCTGGTGGGGAGTTTGCAAAGAATCTGTTAGGTTGGATGTTGGCAATGTGTGTGGGTTTGGTGTATTGTTTGTGATATTTGAGTACTGCAGAGCATATCTGTGGATTATCACCATGGCTCCTACCATCAGTTAGGACAGCTGTGTGATTATCCTTTGTGTCCTGCACAATTTGTATCGTCATAGGTTCATAGGTTCATACTAGGCTATCTGCCCTGGCCATGTTTGGGCAAGGACAGACTGTGTGTGACTTTTGACACCCCTTGCAATGTGCATATTATGCCCATTTAGGGTTTACTTTACTAGATGTGACACAGGGATGGCCCCCAGTGTACACCTACTATCTCCCATGCACTTGACCAGATTTCTCTTGTTGAGTATGAGTGTGGAGTTCAGCCTATCATGGACTGGGATTCTGTTCCAGAGTGTAAGGAGCCTCTGGGTTATGGATCTGTCCCTCCAGCACATCTTATTTATCTATGTGTGGAGGTTCAGATATCTCACTGTGGTGTCTCTGCTGGATTTGGAGTTTCTGCAGTGGAGCATGTCCATTCATTCTGGATTGGACATGGCCTTGTACATCAGGCATACAACGCCTCTGACTGGGCAGTATGCTTGTGAATTGGGCTGTGGTTTCTTCAGCCAGGCAGCAGATGACAAATGTTTGGACCCTTTATCCTCTTGGTGAGGTACATTTGGGGTCTTTCTAACTGCTGCAGGTGTCAGGTAAGGTACATCCGAACTGGGGCATTGTTCTCATGTATGGGCCTGATAAGGGAAGAGTATGGGGGCACAGTGACCTTTCTTGATCTACATGTGCATCCTTTCATATTAAGGTGGGCAATATAGCAGGTCTTCCTGGCGACCTTGGCAATGTGAGTGTCACATGACGGGTTATCGTCCACTTGTGTCCCTAGGTCCCTCATTACTTCTTCCATACATAATGGATTGCCACCTATGTCATACTTTGTGTGTGCCTTGTTTGGTATTTGTTGAGACATTCATACTCTGCAGTGTCTTCAGGAAGGCTGGCTGGGGTTCCTGGGTTTGTGAGGGTGGTCTGTAGCAGGCTGCAAACAGGGACGCAGTTTGAGCCACTGTTACTTGCCCGTGGATAGTCCATGCTGCTTCTTGCTGTGGTACCAACCTGGGGTGTGGTTATCCTTGACAATTACTGATAGCCACACTCCTATTGTAGTGTGTTCCATGTCTTGGAGCTGTAGAGCATGGTATAAGGCATAACCTGGTAGTATTAGGGTGCTCTTCTGGGCCTTGACCCAGGTTTCTGTTACAGAACAGATATTACCATTCTCCATGCTGTGGTGGGTTTGGTCTGCATGCACCTTGCAGGTTAGACTTCTGGCGTTGGGTAGCATTACGTCCAGGTTGTTATCCCTTGTGCTACCTATGGTGGTGGGTTTGTGTTTCCAGCCTTACCTATTCAAGGCACAGTGGGGGTGACAACAGCCTTTGCCAGTATCCACACAGCCAGGTGTGCTAGGTGCGTGCCATCCCTAGCAGGTGGGGCATCATGTCTTGCTCAGCATGTCATCCAGCCTGTCAGACATTTGTTCCCCCTTGCTAGCAGCAATACTTCAGCCAATTATTGTACTTGATCTTGTTGTCTTCATAGTGTGGCATCATGCTTGGTGAGGGTGAGATGTTAGGCAGGGTCTTCATGTTTGCATATACTAGATGGTGTTACATTGCTTAACACATGGCAATCATGCCTCAGGTGGTGCTGCAGGGCTGCCTATGTCGGATGCACATACTACACTCCCTGTATATGTTTGAGAGCAGGTTGTGTCATGTTAGGCGTCCCTGTTACTATATGAGTGAGTCAGAGAGGGGTATCATTCCCAGGGTTCCTACTGAGCCAGTGTATGTGCTATGTATTGCCTCTTTGCCAAGGCTAGGGCATACTGGGCACGCCTCCTTCTGCCTACTGGGGCAGGCTCAGGTTGTTCCTCCTCCGAGTCACGCTCTGCCTGTGATGGCCTTGGCAATGGTGGGGGGCTGTTTGTCCCGGCCCTATGCTGGTCCTGCTGCAGCTGTTTTCGCAGAATCATATTATGTAGCATAGCACATACCATGACAATTTGGGTACATGTAGTTGGTGAGTACTGCAAGGCTCCACCAGATGTGTCCAGGCACCGGAACCGTGACTTGAGCAGCCCAAGCACATGCTCTATTACATTTCGTGTTTGTGCGTGTGCCTCATTATGGCGTTCTTGTTCAGGTGTGTGTGCATTTCTGATGGGTGTCATCAGCCACGGCTCCAGTGCATATCCAGCATCCCCCACTAAGTGACCATGTGGGATGTCCCCATTGGCAAATGTCTGGTACAGCTGCATCAAATGCCAGATATGGGAATCATGGTAACTTTCAGGGCAGCCAGCACACACATTCATTATTATGCCCTGGGCCTCACACATTAGATGGCAGTTGATGGAGGGGAAGCCCTTGCGGTTAATGTAGGCCCTACTCCACTCACCGGCTGGTGCTTTGATGCGTATGTGCATGGAGTCTATTGCACCCACTACCTCAGGGTATCCGGCTATTTGCTGGAAGAGACGCATATTGCTGGCCAATACCTCACGGGAATATACATGCTCACCGACATGTGCTGACATGGCATCCAGGAACTGGTGCAGTACCCTGGAAGCTGATGCCTGTGATATCCCCATCATATCACCAGTTGGTCTCTGGAGGGTACCTGTTGCTAGTATTCTTAGGCCAACACATACCTTGGTTTCCACTGGGATGGGTTCCCCTCTGTTGGTTCTGTGTGTGAGGCGTGGCCTGCACAGCTCAACAATTTGCTGAAGGAGGTCTCTGTCCACTCTATAGCGCTCCACTATCTCCAGCTCATGTAACCCCTGGTAGGTGACCCTGGGCCTGTACACTCTTCTCCATCTCCTCACTGTGGGCTGTCTGGCAGCATTTGCATTGTCACCACCCTCATCAAGTCTCCTATGTCTCCTTATAACAGCTAAGGCAGCCCCTAGCATGTTTGGTCTGAGTGCAGCTTTTTCAGTTTTCACTTCTAATAGCTTACTCCTGTCTTGCAGTGTCTCTTGAAAGAAACATACTGCAATGCTGTTTGCAGTGTTTTAAGTGCTGGGCTGGGCTAGTATTCTGCCTGTGTAATTGTCTGCTTCTAATTGTTTTCACCTGCTAACTTTACCAGTATTTCCTGCTAGCTTCCTACTATTTCTTCAGCTTCCTTTTCCCTCTCTGTTTCACATGCTTACACGGACTAGAATCTGCTTATTCGGGTTAAAACACGCGCACACCAGCGCAAACAGATTTACAAATCTTTAAACAGGCTCCTACATGCTTACTCTGCCTTACACACGTGCACTCTGTCTTACTCGCGCCTCAAAGCGCGCACACGCGTGCATGCACGCACAGCAAGAAACTTTGGTGTTGGCCACAGTGTACACCTTCCATTTCTTGACTTTCCCATGCTTATCTGTTGACACTCCTCTTTCTATGCTGTGTGACTGACATCTTTCACATACCACTTTGCTCCATTGAGCTTGATTTCTTTCTAACATTCCCCCCTGTGATGTCACCTATCTCCTACTCTGTTACTCCCCCTTATCTAACTCTTACACTACACGGGATGTGCTCATTTTCTATGTGACAGTGCGATTCACTATCCTACCACTCATTTACATAGGATTGCCTACTAATGCTTAGTTACGTGTCTTACACTCAGCTTCCCCCCTTAGCAACCACTAAACAGTGGCCATATTGTTTTCAGTCTGCTAGTCCCTGCATTGTAAATCCATGCATTGCATAAAACCCACATTTGTGGGTTTCAAACCTTTATTTTTATGTCTTATTTAGCGCAGCCCATTTGCGCGGGGCTGTGCTGCGTTTAAACCTCGCCGATCGCCAAAAAATAATTATTTTATTTCATGTTTGCATCGGGTTACCATGCCAATGGCCACATATTTGGCCATTGGCATGTTGCCTGATACATATGCACACTTTATTTGGAGCTGTCATGGCTCCATTGTGTTATTTGCAGTAACATACTCAGTTGTCAACTGAGTACATTTCTGCACCTAACACGACTCTTACACGGGCTGGTTTCAGCTTCGTGGATCGCTAATCTACCTCATTTGCATGCCTTTTGGCTGCAAGTGAGGTAATTAGCATATCCACGCCCTGCCCGTGTAAGAGACATTTTAGCTGGTCTCTTACATGGTATTTCTGGCTGTTCCTGGATCGCGATGGCTGCATGGAGTCTTACACGACTCTTAGACTCCGTGCAAGCCATCGTGAATCCTGCCCAATGTGGGTTTTTTTGGCTATTTTATCAGGAAATGCAGTTCAGGAATTTTAATCCTCAGTGCAATACATCTACTCACAGTGGAAGCCTGCCAAACATTACAGATTCATGCATCATATTCACAATAAAATGCATGTTGATACAAAACCTGTTTTCTGTTAGCTTTTAAAAATGTCCCTTGCTCTGATTTTTTCATCTCTTCCCCTATTGATTCCATTTATTTTTGCCTTTGTCCATAACTCTTGTGTAAACAAGTTAATCATGTCCGCCTGTTGCTCCCCACATTATTGTTTTTGTCTAGAACTAGACCCTAACCCACTCATTTGTACATACTTTTGCAGGAACCTCCCTGATTTTGCCTCATATTTGTTCACCCTGTTCATTGTAAACTGACTAATTTCATGTTAAATCACCAATGATTAATAAGTCAATAATGTTGCAAGATATCACAGTTTCATACCTCTTACTCAGAATAAAACATGTTGATGCAAATAATATTGTTGTATTTACTTTTTAATGGAATAAAGGTAATATTTAAAAACTGTCCCCGATTTTTTAGTTCCACAATTGTTTTTGGTTTTGTTTATAACTCTTGAGCAAATAAGTTAGCCATGTATGTCTGTTACCCTCCCTGCATTACTTTCATCTCTGTTCATAACCCATACCTCTCAACTGCCTGTACTCTTAAAGAACATCCGTGATTTTATTTATTTTGCCCTCTCCATCATGAAGTTATTTATATTCTCATAAATCACCAAGGGGTATTACAGTCAGTCATTAAAGCTACCAGATAGTAAAGTTTAATACTTTTCTTAAGAAAAAAATAGTCATACCTCTCAACTGATGTTAAATAGGGATAGGATTATGCTTTTTGCTCCTCCTAAGTTTATGATGTTCCTCGTAATGTCAGACCTGTTTATGGGTACACACTTTATTAAATACATAAACTAAACCTATGCAAAGATTCAGTACCACTAACTATACTGGGTTTAGTATAAAAAGACCTTCTATTGTGAAACATAAGAAAATGCTCCTTCTGACCCACTGCTACTTTTTTTAAAGACCAGTGCTATAATTTGTAATGCTTGGCAGTTGAGAGGTACGAGAATAATTTTTTTACGTGAAAGAGGAACATATTTAAAAAGTGTCCCTGGGATTTTATCTCCCGTGTTATTTCCACCTTTGTCCATAACTCTTTTGAGCAAGGAAGTTTAATATCAGCAGTCCATCCACTTGCATTTCTCACTAGCCCCCAACCCCAAACTTGTAAAGTACAATAACTTCAAAGTTTAACCTGGAAGTTGAATGGGAATGAGCTTACAAATTATGTACGAACATTCTATAGTCTAGCTCCTGTCAGAAATGTTGCACTTCCAAGGCTACTGTTGATGCGCCATTTTGACAGCCAATACATGACCAACGCCCTCGAGCCTACTGCCAAAACTAGTCAGGAAGGCTAACTAACAAGCGTACAATTACGAAATAGTTGGCGAGCTGAGCTGTACTGCAGTTAAATCTGCTCATGAGGGAGTCTCAGTTTCTTTGCTTTTGATGGGTTGTTGACCTGCAGCTGTGAAATCAAGTTCAGCCAATCAGTTGTAAGTGAAGGTAGCAGCAGTCCATTCTATGTAAAATTCCAGGTTTTTGATAAGAAAACTAGACCAAATATTTAATTTTTTTAAAACAGAAAAGTGGCATGCCTTAGACAGCAGTAATGAATTTTTGGTATACTTGGATAATAGAAAAGGTCCATAAATCTCTCTAATAGATTCATAGGTCCATAATTATATACTAGGTTAATGACCACCAGGGCGTTCATAAGCCTAGCTGTGCAATTCAACTCAGTTGTGTCCCTATATATCATGGACATTTATTTGGAGGGGGTATATTATTAAGGAAGTTTCTACAGGTTATGGGGTAGATTGTTAGTTTGGCCATTACCATCTGCCTCTGTCCATCAGAGACATGGGGGCCAGACCCAGGGTGAATTTCCAATTTCCCATCTATTGGTCAAGGTTAGGCTTAAACAGGGTTAGGAATGGACTCTGCTTCACATGGATGGGGAGCCTGTTCCAGAGCATGGGGATCCTCTGAGACACATATCTGTCTCATCAACATGTCTTATTTATGTCACAAGCAAAATTTAAATGGTTCGATCTAGTGGTTCTGATGCTATTCAGTTTGAAGATGTGCAAAAGGTCCATCAGAGCTGGATCCGTGGATGCCTTGTATGCCAGGCATAGATCGCCTATCAATAACCTGTAGGAAACAGAATACAGAGAGAAGGTTTTAAGGCAATCTTTATAGGCAATATGTTTATACCCTGAATTCTCCTAGTAAGGAACCTTTGTGGGCATTCCAAAAGTTACATATGTTTGGTCAGATACATGCTGAAGGGGGCATTATACTCAGTCTTGGGTCTGCTAAAAGCTGAATAAAGTGGCACTATGACTTCCTTGGACCTGGATGCCATGCCCTTGCTTATAAGTTGGGCGACAAAGAATTATTTTCTTACTACCTTGGCCAAAAGCCAGATTACTGTCTACATATGCTTCCAGGTCCCTGACTACTGGGTCAACTCTTCAGGGTGTCTACTATTTATCTCCATTTGTGGAACAGTGAAAGTTTAACTGGGCCAAAAAAGCCTCTTTTAAGTGGAGGCCTGAGGAGATAAATAAATAAAATAAAATACCATGCTTTGGAAGAATTAGCATAACATTAACATAAAATGATTAATAAATGGGGCACAGGGGCAGTACTGATTTTGCTGTCTCCCAAAAAAAAAAACAGTTGCATCACAGCCACTCCAATTTTCTTAAACCGAGATTTTAGCAATTTTCTTTTATTTACATCTGTTAACTAGGACGGCATACCTCTCAATTGTCCATGATTTTGACTCAAATTTTAGCTTTGTCCCTCTTAATTTCTCCTAAAACTGGTGACTTTGACAGAAAATATGGCAAATTAAACTTAATAAATAATGACAATAACAGTTATAGACTTCTTGTACTTCAGAAATGTATATTTATTCACATTCCCTCAATTCTGTCAATGTCTCAGTTTAATAGCAGTAATATTTTAAAAGTATCCTGGATTCTTTCTGGATTTGTCCCTGATACTCATGGAGGATTTTAATTTTCTCTCTATAAATTGGAAACCCTACACATCCCCAAATCTGCAGGTGCAGAGATTCCTAGATTTTGTAAACATAAACACCCTGGACTAGTTAGTGCATATGCCTACTAGCATATTGGATATGGTTCTCACAAATATGGGAGAATGTTGTACCCCCCTCCCCCCAGTGTTGTGCCCTCTCTGCTAAGGTCAGAGCAGGAAACAGTCTCCTTTGAAATAAGAACCAGTTTTGTAATCCCAGCAAATCTCATAACAATTAGAAACTAATACAAGGTAAACCACCTTTTGTTAACTGACAACTTGTCAAAATTTCAAGCCCCTCCAACCTCAGATAACACAGCAGCCTATGCAGAATTATACACAGACACTCTGTACAATCATGTCAGTGACTGCACAGAGGCTGCTGTGCCTACCAGACGTAATCCCAAAACTAACACAAAAAGCAAACAAAACCACCCCGGTGGAATCCAAAATTAAGCAGGTTGTACAACAAAAGAAAAAAAGTCATAGATAAAAACGAGGATGTTTAACACCAAAAAAGATAAAAATTTAATTAAACTGAATTGACTACTAAGAGGACTAATCAAGTCCAACAAAGTAAATTCTGGGGCAAAGGGCATCCCAGGTCAAGGTTAACCATAAGGCATTCTTTATCTATGTCTGAAACTTCAGAGGCAACACACATCAATGTGCCGAGCTGTTGGTAAATAGAGCCATGTTCATGGAATCAGAAGATACAGCAAATCTTTTAGCTGCAAATTAACTCCAGCTTTACCTCCATCTCACCTACAGCTCCCCCCACCAGGAAATAACATCTAACATAACCTCTCCAACTATCAATAGGAAACAGGTCTTAGATGCGCTTTTAAGACCAAGAATACAGCTTTGATGGAACCCAATAATATCCCTGGATGCAGCCTAAAAAGCCTAAAAAATGACCTATCTGGGCCACTGGAGTCACTATTCAACCATAGTCTTCGAACAGGCTGTACACCACGCTAATGGAAGGCCACAGCAGTAATCCCTCTGCTCAAGGGTGGGCCATCAATGGATACAGGGAACTACAGACTCATTAGGCTGACTATTCTGGTATGCAAAGCCATGGAAAAAATTATCATGGAAACAATTAACAATAAAATAGGAAACTTTCAGACACAGGACTCAACTCAGTTTGGTTTTGTCAAAGGCAGGTCATGCCTACTAAATCTGTGGACTTCTTTGAGAAGGTCATTAAAGCAATGGATAAGGACCAAATAGTGCAAGATAGGAGCAAGCATACAAACAGCGTAAGACACTATCATCTTACAGGAAGGTCTAACACAGACAACTGACTAGTGCCAAAGCCAGAGCTTAGAACTTAATGTCAAGAAATGCATAATAGTACCTTTTTGGAGGTTGGCCACCCATGAAAACAACCTCATTGATAAAACACCCCTAAAAGTAGACACAGTAGTCAGAGTTTTGGGGACACTCATGTACAATAACCTGGCTTTCATCCAACATATGTCTAAGGCTGTAAGAAAGTCATTTTATTTCAGTCAACTTATAAGTAAGGACATGGTCATTTTATTTCAGTCAACTTATAAGTAAGGACATGGTATCTAGGTTCAGGGAAGTCATCACACCATTGTATTCAGCCCTCATCAGACCCATTGTTAAGTATAATGCCCGGGGCATTATGCCCCCTTCGGCAAGTACCTGAGAGGGCATATGCAACAAATGGAATGTCCACAGATTCCTCACAAAAATAAATCAGGGCATAAATACAATATCCTAAGCAGATCTCCTTGAAGCACTGTCTCCATACTCTGTTTGTGACAGACTGCTGAGAGGCAATTTATGCCTGGCAGACAGAACATCACTGGATCCTACTCTGATGGACCTTTTGCATATTTTCAAAACAAACAGTACCAGGACTACTAGATCTATGGATTTAAACATTGCTTGTCACTTAAACAGAACATGTTGCAATGACAGGTATATCTCAGAGAATTTCCATTCTCTGGAATAGACTTCCCATCCATGTGAAGCACAGGCCTTCCCAAAACCCTATAGCAGCGCAACCTGGACCAATGGATGAGAAAACAGAACATCACCCCTGGTCTGACCCAAATGTCTTTGATGGACACTGGGCAGAGGCAGATGTTAAACCATGCCCTAAGTAACATAAAACACTTAAAATAACCTCTAAAGCACGATAACTGACAGGATACACATTGGTTGCATGGCTAGCTAGACTAGTCCCCAGTACACCCATGGACCTATGAGAACTACACGGGAAAGTGAGCTAGTCCACTGATCCCTTTCAGTCAGATATCTGGCAAATACAAACCGGTAGAAGAAAATGCAAAGAAAGCAAACACTTGATGCAGTGCAAGCAATCCATATACAGGTTTAAGTACACAAACTCAATAACGTAATGCAGATTTTTTTTTACAGTACAGAATACGGCTCAACCGTACAGATTTTCGCAGAATATCCAGATTTTAGACTCATATTTTTGGTTAGTTTTTCATAAAATTGTGGTTTTCTGGCAAATTAGCGGCAGATCATTAAAGACTTAAGTTAGAAAATAATGACAGACATTTGAGTTTCAGACTTCCTACCATTCAGAAAATTAATGCTAATGCAAAACCTGTTATTCTATCAACTTTCTAAGAACAATATTTAAAACACTGTCCCTATTTCGGGGCCTTTGTCATATTTTTGCTTATGGCTTTGTGCAGACTTCTTGCTCTGAGAGGTATGCAGTTTGTTTGTGTCTTTCGGCTTTTCCCGGTTAGGGGTCGCCAAAGCGGAACTCCGGTCCGCTAATGATTGACAGTTGATTTTTACGTACCGGCTTGCCAGGCCTGACGCACAACATAAAACAAATACGTGTTCAAATTTGTTTTTGGATGTTTTGCTTTTCGAGTCAGGAGAAAAGTATGCCAAACTCCAGATCATCCAAGCAACGGTGTAATACTGTTTCATAAACCCCCCCCCCCCCCCCCAATCTCCTTTATATGCTGTGTCATAGCTCACCACTGCAGACTTGTCAAAAAGTTCACGGTCTGCGTTTGTTTTGAAGTGCGGCATAATGACACAGAGGATTGTCTTGGTTTCGATACCACCGAGACCAAGCAATACTCCTTCCTAACCGAGGTCCGTTCTGCGGTTGCCCCTTCGAACAGGTACTTGCGATGCGAGTAGTTGGTTTACCTGGTAACCAGACTAATAAAATTAAAACGTGTCCCAGTAGCAATCTTGCATTTTGTTGCAGAACAGAAGGGGTTAAGCATCGCCTTTCTTTGTAAGTTCAGGGGCGGAGATCGAACTCCAACTGCTTCGTGCTGTGCTATCCCTACTGACGTCCTGCTACAGACATGGTTTAACTAGTTCGTAGGTTGTCCGTTGTCCACACAAGTAAAACAAAAAATAATTTGCAGCACATATCCCGCTTCTGTTTAGCTTGATAATAGAAAAGGCACCGGTTAGGGAACACATGTGGCGCTTCTTAAAGGAAAGCAGTGGGTTGCTTTTTGTAACTCTCCGGGCTACTTCTGCTTGGTGCAGTAAACTTGTTGAGGCTGTACTTTTGTGATCCGTTTGCAGATGTAAAATGCAGTTTTTTGTCTGGCAGACCTGCTCCCAGGCGGCGGTATGGCTCTGTTTATAGAGTCGCATTCCCAAGATCGGATCCCGCTCTAGCCGGGGGGCTTGTCAGTCCGCACCGAGCTAGTCTTGTTCTACATTTTGGATTAAGTTGCTACTTCTCCAAAGTTGTTTGGATTCCAGAAAGTAAACTGCTGCCTGGAAGCTGAATGAATCATGTTACACCGGGCACTTATAAATGATGTTGTTGTGTTGGGCTGTCTGATTTTCTATGGAGTTAGCCGCTGTGTGAAAGGTAAGCTGTGTTGGAGGGGCAGCCCGCTTAGCTGTTAAAGCAAAGGAGCACACTAAGTGCCAAGTGACTGACTTGTCCAGCAGCATGTTTTCATCAGTGCAGTCAGAAGCAGTCGTATACATAAACGTTTTAACACGTTTACTTTAAATGCTGTTTTATCTATTTGACTGGATCTTGACCGGTGTAAAGTGCATGGATCTTATGATAAATAACAGATGTCAGCAGTGTCTCTTGAATATCAACAGGTAGTGGAGTGGAAATGCAAGATATTTTGTTTGTAGAATTCAAAATATTTTGTTTTGCTGTACGTCCAGACAGTTAAATAATAAACACCGGCCTGCCTAACTCTGCCCTTTACTTTCATCAGCCAGCGTCAGGATGAGCTCTGCGTTCAGCCAGACACGATCATCCTTGCCATCGTACTTTTCAACTGGCTCTGATTTTACCTCCTATTTTTGCCATGCCCCTAGTAAAATGCTTGATTTTTCTGGTAAATTACTGAATATTGCAGCCAGTCTATAATGCTAGACATTACGTACTTGTATTTTATTAAAAATGAAAAAAAAAGTTTATTCAAATCCACTTCTGTACCTTCTTAAGTGAATGCGAGTAATATGTTTTATACATTGACCCCGATTTTAGACTTTTGTTCCCCTTCCCTTATTTATTCTCGAGTAAATAAGTCGAAAGATAAGCTTGCACATCAGATTGCTTGTGGCAGAATAGTGTTGCTAAGGATATTGTAATTAGATAGTCTTCCTTTTAAAGAAACTTCCATCCATCCATCAGTACTGAAATTGTTGCAATTTAGGCGTAGTGCTGTGATTTCTGGCCATCAGATTTATCTGTAATCCTCCTAGACATATTGACAAGACTCGTTTAATCTTAACTGTTTAAGGGGACATATGCTACTAAATAATTAAAGTAAGCATAAACAAAGCTCTATTATCACAAAGGGTATAGAGTCCACTACCTGAAAAATAAGAAAGTGCTCTTCTTTTGGACCCTCTGTGATCAGTCAAATGCCAGTACTGTGATTTGTAATATTCAGTATTGAAAATATTGAGACAAGTAAGGTTGTGTTTACTTTGAATGCTGGTAATAAGGGGTATATGTTTCTTGGCTTGCCTACAACAATTTTGTCATCCCTTTATGGAGAAAGGAGCGATGCATCAATTTAAGTTTAAACCATACCTCTGAACCTCTTTGCCCAAGAGTTAGGGACAAAGGCCCCAAATCAGGGTCAGTTTTCAAATATTATTCTAATTTGTTTAGAAAGTTAACAGGACAACATATTTTTCATCTGCATTTTCTGCAAAATAAGAAATATAAATTTAGTCATTTACCAGAAAATCTACAGTTTAGTACAATGCAAAACTAGGAGGCAAAGTCAGGGACAGTTGAGAGCTATGGTAAACCTTCCAAATTACAAAACACGAGCTACCCAGTAGGTTTTCAGGGAAGGTACAGCTGTAAGAATCTTTACTTTCCTGATGTTTTAGCATTCATTCAGATTCTTTTCAGTAAAACATTAAAAGTTAAAACAAAATAAGCAGATACTTTAAATCCAGAAAGAACAGTGCATAAGACAGATTCAAATATTTTTGCAGAGTGTTTCTTTTTCCCTGGATATCTTAGTGAAATGCAAATAATCTGCGAATTGTGTTTGAAGGCATAGTTCTTTTTATTATTGATTTTGCTGGGTAAGCCCCTCACGTTCCACTTATATTCTCTCGAGGCTTCATATTTTTCTTTAAGTGATAGTAGTATAAGAATTCTGTACTGAAATATGTGATATTGTAAATGATATACGGAAGAGTGTACACTTTTAAGTACAGTATAGAAACAGTATTCAGCAATTTTATATAAGATGAAAACACATTTATTTGATCAGTCTTATGGCTGCAGCAAAGCATGGAATCTCTTGACATAATTTGTTTTGTGTTGGAACTATAGAATGCAACATTTGGCATTTTAGAGGTTGGAAGCTTATACCATTATTGTTACACATAGCAAAAGTCATCTTAAGTTTGCAATGTCTTAATTAATTAAACCAGCAACATATCTGTTTAAAACTTTGTAGTACATTGAGTGCCCTTGTTATAACTGGAATCCATTCACTGTAACAGTTAATGCTCAGTTCCACCATGACAGCAGTTGTTATATTTTAAATACGCGATCAATGGAAACTGAAGTGGGAACCACTTGCTGTATACCTCTGACAATGTACAAGATCATCCTTGTGCTTATAATAAAGAGTAATGAGTGAGTGCTGGGAGTTAGTTACTGTTGTTAGTACTAGAGTGTGTCTGCTACATAAATTACATTTCCAGCAACCGTATGAACCTGTAACTTTGTTGTGTTTTGGTGTTTGTCTGTGATACCTTATGTAGTGGAACACTGTAACAATATAGTTTTTGCATTATGCAGTATGTATATCTGTAATATGATTAACCTTTCATGCCTACTACACATAGCAATTTAACATGACAGTCAGTATCAAACTGAAGACTCTGTCATGAGTCGGTGGCAGTTGCTTGTGGCAAGATCAGTTTAGGCCTAAAAGAAAGTGAGCTGACAGTTATCGCCATACACGATAGCAGTATGTCTTGGTTGACAAAGAGTTAACCTCACACTTTAATCCTTCCTGATAATGCCAAGAAATTAACCCTTGAGCTATTTGCACTTTTAGTGCATCTGAAATATTCAGAATCAATGTTTTCATTTAAATGAAAACTCCTTCCTGGAATTTATTCTTCTTTTCATTTTTTATTGTATTCTGAGCTGTTTTAATACAGTAAAGTTGGTCTATTTCATTTACATCTTAATATGTTGTCCCATTACATGGAGGTCATTGGGCTTGCCGTATTAAAAATCTTGCTTTACTGCTTGGAGCTTTTGTTCTTAGAATCTATTTCCAGTCCCCTTTATATGAGTTCTGCTAGATATAAGGAAATGAGGTGTCTTTTAACCCCTTTATAAATAGAATGGCAGTAGTGTGAGTCATAGGCATTTTACACAGTTTCTGGAACCTGACTATATTACATGTTTTGTCTGACTTTTACTCTGTTGTTCTCATGGCTGATCTCTGATCTATTCATAGAAATTGTCAACCCTCAACAAAATGAAGTAGCAAAACTGCAGTTTTTTATAAAGCTGTCCATTTGTAATCCTTCAAGTATTGTTATACCCTCGCCAGACTCTTCCCATGGTGCCAAACTATCATTATAAACAAGGAGATATTAACTGATGGCTCTTACTTCAAAGAACATTTTAACGGATGCACAAATTGATTCTACTATTCACCAATGTCTGCAGTGGGTTTTAAATGTAGGAGGAATGTGCTATATTTGGCTAAAAGCTTTTTACTTTATAATTTTATCAAGTTATCTGTGTCCTTACAGTATAATACAGTATAAAATAGGTGTAACCTTTTTGTCTTAAATTTGTTTTTTTTCTACTGAGGCACAAATGTGTTTAATGCATTGTGATTTTTTTTTTACTTCTGTGCATATTGCAGATTTCCCTATTTCTGTGGTACGTTGTGGAACAGTGGTGCAGTGGAAAGCATTGTTACCTCAAAGCAAGAGGTTACCCAGTTAATTTCTCAGTAGGAATGCTTTCTTTGCGGAGTCTGCATATTCTCCCTGTGTTCATGTCAGCTTCCTATGGGTGCTCTGGTTTCCTCCCACACTCCAAAGACATGCATGCAGTAGGTGGATTAGCGATTCTAAATTATCCATACGTGTGAGTGTACATGCAAGTGTGATGTGGAGATACAGCGACAGCACTAGCCACCTGACGGTGTAAACCTTGACTCTAGATGATTGTCTCTGTTGAAGTGACACCCTGACCCTATGTGAAAAATGGGGAAAAAGGGGTTGTGGATAGATGGATTATGTAGGTAGACAGAAATTCCTATGCCAAAGCATGTGAGAGATTATACTTAAAAAGTGCATGGGCTTTCCTTTGATTCCAAAGCAAGAAAATTGAAGTTTTATGAACTAGATTGTGGTACTTGATAACTATACTATACTATACTGAAACCATATTGTATGGAGAACAAAAAACTCATGATTTAGTTAATAGCAGGTGAGTGTGGACTTTCCGTTTAAGGTTAATGGGCAATTGTTTATATTAGGACACACCAGTGTGTGTATTAGCAAGCACTGCCCCTGGTGTGAGGTGGGCTGACCTTATAATGTCAGACATCTTTTTTTTAAGAAATAAATATTCATCTTATTAATATGAACAGTTTAATGCCCACCCCTGCATCCCTCTGTAAAGGACTGCAGGGCACTTATGTAAAGCAAGGGGGGGGGGGTGCAGCCTCCCTTTTGTATTAATATATATATATATATATATATATATATATATATATATATATAAAATCTATATAAAATCTATATTTTATATATATATATATATATATATATATATATAAAATATATATATATATAAAAAATATATCTATATCTGTGTAATATATATATATATATATATATATATATATATATATATACATACATACACACGACCTTTCAAAAGCCAAAAACACAGCGTCGATGGGACCAGATGGTGTCCCAGGCTGCGGCTTGCACGAACTACAGAATGAACTTACCCCCAACGTAAACACGCTGTTCAACCTAAGCCTCTCCACAGGCTACGTGCCCATAGAATGGCGCACAGCAACGGTTATTCCTCTCCACAAAGGATGGGCTACAACTGACCCTGCTATCTATCGCCTCATAAGCCTGACTAGCCTGGTCTGCAAGGTTATGGAGCGCATCATCATGGAACTCATTAACAAAGACATTGGGAACCTGCAAATACTTGACCTGACCCAGTTCAGCTTTGTTAAGGGCAGATCATGCCTACTAAACCCGACTGACTTCTTTGAGACAGTCACCAAGGCCATAGATGAGGGAAAGGTGGTTCACACAACCTACCTTGACCTTGCCAAGGCTTTCAACACCATTCCCCACTCGGGTATTTCAGAAAAACTCACCAGCCTGAACATAAACCTCTACGTCACGAGATGGGTTGCCAACTGGCTTACAGACAGAACTCACACGGTAAGAATAGCGGGCTCCAGGTCCGACTCTAGCCACAAGTGGTGTCCCGCAGGGCTCGCTCCTGGGACCCCTACTGTTTGGCATATACTTCTCAGAAGTACAGGCAAACACAGGAGGACAATGGCTAACCAAGTTTGCCGATGACTGCAAACTGGGAGCCACAACTTACTCTCCGGCTGACACGGACATCCTCCAAAAGGGCCTTATTGAGACGGACACCTGGTGTCAAAGTCATGGCCTCAAGCTAAATGCCAAAAAATGCATAGTCATCCCGTTTGGGAAAAACAAAACACCCACGAATTACCACATAGGTGCCAGCCCCCTTAATACAGAAGAGGTAATAAGAGATTTGGGGACCCGGGTAGATAGTAATCTCTCCTTTGACAATCATATTGCCAAAGTAGTTAGGAAATCCTTCTATGTGGCCCATCTAATTACTAAAGGGTTCGCATCTAGAAATAAAGAAGTTATAGTGCCTCTCTACTCGTCGGTCATTAGACCCATCATAGAGTACAATGCCCCATTTGGGATGTACCTCACAAGACACTTCCAACAGCTGGAAAGTCCACAGAAGTACCTCACCAAGAGAATTACTGGCCTCAAATATATGTCCTATGCAGCCCGACTGAAAAAACTCAGGCTGTACTCAGTGGCGTATTGCTTACTCAGAGGTGATCTCTGCCTGATTTACAAAGCCAGGTCCAACTCAGAATTGATGGACATGCTCCACCTAAAGAAATCCAAGTCACTATGAGCCACGCACTCTAGTGAGCTAAACCTCGCCACAACAATGAATAGAACATGCTGGAGGGATAGATTCCTGTCACAGAGACTCCCTATGCTTTGGAACAAAATTCCAAATTACATCAGGCAGAGCCCCTCACTAACATTCTTCAAGAGAAACCTTGACGAGTGGATGAGTAACAGAAAATACACCCCTGGGATCGCTTCATTGGCTCTGCTTGACAGATCAGTTAATTAATCAATGGGGCGGCGAAAGCCGACACACTCTGGCTAGGCTTATAAATGCCCTAGGGCAGATAGCCTAGTGCCTACCTATGAACCTATATATATATATATATGTGTGTGTGTGTGTGTGTGTAAAAAAATATATATATGTGTTTGTGTGTAATATATATATATATATAGGTTTCATATGTTCATAGGTTTATACTAGGCTATCTGCCCTAAGGCATTTATAAGCCTAGCCCAAATTTTTGTGGCTTACGCCACCCCTTATATGAAAAAATACTGTGCCCATTAGTTTGTTGTGCCTCTGTCCAGCAGTGACACAGAGATGATTCCCGGGGTAAACCTACGATCTTCCATCCACAGGTCTAGATTTCTCTTGAACAGAGTCAGCGAGGTGCTCTGCCTCACATGGACCGGGATTTTATTCCACAGCATAGGGAGTCTCTGAGTGATAAATCTATCCCTCCAGCACGCCCTATTTATATCTGTGCTAAGGTTTAAGTCGCTTGCTCTAGTGGTTTTGGTGGATTTGGATTTTTTGAGGTGGAGCATGTCCATTAATTCCGGGTTGGACATGGCCTTGTATGTCAGGCACATGTCACCTCTGAGCAGACGGTATGCGACTGAATAGAGCTGGAGTTTCTTCAATCTGGCAGCATATGACAGATTTTGGAGTCCCTTTATCCTTTTGGTGAGGAACTTTTGGGGTCTCTCCAATTGCTGCAGATGTCGGGTGAGATACATCCCGAATGGGGCATTGTACTCGATCATTGGTCTGATAAGTGAAGAGTACAGGGGAACAATAACCTCACTAGATCTGGATGTGAATCCCTTCATGATCAGGTGGGCAATGTAGAAGGTCTTTCTAATCACTTTAGCAATGTGAGTGTCAACGAAAGGCCACTGTCAACCTGGGTCCCCAGGTCCCTGATAACCTCTTTTGTGCTTAGTGGATTGCCACCTATATGGTAGCTTGGGGTTACCTTGTTTTTCCCGAAGGGTATGACTATACATTTTTTGGCGTTTAACTTCAGGCCATGGCTCTGGCACCAGCTATCTGTTTCCGTGAGTCCCTTCTGAAGGATATCCATGTCTGATGCACTTTCCACTATGGCACCCAGTTTGCAGTCGTCTGCAAACTTTGTCAGCCAAAGTCCTCCTATGTTGGCCTGTACTTCTGAGAAGTAGATGCCAAACAATAGGGGCCAAGGACCGACCTGTGGGACACCACTTGTGACCGGCTTGGAGTCTGACACAGCGCCAGCAACTCTAACCCTGTGGGTTCTGTCCTTAAGCCAGTTTGCAACCCATCTTGTGACATATGGGTTTACATTTAAGCTGGTAAGTTTTTCTACAATACCCGAGTGGGGTATTGTGTCGAAAGCCTTTGCAAGGTCAAGGTAGGCTGTATGGACTGCCTTTCCCTCATCAATGGCCTTGGTGACTGTTTCAAGAAGTCAACCAAGTTCAAAAGGCATGATCTTCCCTTGACAAAGCCAAACTGGGTCGGGTCCAATGTCTGCAAGTCCCCTATATCTTTGTTTATGAGCTCCATTATGATCCTCTCCATAGCTTTGCAGACTAGACTTGTTAAGCTTATGGGGCTGTAATTACCAGGGTCCGTGAGGCGCCGCCTTTGTGGAGTGGGACAACAGTTGCCGTCGCCACTCCTTGGGCACGTATCCTGTGGTAAGGCTGAGATTAAACAGCTGCCTTATGTGCGGGTTTAATTCCTCATTTAGCTCGTGTAGCACACAGCCGGGACACCATCCGTCCCATTGATGCTGTGTTTTTAGCTTTAGAGAGAGCAGCTTTCACCTGCGCATTTGAGATGTCTGGGAGGCTACACTCGGCTGGGATAGTTATCTCTCCTTTAGGGGAGAGGGGTGAAGTTTGCACTGAACCTGTCTGCCAGTATGTTGGCAATGTCTGTGGGTTCAGTGATTTTTATCATTTTGGACTAATTCTGAGCATATCTGGGAGTTTCCACCCAGGTTCCTAACATAGCTGAAAAAGGCCTTATGATTGTCCTTTGAATCCATGGCAATTTTTCTCTCAAAATTGGCCTTAGTTGATTTTATGAGTGCTCGTATTTTTTACTAATAATGATCAGGGGTGACTTCCTTTTATGGATTTTGTTCTATCATGTAATAGCTTTCTCCTCTTATTGTAAAGTTTGTTAATGGCTGGGGTCCACCAGACTGGACGCTTGCCCTTTGTGGAAAGAGTCTTGGTTTTATTTGGGATTGCCTGATCCATGCAGTCCTGGAGGTGTTCATAGAAGGCATTTGTAAGGGCTTCCAGCTTGGGTTGTGGTTTCCACTGGCTCAGGGGCCTTGAAGGATACCACACCAGTCTTGAGTAGTGTGAAGTTTGCTTTAGAGAAGTTCTTCACTATGGTCTTTTTGTTTGGGGTGGGGTGGGATGTGGATTTCCAGTGAGATTAGTTTATGATCAGATCTCACCAATGAGGGATATACTTCGGTGTGGAGCATTTTGTCCCCATGTTTGTGACAATGAGATCTAGTATATTTTCTCCTCTCGTGGGAACAGTGACTAGCTGTTCCATGGCATTTGAATTTATGAACTCCAGGAACCGTTGGGCTAGAAAGTTAGGGCTTGAGTAATGTTCCCAGTCTATATTCGGGTAGTTGAAGTCACCCAATATGATGGTGTTTGGAGATACATTTATACCCTCCAGTGTCTTCAGGAAGGCTGTGTGGGGTTCCTGAGTTTGAGAGGGTGGCCTGTAGCATGCTACAATTTGTAGAGCAGTTTTGCCTATGGTTAGTTGCACCTTGATGGTTTCCAAGCTTCGGCGTTGCCACCAACCTGGAGGTGTGGGTATCCTTTATGAATATGGATACACCCTCCTTTTGTGGTGTGGTCCGGGTTTTGGGGCTGGAACGCATGATATGAGGTAAAACCTAATAGTGCCGGGTGCTCTCAGGAGCCTTGAACCAGGTTTCAGTTACAGCACAGACATCGATGTTCTCCATACTGAGAAGGGCCTCGAGTGCGTGCATTTTGAGATTTAGACTTCTGGCATTGAGCAGCATTACCCTCAGTTTCTTCCCATTTTTGTTTTCTAGGGTGGTAGGTTTAGAATTTGAGCCTTGCCTAAAAAGGCACTATGGGGTGGCAAGAGCCTTAGCCAATATCCGGAATCCCAGGGTGACAGGTGCAAGCCGTCCCTTGCAGCAGCGTGGCTTGTCAAGCATGTCATCCCAGGCAGACAGACACTGGATCCCCTTTGAATGACACCAGACATTAAGCCAATTGTTAAAGCTGATCATCTTGTCTCTATATTGTGGCATCATTCTTGGTGAAGGAAGGATACTGCTCAGGGTTAGGGTCATACCTGCCTGGGCTACATAATCAGAGAGCTCCTCTATGTCTCTTTTCATGTAGTCCAGGGAGGTGCCTCAGGTCGCTCACACCAGCATGGACAATGACTGTGTCATATTTGTACTTGCCGTGGCGTGACCTCAGTGCTTGTGTTATGTGGCGGATTCTAGCGCCCGATAGGCAGCTTACTGTGACCCTCTCCTTGTTCAGCCTGGTGAGTGGGACGTCAGTGTGTCTGACTATGGAGTCACCTATGACAAGTATGTTTGGTGGTGTATTTGGCCTTAAGGGCTGTGACTGCTTTGCACACTGCTTTTGTGGTTTATGTGTTGCTTGTGGGGTGTCTTGAGGTAGCAGTTGTTTGGGTGTCTGCTTTGGAGGCCTCTGCTGTTTAGGTAAATTTTTACTCAGAGCCTCCTAGTATGTCTTTGTGTGTTTATGTGTTTGATTCAGTGGAGTGGTAGCATTATGTGAGGCTGGTTTTGTGGTGTGTGTAGTTGCCTTCTCCTCCTGTCTGGTCTTGCCAGTCATGAGTTGAGAGAGCTCAGCCTCCAGTTTGGCTAAATAGCTGCATCTCTCGCAAGTATTTGTGTTATGTGGGAGGAGGAGAGGGTTGTCTGTGTACATGAGGCAGTTATAACATTGCCTCAAGATTCCCAGATTCACCAGCTGGACCGAGAGAAGATTGACAACTGACCTTTGGACATGCTAGAATAATATTGGGAATTCCTTAATTGAAAACAAGGGCCAGTGGGGAGTGAGGGTGTAGTGCTTTTAATTTTAGTGCTGACTTATATAATTGCTTTAGTGAGCAAGTGCCAGGTAACTTGAGTGCAATGTGTTACAAGTAACTAAATGCAAAACGACAAACAGTAACTTTCTTTCAAGTGAAACAAGGAAATAAGTACAGTAAGCAATGCAGATATCACTAGTGATCCACAGAAGCTGAGAAGTTGCGATTAGGTGGAATTAGCTTCCAGGGAAATAACAAGCAAACAAACAACAAGCATATAAACAAAGCTAGATTCAGCAGGCCTGGATCTAGTCTATGCTAGAGCAAACAAGGTGAACCAATTTCAGTAAGATACAGTTCAAATATTCAGGCACTATAAACCTTTAACCAGAAATTCCCAGCTCAGAAGGGCAGAGTCCAGCCTCTTCTCCCACAAGAGTGCAGACCACGAACCTTCTTAATGTAAAATAACTGGCCTGAAGCCCAAGTGCCTAAACCAGAACTAATACACTTGGACACTGGGCTCTCAATCAGCAGTTCCCAACTTAGAAGGATGAAAGCTACCTGTCCTGCCACCACAGTGCTTGCCACAAACCTTCCTAATGTAAAACAACTGGTCTGAAGCCCAAGTGCTTCATCCAAAAGACTTGAATGATAGCTACACTTTAATCAAGTTACAACCAAGCAGTAATAAATACCATTGAATACTTTACAGAATGTCTGGATTAGTGCTCAAGTTACACAAACAAAGCTAGATCCAGCAGGCCCGAATCCAGTCTATGCCACAGCAAACAAGGCGCACCAACTTCAGTAAGAAACAGTTCAGATATGCATGCACTATAAGCCTTTAACTAGAAATTCCCAGCTCAGAAGGGCAGAGTCCAGCCTCTCCTCCCACAAGAGTGCAGACCACGAACCCTCTTAATGTAAAATAACTGGCTTGAAAGCCCAAGTGCTTAAACCAGAATTAATACACTTTTAGAATAACAGACACTGAGCCCTCAATCAGCAGTTCTCAACCTAGAAGGATGTAAGCTACCTGTTCTGCCACAACAGTGCAGACCACAAACCCTCTCAGTGCAAAACAACTAACTGGTCCGAAGCCCAAGTGTTTAAACCAAAAGGCTTAGAATGAGTTACACCAAGCAGTAATAAATACAATTGAGTATTTTAAGATGATGCAAAAGTAAAAGAAGTAGGTAAAACACAAGTACAGTAAAAGCAGATGAAATTTTTTTTTTTTTTTTTTTCCTGAACAAGTGCTGAGATCAAAGAAACAGATTTGAGTGCTGAAACTAGAAAACTGGCTAGTTATAAGAAAAAAAAACAAGCTAGAAGGCTTCCTCAAACACAGAAGGGCTTGGGGCTCAGAAGCCTACAAATAGTCTGTACCACTTAACAAGAAAGGCAGGAAATAAGCTTAATTTTTTTTTCTATTTCCCAGATGCTCTCTTTGTACACAGTAGGAGTGCCTGAAATCAGAATATGATCTCACTGTACTCAGTTGAGTGAGCAAATGAGATGGGCCCAGAGGCAGGCTGAGGGCTGGCAGTTTCAATGCCACTAAGATTAACACCAAAACAAAAAGCGGTGGGTGGGAATAACTGAAGAGCAGAATTACTTCAGTTAATATTCCTTCAACACTCAAATTAAATACTGTATTTTTTAAAAAAAAAAGAGCAGATAAAGGTACTTAAATTCTCTTATACGTCCAGTTGAATATAACCAAGTTCTTAGCTGGCCAAGCTGAAGTTTTAAAGCAGGAATTATTTCACATGCACCAGTTTAAATATGCAAGGACAGGAAATCAAAGAATGTGGCTACCCCCACACCTGTAATTACTAGCAAATAACAAAATTCAGCCAACACTAGCTTCAGTTCAAGTTACTGAAGAGCAGAATAACTTCAGTTAAAAATTCCTTCAACACTCAAATTAAATACTGTATTTTTAAAAAAAAAGAGCAGATAAAGGTACTTAAATTCTCTTATACGTCCAGTTGAATATAACCAAGTTCTTAGCTGGCCAAGCTGAAGTTTTAAAGCAGGAATTATTTCACATGCACCAGTTTAAATATGCAAGGACAGGAAATCAAAGAATGTGGCTACCCCAAACCTGTAATTACTAGCAAATAACAAAATTCAGCCAACACTAGCTTCAGTTCAAGTTACTGAAGAGAAGAATAACTTCAGTTAAAAATTCCTTCAACACTCAAATTAAATACTGTATTTAAAAAAAAAGAGCAGATAAAGGTACTTAAATTCTCTTATACGTCCAGTTGAATATAACCAAGTTCTTAGCTGGCCAAGCTGAAGTTTTAAAGCAGGAATTATTTCACATGCACCAGTTTAAATATGCAAGGACAGGAAATCAAAGAATGTGGCTACCCCCACACCTGTAATTACTAGCAAATAACAAAATTCAGCCAGCACTAGCTTCAGTTCAAGTTACTGAAGAGCAGAATAACTTCAGTTAAAAATTCCTTCAACACTCAAATTAAATATTGTATTTCTTTTTAAAAAAAGAGCAGATAAAGGTACTTAAATTCTCTTATACGTCCAGTTGAATATAACCAAGTTCTTAGCTGGCCAAGCTGAAGTTTTAAAGCAGGAATTATTTCACATGCACCAGTTTAAATATGCAAGGACAGGAAATCAAAGAATGTGGCTACCCCCACACCTGTAATTACTAGCAAATAACAAAATTCAGCCAACACTAGCTTCAGTTCAAGTTACTGAAGAGCAGAATAACTTCAGTTAAAAATTCCTTCAACACTCAAATTAAATACTGTATTTTTAAAAAAAAGAGCAGATAAAGGTACTTAAATTCTCTTATACGTCCAGTTGAATATAACCAAGTTCTTAGCTGGCCAAGCTGAAGTTTTAAAGCAGGAATTATTTCACATGCACCAGTTTAAATATGCAAGGACAGGAAATCAAAGAATGTGGCTACCCCCACACCTGTAATTACTAGCAAATAACAAAATTCAGCCAACACTAGCTTCAGTTCAAGTTACTGAAGAGAAGAATAACTTCAGTTAAAATTCCTTCAACACTCAATTTAAATACTGTATTTTAAAAAAAAGAGCAGATAAAGGTACTTAAATTCTCTTATACGTCCAGTTGAATATAACCAAGTTCTTAGCTGGCCAAGCTGAAGTTTTAAAGCAGGAATTATTTCACATGCACCAGTTTAAATATGCAAGGACAGGAAATCAAAGAATGTGGCTACCCACACCTGTAATTACTAGCAAGTGTGTGTGTAATATATATATATATATATATATATATATATATATATATATATATATATATATATATAAAATATATATAGGTGTGTGTGTAATATATATATATATATATATATATATATATATATATATATATATATATATAGGTGTGTGTGTAATATATAGATATGTGTGTGTGTGTGTATGTGTGTGTGTGTGTGTGTAATATTTATTTATATATATATATATAGCGTGTAATTATATATATATATATATATATATATATATATATATATATATACATATATATATACACACCTGCTAGCCTTGAAGGCTTCTTATCCTGGTGTTCTTCCACATACTCACAAGAAACCCTTATTCTGGGGGACTTAAACTTAGATTAGTTCACCTGTATATCAGAACCACCAAGTAGTCTAATAAATCTCCATGTCTACCAGCAGCTAGTCCAAATTCCAACTAGATGTGATAAAAAATCTAAAATGGAATCCATCCTTGACTGGGTCCTAACTACAACCCCACATTGTACCCTCACACAAGCAGTCACCCAGACACCTTAAGTGACCACAACATAATATACTTTATATGTAGTAGAACAAGCATATGCAAAACCACTAACTAAATATCCACTAGAAACACAAAAATATTCTCTCCTGAGGTCCTCAACACTTTACTCTGTAACTGTGACTGGACCCCCCCAAAAAAACCCTCCCACTTGACCAGGCTGTAGCATATTTCAACAAAACATTTCTACAACACCTAGACACTGTCGCTCCATTGCGCAAAATAAAGGTTAGAACCTCTACAAACATCTGGCTCAGTAAAGAAACCAAACAAATCCTCCAGAGAGACTGCCTGGCTTTACTATCAAAAAAACAAAGAAACACAAAGCCTGACTAAGTACCAAGAACTGTGCAACCGTGCAAAAAATGCATTAGGCTGGACAAAAATTCATACTGCACAACATTACAAACTAAATACCAACACAACTCGCAAAAATTTTGGAAAATTGTAAACCAGCTACTAAAATCCACCCAAAAGGCTATATATATATATATATATATATTGGTATCACAGGACAGTTCCTTCCTCACTATCCCCCCCAACACAAATAACACTAATACAAGCTTTACCCTCAAAACAGTTTCTGCCACTTCAATCAAAAGCATGCTCTCCAAACTAAAAACCTCATCAACAGCAGCCGACCTACTCCCCAGCTATTTCTTGAAACTCACAGCAGATGCTATTGCTATCCCAGTCTCCACTCTCATAAACAGATCAATTGTTGAAAACTATGTGCCCAAACTCTGGAAAATATCCTATGTTACAACCATACATAAAGGCGGGACCTCCACTGAACTTAATAACTACAGACCCATTGCTTTACTCTCCCCCCTGGCCAAAATCCTAGAAAAATGCGTCCATACCCAGATGCTAAACTATCTCCTAGACAGCAACATCCTGTCACCTACTCAGCATGGTTTCAGATCTGCCCATAGTACCACTACAGCCCTTCTCTGCTTCACAGACACCGTAAACCGTCTCAGAAATGAAGGCCTACAAGTGTCAACTCTTTTTCTGGATATGTCCAAAGCATTTGACACAGTCTCACACCAAATCCTGCTAAACAAACTAAACCAATATCATATATCAAATTCCACTCTTACCTGGTTCCAAAGCTACTTAACTGATGGATACCAAGCTGTGAAATGGGGAAATTCTCTCTCTCTCCTCAGCTTCCCATAACTATAGGAGTCCCACAGGGGTCTGTCTTAGGACCAGTACTATCCACAGTCTTCACAAATGACCTCCATACCTCCACACAGCATGCATCTATAATTCAGTATGCAGATGACACTACCTTAGTCTGTGCTGCACAAAACATTCCCACCCTCCTGCAAACAACTCAACTAGCATTCTCTGACGTTGAAAACTAACTTACCAAAGCCCAGCTTATCCTCAGTCCAAAGAAAACACAGTTTATGATTATAACCAGTTCTAACAAAAACAGTAACAGTCAATTCACTATCTACTCCACAAATGCTACTCCAATTGCTCCAGTGGCACAGGCTAAGCTATTGGGAATAACCATAGACTCCCACCTAAAATTTGATAGTCATCTCAACTTAACTATTAAAAAAGTACATGCCAAACTGGGGTCACTCTACCGTATCAAACCATTTCTTACCAACAACACAAGATCAGCCATTGCTCGCTCCCAACTTCTGTCCACCCGACTCTATGCATCTGCCATTCTGACTAATCTCAACAAAACTGAACTAAGCAAAATGGAAGCCTGCTATAACAGAATTGCCTGCTTTGCTGCAAATTGCTCATATAGAACTCATCACTGTGCTGCTTTGAGACCGCTCCACTGGCTTGAACTGCCCAACCTCCTAACCTACAATCAGATCTGCCACTGTCATTCTATCTATTACCTCCCCAGTAAGTGTCCTGCCCTCAAAAACCTAACATCACTCAGCCAAAAGGCCTCTTAAATCATCAAGCAAACTACTACTAGAAGTCACCAACAGCTACAATAGCTTTGGAGATGCGCTATATAGTAGTTCAGTGGCTAAAAAATGGAACTCTGTCCCTACTAGCATTCAAATCACATCATCCAAAGCCTCCTTTAAAGACCTCATCAGGCAACATCTCAAGCAAAGTTGGCAGTGCCATGATTGCTCCCCAGGTTAGTGAAAGTGGATAACATATACGACCCAATCCTCCAAAGGCAGACGTCCTGTATGGTGGACCCCAGCCATAAACAAACTATACAATAGAAGGAGGAAGCTACTAAATGATAGAGCAAAATCCCAAAAAGGGAAGGCATCACTGATCAGTATTAGCAAAAAACTACGGGCACTCATAAAATTGTCTAAGGCCAGCTTTGAGAGAAAAATTTCACAGGACACTAAGGATAATCACAAGGCTTTCTTTAGTTATGTTAGGAACCTGGGTGGTAATTCCCAGATATGCTCAGAATTAGTCCAAAATGACAAAAAATACACTGAACCCACAGACTTTGCCAACATCGTAGCTGACAGGTTCAGCGGCAAACTTCTACCCCCCCACCAAAAGGGCAAATATCTATCCCAGCAGAGTGCTACCCCCCTGACATCTCAGATGCTCAGGTAAGAGCCGCCCTCTCCAAAGCAAAAAACACAGCATCAATGGGACCAGACGGTGTTCCGAGCTGCGTCCTACATGAACTCCAAGAAGAGCTAAACCCAAACATAAAACTACTGTTCAATCACAGCCTTACTACAGGATATGTGCCCAAAGAGTGACGTACAGCAACAGTGGTCCATCTCCATAAAGGTGGTGCCTCAACGGATCCTGGAAACGCCCCATAAGCCTGACTAGCTTGGTCTGCAAAGCTATGGAAAGGATCATCATGGACCTCATAAATAAAGATATTGGGGACCTACTGACACTGGATCCTACCCAGTTCGGCTTTGTTAAGGGCAGATCCTGCCTCTTAAACCTGGTTGATTTCTTTGAAACAGTCACCAAGGCCATTGACGACGGGAAGGTGGTCCACACAGCCTTCCTGGACCTCACAAAAGCCTTCGATACAATACCCCACTCGGGCATTATAGATAAGCTCACCAGCTTAAATATAAACCCCTATGTCACTAGATGGATTGCAAACTGGCTCAAGGACAGAACCCACATGGTTAGAATTGCTGGAGCCATGTCAGACTCCAAACCAGTTACAAGTGGTGTTCCACAAGGCTCAGTCCTGGGACCACTCTTGTTCGGTATATATTTCTCGGAGGTACAGGCCAACACAGAAGGACTGTGGCTGACCAAGTTCACAGAT